>NC_056500.1:17772645-17820686 GCF_014905685.2 Nematolebias whitei
ACTACGCTGCTAACAGAACCACACTGCTAACAGGACTACGCTGCTAATAGAACCACACTGCTAACGGGATCATGTTGCTAAGAGAACCTCACTGCCAACTAGGGGCTGAATATACTAGTCGACTCTAAGACATCTTGCGAGTTTTTAAATTTCAAGTAGACTAGTCACAGTCGGTGATTGTGTCACATAATCAGTGCTGGGCCGTTGGCTACAAAACAGATTCTTTCAAGCAGATGGAAGGCGAGGAGCAGGTAAAGTCTTCCCAAACAGGTAGAAATTCATCAACAGTGTGGAAGTATTTCACTAAAGACGATGTTGTTTATAGTTTTATTTTATTTAATCCATGGTGGGATCCCACCACTGCCCACCTCATGTTATTAGTTTAATTTTATTTGACCCACTAAATAAAATAAAAACGGGTGCATTCCACCGGAGAATCCACCACCTGCGGTGGTGGATAGTTTTTATTTTATTTAATCCATCCATCCATCCATCCATTATCTTTACCCGCTTATTCCATTTTGGGTTACGGGGGTCGCTGGTGCCCATGTCCAGCAATCACTGTGCGAGGGGTGGGGTACATCCTGGACGGGTCGCAAGTCCATCACAGGGCCACATAGAGACAAACGAGACAAACAACCATTCACTCTCTCATTCACACCTAGGGACAATTTAGAGTTACCAATCAGCCTAACATGCATGTTTTTGGTCTGTGGGAGGAAACCGGAGTACCCGGAGAAAACCCACGCATGCACAGAGAGAACATGCAAACTCCACCCAGAAAGGCCCCTGGACCGGGGTTTGAACCAAGGACCTGCTCGCTGAGAGGCAGCAGCTCTACCAGTTGTGCCACCGTGCTGCTTTATTTAATCCACTAAAAATAAAATTAAAATAAAAACAGGGGTGTGCATCGCCACAGGTGGAGAATCCACCACCGCCACGGTGGCAAAAGACTTGGGTTTTTCTTGCGTCTTCGAGTTCCTATGACGTCATCAACTAATCAACGTTGACAACTATTATCACGTTAATGTCGACTTTAAAAAATATGTAGTCATTCAACCCCTACTGCCAACAGAGCCACTCTGCTAGGACCATGCTGCTGTAGATGTACCAGTATTTCTTTTTTTTAATATATTTTTTTACTTATGGTGTCTTGTTTTTGTATTTTTGTTGTATGCTCTGGTATCTCTTGTTTTCTTGGTGAGTCGATACGGTTCTTCTCGTCCTGAGCATTTCATTGCATTGTTGACCTTGTGTTGATCTGCATAATGACAAATAAACCTAAACCTAACTGCAGCTTGAGTTAGTCAAAAAAAAGCAATGCTCGGCTTCAGTAAACATATTGTGAAAGGTGCTGAGAAAGTACTTCGGATACTGAGAAATAATGAGCAAAAGTAGTTGCCACATAAAAAGAAAACAAGATGTTTCGAATTTTTAACATCACCTGTGTGACAAATCTGCATATGCCTTCATCTCCAATCAGCAACATCCTCCTCTGTCACAGTAACCTTCTGCATATCCTCCTTCACTACATCCACAAAGCTTATCTTAGGTCTTCCTCTTTTCCTCCCCTCTGGCAGCTTTAATAACCTTTGTCCATTATATTCATTATCTCTTCTCTGCACATGTCCTAACTATCTCAGCCTGGCTTCTCTAACTTTGTCTCCAAACATTTCAACCTGAATACTCCTCACTAATCCTTTAAATTTTAGTCACTCCTATAAAAATCATATTCATCTCTGCCACCTTCAGCTCCACCTCCTGTCTATTTGTTAGTGCCACCATCTCTAAACCACAAATATTACAGGTCTTACTACCATCTAATAAACCTTCCCTTTTTGAGCATGGACTTTGTCGTCTTCCCTTTTACTCTTGCAGATATCCTGTCACAAAACGACCACTATCTGCATCTCTTTCCACACCACCTTATCTACGGTCTCTTCTTCACCTCTCTAGTTGACGGCATGTTTCTTTGGATGACTGACTCCAGATATTTGAGCTCATTCACCTTTAAAACCTCTACAACTTGCAGCTTCCCTGTTAACTCATGGTTATACTTCAAAAATATGTAAGGTGTCAGATCTCACTGACTATAGCAAATGGGGTTTTTTTTTATCTCAAGGACATTTCATGCTCAAAAGTGAAACCACAAGGTAGAAATCACTATTATGTAAATTTATCACAAAGAGATTGCCATAGTTTCCAACAGACGGGGCTCTGTGCTTTCTCATGCATGCACAAAATTGTCCAATGTCCTTTCAAAAATTCTTTGACAATCTTCCTAACAATTTTGTCTATTCTTGGCCATCGTTTGAACAGCTGTAATGTTGGCTGTTATTATCTAACAGCCCCGGCCAGCAGATTCTCAGCAGTTTCTGCTTTCAGACAGCAGCCATGTTACATAAACAAACATGCCCACAAAGTTCTGACCAATCACACAATGTTCACTACAAAACATGGTGAGAACTCGTTCTGACTGGGAGAAATGTACAAGACGGGGTGTCACTGGGTGGGAAAACTACGCAATTTCCGTCACGCACCCATGCCAGCAAGACGAGAATGGGACTTCTCACTGACTATACATCCACTTTTACACTTTACTCTGTGCCGTTCACACACATATTCTGTCTTGCTCATATTGACATTCATTCATCTTCTTTCCAAAACAGACCTCAACCTCTCCAGGCTTTTTCACCTGCTCCTACTCTCACTACAAATCATAACGTTATCTGCAAATAGTTTATGGAAATGTGTATTTTTAATAAGAAATTTAGTTTTTTTTTTTTGTTTGTTTAAATCAGTTAATTGGTGTACAGACACAGATATACAGTATAAGTAATGAATTTAAAGCAGGACACAGTTGAAGCAAAACAAACCATATAAAAGTACAAAAGGCTTCATTTGTAATGATTAACAGTATTAAGAATACAAACTGCAGGAGAATGCTAACCCAAAGAGGAGTGGGGGAAAAAAGATGCAAGTTAAAAAAATTAACCTTATACTGTTATTTTGCAGCACGGTGGCACAACTGGTAGAGCTGCTGCCTCACAGTGAGCAGGTTACCCTGGTTCAAATCCCGGTCCGGGGACCGTCCTTTCTAGGTGGAGTTTGCATGTTCTCTCCGTGCATGCATGGGTTTTCTCTGGGTACTCTGGTTTCCTCCCACAGACCAAAAACATGCATGTTAGGCTGATTGGTAACTCTAAATTGTCCCTAGGTGTGAGTGAGAGAGTGAATGGTTGTCTGTCTCTATGTGTCCCTGTGATGGACTGGAGACCTGTCCAGGGTGTCCCCCGCCTCTTGCACAGTGATAGCTGGACATGAGCACCAGTGACCCCCGCAACCCAAAAAGGAAGAAGCGGGTAAAAGATAATTAATGGATGGATGTTATTATTTTAAATCTTAAGCTAAATTAATTGTTATGTAGGAGATGTTATTTGGGTTTGAAATCATAAATTGGTAAATGTTTCAACACTAGCTGCAGTTTCTCCTGTTTAATATCAGCATACTTTAGCATTAATAAATTTAAGATATGGATACATAAATAATGAATTATGGCACCAGATTTCTATACAATTGGTCGAGATCATAATAGATACCTTGTTTTTCTAGATTTTTTTTCCAACCGTTTAAAAACTTTTTGATTCCCAAAATGTATTTGTTGAAATGATAAAAACGTGTTCACAAATAAATTATTAACATTGGCACAGACAGAGCTTACTGACAAGAAAAAAATATATAATCTGTTCAAACCACTGGTTTATCTGAATCATCCAGTCAAGAGTTAGCAGAATTATGCAACTTAACTGTGTGATTGCATTACAGTGTGATCTGAGTTTGTTCATCCATGTTAAAAGCATTAAAAAAACTTGTACATATTTAAGACGAGCAATGTCTATATCTATTTTCAAAAAGACAGTTTGCTACAGAATACAGTGAGGATGAGGGCACGAACAATCCTACACCTTCCCACTCAAAGAAAATCATTTGCAGCCACCAGTTCACACTGTGGAACAGACTGAGCACTTAAGAAATGTTTCTCATGGGTGGTAAGAAATGTTTCTCATGGGTGGTACTCACTTTGTCGAGCTTGGACTCCAACTCACACACTTCCCCTTCAACTTCCTCTATGGTGGCTCTATGGGGAGAAAAATCACAAAAGGTTTGAAGTTGGACACCTGTTAAAACTGCATCGGTTTTACATGGGGTTAACTGCATGTACAACACAGAAAAACACA
This sequence comes from Nematolebias whitei, assembly GCF_014905685.2. Lineage (NCBI taxonomy): Eukaryota > Metazoa > Chordata > Actinopteri > Cyprinodontiformes > Rivulidae > Nematolebias > Nematolebias whitei. Next base: position 17,776,884 of record NC_056500.1, read on the forward strand.
TAAATGTGTGTACAGACATAAATAACTGGAGGCAGCCAAACTTAGAGCTATCGTTCTCCTTCAGGCCTCAGAGCAAGAATCCTGCCCTTTAGAACGTGACAAGAGGCACAGATGGGTCCTCTGCAGGATCAACAATTTAAAAGCTTCAGAACCTCATGAGAAGAAAAATAAACACATGACTCATCTCAGCTCAGACACTAAAATAATCTCTGCTTCCTTTGCAAAACTGCAAAGTTTCACACACACAAAAAAAGCAACCTAACTTCAACAACAGCTGACTAAAATGTTGAAACACCGAGCGATCCCCGCTAAACTGTAAATATGAACAGAATGTAAAAAAATTTGAACACTAAATGAGAAAAAAAACAATACACATAAATGAGCAGTCAATTGGGTGGGAAGAAGAAAATGAATGAATGACAAATGGCACAAGTCACTCTTTTCCACTCAGGCTTTACCCACAAAATCTTACAAATTTAATAGATTAAACGTTAAGTGAAGGTGGACTGCATTACCATCAACTCAGTGAAACAACGGTTAGAGGAAAAAAGCTTGTCTCATTTAGTAATAAAATTAATTTCAATTAACTAACTTTTTAAGAAACCACTAAAACGTAACCATTTCCTTCTAATCTTGAAATATGAGCCTGAAGGTTGAGCTTGTGAAAAGTGCTGACAGAGGATAAGGGAAGAGGAGGGGCCCTGCCAGACTGAAAACTTGGGTCGTTGCTTCACAGAGCTGACTCTGGAGCATTTCCAATCCAAGTCTGGATCACAAGCAGAGGAGAGAAAAAAAAAAGCTAACACATTTACAGATGATACAACCAGCCATTTTAACTGATGCTACTTGACTGCTGAGCAACAAACTGGTTAAACAGCTGGTTTTAGCACATGGAACAAAAGCGTGGAGCCATAGAAAATATAGGCTTTCACTCTACAATTTAGTTTGGTTGGTACAACTTTCACATTGAGATTTTTAAATGTATGCACCTCTGTTAACGTTATTAAACTTATTAGATTATGGACAAACTTGAATTTGACAGTCTTCCTAAGCCTTCACCCTGAACAGAGTGATGATAGGACTTCTCAAAACCATCATATGAACATAAATTAGATCCTATGCACAAACCTAGAGGGCAAAGCAGTATCGTTGTCTCCCACTAGTTTTGGCTCACTAAAGCAACAACATCTGGTAGGTTATATCTATTTAGCAGCATTTAAGAAAAATGGCAGAATAAGTGCTGACCACGTCCACATCAAAATTAAAAATCTAAGTGTTGTGACAGGTCTGATAGGTGTTCTGGGATGTCCTCATTAGGAGGAAACATAGTTGACAGTCTGTTGTCTCTTTAAATGATTTGGTCTTTTCATTATAATGGGACTGGTGGTGGTCATGACATTATCTGTCGCTGAAGTCCTTTGTTCAAAAAGACACGGATAGGTTAGACCAGGGGTCTGCAACCTGCGGCTCTGGAGCCACATGCGGCTCTTTGGTTCCTCTGCAGCGGCTCTTTCAAGCTTTGACCAAAACCGACATAAAACTGAATTTTATTGGTCATTACAACAACAACTAAAAGGGCTAGTTTTAGCAGATTTCCTGTAATTTATTTTGAAAATATATGAATACTAGAAACATTACAAGGAGTAAAACATACTTTCACTTTACTTTATATTTCTTCAAAGTACGATATGTAATTTTTCTACAATAAAAAAATATAATTAAAAAAATCACATAAGAATGCATAGTTTATTGTTTGTTTATAGAAACTGGGCAAAAATTACATTATTTTTTCCTTCTTTACAAGAATCTCATCTTTTATTTTGTCTTAGAATATAAAAATATCAATAAATGTTAAAAATCATTAGATATTTTTAGTTTTATAAAATCACCCCTGTCCAGAAAAGTGCCCTCCAACAAAGTGGGCCACCAGTTGAGAATCCCAGTTGCAGCAGGTATTGTTGCTCCGGACACGTTTAATTTAGTGAACAAAGGGTCAGAAATGGCTTTTTTTGATCGTAAAGGTTGCAGACCTCTGGGTTAGACAAATTCTGAAGATATTCTACTTCACACTTGTTTGTAATAATTTTTAAACATAAACAAAGCTTTGTCGTCCTGTCTCCATTATCTTTATGCCCTGACACTTTGTAGTAAGCAGGTGCTAAATAATTAACTCTTAAATCAGGTGTAAGTTCATACAATTCCAGAAAGGACGGACATCAGGGGGTAATCTTAGAGTAGTAATAGTTGATTCTCATCATTCTGAAATTAGTTATAAAAAGTTATTTCAAAACAAATTTAGAGTCCATCATTCTACAGAGAATTTTTAACACGTGCAAAACTTAAAAAGGCTCTTTCTTCTTACGAGTGGACATCCTAATTGTCAATGACTAAAACACCGTTAGGACTGAAACAAAGTCAATTTGGAAAGAAAAAAAAATACCAGTACAACAATTTAAAAAAAACAACAATATAATTACCAGAGGCTTAACCACATTAAATATGAATTGGGGAACTAGGAAATCTTGGGTTATGTGTTTGGGTGTTGGGGTGACGCTCAATAAAAACAAATGCATGATAAATAAAATGTCTACAGCCCCTAAAAAAGGAATTAAAATTTAAAAAAGCAACCCACATCAGTTAAAGAAGCCAATCCATCATCAGTGGGGACATTTTCTGGTCCTTCCACTCTTTAGGAGGACAGAGGGCATGCAAAAGGATGCTGATGTGTATGCCAGACAGACAAAAGGAAAAATCTAATGTATGCTTTCCACATATTTTTTATTCAGTCTTATTTGGATTCTTACACCTTTAATGCGAAAATAAAAACTGTGATAAAACAGAACTGCTAAAAGTGCCACACAATGGCGTAGACATCCACGTAAAATGGTTATTTCTACAGATGATAATAAAAATTCTCACATTGCAAACAAATCAACCAACGTGAAGAAGAGAAATTAACAAAGTCTTGGATTTTTATTGCGCTCTCTCCCCTCAGACTTCAAGCACCAATAAAAGATTTTATAGGTGTGTCTATAATCTGCAAAAAACTCAGTCTTCAGCAGTGATCCTGTATCACTACAACAAAAACACAGTGCCTCCTATAAAACCTGTGTGTGCTGTTTACACTGTAAAAGCAGAAGTGGAGTGGTTAAACAGGTTCGTCTTTCCTTGCTTGCACCGAACCTCACAGACAAAAACGTGACATGAAAAGCATATTTTCTAAAACAGATGAGCCCCGATGTTCACAGGTTTATCTGCAGGTTTTAAAAATAAAATCATTATGTTTATTGTGAAATGTAGAACTGAATAGTCGAATAAGTGATCAAATTGAAAATATATATCTTTATTAGTTCCATCCTATAGTGAGTAAAGGAACAAACGTGCAAAAAAATTAAATGAAAGCAAACATTTGGTTGTTATAACATTAATTGCTTGTTGAAGAAGCATGTGTCCCATAAGAGACAAACAAAAATCTACAGTAAACATCCATAAAAGAAAAATGGAGAGAGATGTTCAGGAAATGGTTTATTTATGGAGAAATCAAGTATTTTGTTTTATAGCTAGAAAACCACGAATCAGTCAATTTAAATTTATTGAATGATGGCTAGTAGCTGCTGGGCCACGTTATTTTTTGTCATCTTTGTCAGGTCAAAGACTGGAAAAACGCTACCCTATAAACTTACAGAACTTTAAAAATATAAGCAGAAGTTCCCCAAATGTTTTATCATTTCCATTCACCTATTTTTTTTCCCCACACGTTTCTATAAACGTGAATCACAACCAGCTGTAAAACTCAGCTATCAACTAAAAGTATTGCCTCCACAATTATCTTCTTTGCGGCTTTTATTTTTGACAGAAGTGATGGCATGTTAATAACCGTCAGGTTATAAACTTAAAGCAAAACGAAGACATAAATATTATATAAAAAAACAAGGTCAAAATTAAATTATATAAAGAAATGATCCACAATTAGGCCTCCAAATACTGTGACAGCAATCCCTGTTTAAATAGCATCGTAACCAAATGTTTTTTTAGTTAGCTCATTTACTGACAAAATGCTGAACTCAATGTAAATTATTTGCCAAATAAAAACTACTGGAAACTTCACAGTCAGCGCAAAGCCTGCTCACTTCAACTTTCCTAAAATTAATTTAATTACGATAAGCCAGACAGCGGAACAGCTTTGCGTTCTAAATTTACTGGGATGATTTCAGCAGTGTTTTAACTCCTCTTCCTCAAGCCTCTAATTATGTTCAAAGATGTACAGTAGCGTGATGCTCGTTTGTTGCTTTCCTTAAAGTTCTGCAGCAAAAGCTGATGAAAAGGTACGAAAGAGGCCCGATCCACTGGGCTGAAATAACAGTGGTGGAAGATGGAAAACAATTCAACACTATGAACCTCTTACTGTGGATGGAAACACGAAGAATGGGGTGAGCTTTGATGGCCGTGACGTAGATCCTGTAATTGTTACAAAGTGGAGCAGTGGTACATCATGGAGGAGGGTCCTGCTGGGCTAAACCCAAAAATCAGACACACGAGCATCAACGCAAACAAGATGAAGTCATCATTTTTACATAAATGCTCAAGAGCTTTGGGAAATTTTCTTTGCTGTAATGACTCAACATTAGGGACAATTTTGCACATCCTCAAGTGATCTTGTGTCATGTTGCAGGAAGGAAACATTAAAGAGACGGTGGAAACTACGGCTCTTTCAACATCTGGAGCAAAGATGGAAGAAAGAAAAGGATCAACTGGTTAATACGATTTTTCTACACTATGTACAAAAATCACAAGCTGGCTTTTCCATATCAACTTATCACGCTTTTGCAGCCCTACACACAAACCACCATAAAAAATGGACCACAGTCCAATACAATAAAAAGGGAAGAAGCTTAAGTTACTAACATCGCTACAGCTAGGTTGAACCTGTTAAACTTCAGTCTGCATCTCAGTTTACGTGTCCGACATAAAACTCTGGGTTATGTTTCAGAGATGTTTATGTGTTGGATCTCGAGTTGCTGTTAAAAAAAAATGAAACTGCAACAGAATACGTTCAACCACTAACTGCACATGAAGGCACTCAGCCAAGCTCGCAATCTGCAAGGCCATTTTTGGAGCAGTCATTTTGTAATTAGTGAAAGGAGAGTGAACAGAGAGAGAAAGGTTGCTGCTAATAAAAGAAACAACTCCCTTCTGGACAGTTTATGTCTAATATATTTAAAAATGTATCTATTCTTCTCTAAACGTATAGTGTTGTGATTTCCTGCATGATTTATTTAGAACTGGGCATTCAAGTTTTTAAGCTACTCAAATGATGATAATTTTTAAACCAGTTATGCAGCACTTAATGGGTTTTGTAAGGACATGTAAAACTTTTGTTCCTACACGTGGCGAGTAAATGCCGCAGCGCTCTTAACGGATTTTTTTCTCCCAACTTTCATACTTGAAGAGAAGCCAAGAAAGCTCTTGAGGCTGAGTCCAATGTCTATTCTCAAGAGGAAAACTAGGCTACAAGGGTTTACTGCCAGAAATACAGATTTTACATTATTTTTTTCCACAGGTTTATTTCTCCTCGAGGCTGAAAGCACGGTTTAAAACCCGACAGGTTTCTTAACTAAAAAGTGATGATGAGAGTAAGAGAAAAAAGCATGGGCCGTGCCAAATTACCACTTTAAACAACAGTTTCTACATTTTGGTCTCTGTAGTCTCTGGCACGAATTTGGAAAGCCAACACCAAAATGAAAACAGATGTTGAGCAAGTGAGAGCGTGTATTATACGTTTTCATCCATTCTCTCTTTTTCCTTCCCCACTCTTTCTTCTCTGGATAAATATAACACAACCAGAACAGAAGTGGGGAAATGGGAGTGAAAATGCACTGGTCAAAGTGGCAAATAGTGCAGTTGTGCAATAATAGTGCATCTGATAACTACAGGACTCCAACAGAGTTTGAGGCAGGAAATGTTGACAGATGGCTCTCCAAAAGGTCAAAGGGCACTGAAAACACAGACAGAGAGAGGGGGATATGTTCCACTGAATTTCATGGGAAGATGTTTTCTAGAACAACATTAATAATAACAACTGAACTGTAGCTCTTTAATGGTTGTGATCCTAATAGTGATGTGAAAGCTTAAATTTTTACAAAAATCAAACATCAGATCTGAGTTACATGTAAATATAGATACATGTATGTTTAATTACTTGAACAGCTTAAAATGGAAAAATGTTAGATTTTCTGTCATATAAAAACAGAGATTATTTTAATTGCCAGTGAATCTTTTGTTAAACATATAAATTTCTGATTAAAAATGCAAGATGATAAAAGTTTCGGAGTCTGACTTTTCTCCTTAAGAACTATTACAATAATTGCATAAACATGATTAGGCAAAAATAAGTGCAAACAGCTATACAAGTCTTGTGGGCTCATTAACTTTACCACAGCTAATTGAAAAAAGGTGGGATGCTGTGTAAATTTTCAATAAAAACTGCACACATAACATATTAAAGGGGGTTAACATGGTGATGCATAATCTCTTCTTTACAAACACGGATTATTAAACCATCATAAGAGATATTGTTTCTGTGCTGGTGTGAACCCAGAGCCTAAATTAGAACCAGTTATTTGCTCTTTGACAACCAAAGCTTCAGCCGTCAGAAAAACTGGAGTTCGATAAGTACTAGCTCTTCACTGATGTAAAACCAAAAACAGCAACGTTGCAGTGTAAGAGGATTGAATGTGAAGACCCATCAGATAAATTGATGAAACTGAGGGTTGTGTGACATCATGTCCACTTCATAGAAGAAATAAAGTTCCATCAAGGATGTACATTTTAAAATGTTCCAAGTCCAGATCTTAATGTACCTCGTTTGGTAAAAAAAAAAAAAGTCTAAATGTTTAAACATCACGCCAATGAATTTATTAGACAAATGAGACTATAACCACTGTTTGCAATGATGTGATTAGGAGTGCACCGATTGCAGTTTTCTGGATGATCACCGATCTCTAAAAATCCTGACCTGATGATTTGGCTGATACCAAATTTTGTTTTATAAGTGACACTGTCAGGTGTTATAAGGTCAATTTCCCAATCTTATTTATTGAAAACTATACCCTTAGAAACAATACAAACATGTTCATGAGGTAGTGCTCTGAAATATAAATGAAGTTCAGACAGTTGTTAAAACTACAAAAAATAAATAAATTGGTAAAATTGTTTTCTCATGCAAGTATCGGCCGATCGCCGATTAGGCTTGTCACAATAACAAATTTTACTGGGCAAATTATTGCGATAAACGATAATATTGTTTGAAAATGTATAATAATTAGTAATTATTGTCCAATTTAAAAATAAATGTTGGTTAATTTTTGTGTGTAGTACCATTGTTGACCACTTGATGGCAGTATAAGACTGTTTGAACCGAAGGATGGATAGTGAGGGAGTGAGCAGCGCGTCTCTTCGAGGAAAATAGAAGGGAGACCCCTTGACGTGACACGAGCTGTCTTTCCTTTTTTTGGTTCTCAAAAGGATGGACGCTCAGTGTGGTTTGAGCTCTTAAGCATAGCATTTTTCACACAAAGCTTTTAATAAAAAAAAATAAAAATAAAAAAATCAGTAAATAAGTTCTCAGCTTCTTTTTTCAGAAAAACAACTTTTTACACAAAGGCACGGGTTTCAACCGTGAATTTTGGAGCGTCGACAAGGCAGAGGTTCCCCCCCCACCCCCACCCCGAGGTCGGCCTGTTAGCTTAGCTCATAGCTTAGCTTCTCAGCTTAGCTGTTTTTAACGATCCAAAAACACAATTTTGGATTGTTAAAAACAGATTTTAGAGAGAAAAGAGAAAGGGAGTGGTCAGTGAAGAGCACCGGAGTTGAACCTTTTGTCATCCAGTGTCTTCAGAAGAAAGAGTGACACAAGAAAAAACGATAAAGCTGACAAATGAAATTCAGGTCGATAATTTTCATTTATCATACAATTAATTGATTTATTGTTTATTGCGACAGGCCAATCGCCAATCCCCCAAAATTAAGGAAATTGGGGGTGATTTATCGGTGCACCTCTAGATGTGATGTTTTAGTATCAACAAAGTTTAATTAATAATAACAGGCGACACTGCAGCTGTAGTTCATATAAGATTGGGAAACAAAGGTTTTGAACAGGTCATCTGGAAAGAGGTTTTCCAGATGATTATTTTTAACTTTGTGTGTGTGTGTTTCCAAATTAGTTAAAATCAACTCTTAAGAAAACTGTATTTTTACTAGTTTTAGTTGAAGCTGAAGTAACAAATAGAAAAACTGTTTTTAATACTTGCATACAATTAAAAAATTCTGCATAAGTGTGCAGCTTTTACCAATTTCTTGCTTTGTTATGGTACATCATCAAGTTGCCTCTAAACTAATCCACAGTGACTCAGCACTTTCTTATTCACAATCAGTTCAAAATAAACGTCTCCGTGATGTTCAGAAGAGAAGCTTTAAAGCTTTATGTTTTTATAAGATAAAACAGAACAACGCTCTGCTAAAGTTTACAAGGCTGGGCTAAAAGATATGAAATATTATACAACTGATTAGATAAAAACAACAACTGTCCAGGAAGTTTTCTCCTTGTTCAGCCTCCTGAATGTGATCCAAAAGAAAATGCTCTGATAAATAATAAATAAAAAAAAAGCTTCTTTTTTTTTATTATTACAAGTCACTCTCCAACATCTGGTCCTCGTTTCGCTGGGAGAGGATGTAGCAGCAAAGAGTGTGGAGGATGAGAAAAGGAGACACTGAAGCATGACTGAGGGGGTGGGCTGCGAGAAAACATCCAATTTTACACCTCCTTTAGTTAGGCCTGATGACACAACCATTTCCAAGTCTGCCTATTATAAGTGACTTTGGGCTTGTTTTTTTCTAAAGTCGCTTGTAAATCTTGCAAGTCGCGTTTTTTTTCCGACTTGTTTTCAACGCAAAGTTGCTTATTTGGGCTCGACTTTCTTTCCGAGTGAAACTAGTTGATTATCTCCCAGCTCCGTACAATAAAGCAAAAGACGAGTGGTAGTAGGTAGTTTGTCTCTTCCGTGCTCCCGTTTCCTGTTTATCGCTCCTGCCCAAGTTGGCGAGGCGACAGGCGTACACATAGACATTATATAAATACGTCCGTGGGCACGCATCCCACTCATACTGTGGCCGACCACTAGGGGGCTCCACTCATGCAGATGTCAGGACGCTTTGTTTTAAAAAATATGTTGAAAAAATTACATATGCAATTTTTTTTTTTAATCAGAGCTTAAAAGTATGTTATTCAAAGTGTTTAGCATAATTTTGCAGTTACTTATGTGTAATGCCATAATAAATGTATGTTTATACTGTTTTAAAACGGCCTCTGTTTTACACAATGCGGTGGGTTGCCAGTTGGGCTTATTTTGGGTTTGTTTTCATAGAGCTGGTTGTGTTGTGTGTTTCCTTGACTGATGATGCCTTCTGGATGGAAGGTGAAATGTTTCAGCACAAAAAATAAGAAACTGTTCAGATATCTTGACTGAAAATTGTTGGATTGTATACCTGGATTATTGAGCATGGACTTTGTTGGTTTTGAACCAGCTTGACATGACTGTCGACAAGGGAGAGGGCCGGCAACGGAGGAGGGGGTGTGCCAAAGAGACCATCTTAGCACCAACATAACTGGTTTGTTCCACTTTGGAGTAAGCTATAAGCTAACCAGTTTTGTGTTGTGCGTTTCCTTGACTGATGAAGCCTTCTGGATGAAAGGTGAAACGTTTCAACACACACAAAAAAATAATCTGTCCAGATGACCTGACTGAAAATTGTTGGAGCTGGTTGCTTGTTTCGATTGTGAGATTTGGCAACACTGGACACAACAACCCAAAGCAGTTATGCAAAGACAACTTTCCAATGACTGTAACATCAAAGAAAAATGTCTCACACCCCTAATCAATGGTGGGGTGCAAAGATAAACTACTGGATGTCCTGAAAACTAAAATATATGGGCCAATCCATTAGCAAGTTTGAACATTAGTGAAACTTAAACTAATTAGCGAAACGTTAGCTGTTCTATGCAACTACTTTGATCATTTGTGAATTACTCATTGAATACTGTTTCTAATATTAGAATTTCACATTTAATAAGCTAAAATCTTTTAAACATTGTTGCATTTTTAAACTCTGAAAACAAAAACCAAGACAAAACATATAATGTCTTATGGTTCAAGCCAGTGTGTTTTTATCTGGACAACAACATGATATACTTTATATTAAAAGATAGAGTAGCATTTTTTTGTCGAGAGGGGCTTATTTAATATTTGTTTAGTAATTCAGATTTAATTACTTCAAAAAAATATTTAAAATGTACTCATTCCAATGTCATTAAGTCTGGTATTCAAACAATATTTAGATGTAAAAAAAAAAAAAAAAAAAGTACAATTTTATTCTCTTATTGATGGTTAGTCTGTCCATGGAAGATCCGACTGGGATTGAAAAGTCCAACAATTTTACATTTTCTGTATTTACACTAAGATTTCCTGAGTAAAGTATGAAGAATCTAAATTGAAACAGGGCGTATTTCACATTTGCCTAGAAAATATAACAAGAGTACAACAAATAACCAATTATAGCAAGCCTAGTGATTTGTTTACATCAAGTGCATGCCCACATTTCATAACTTACTTATTAATATATCTGAAAAACTACTAAACTTTCTCAAACTGCACGATTTGATGTAGTTCAGGATGAAAATACTCTTGCAACAACAAAATCACAATCTTTAAAACATCATCTACAAAAGAGGCACACAGTTTGCTGGATGTGACTGAACAATTTTTGTCCAACTTTAAAGTTGTGTTTAAACTTTTTTGGCAGAGAAAAAAAAAGTTATTTTGATACTGTAAATCTAATTTAGTAAAGCGCAGTATTTGGTGTGTTCACAGGTAATTTGACTGTTGCTGAGTGGTCAGTCATAAAAGATACAGTACAGTCTGTAATTACCTGCATTCACATTATTTGACATTTTCCTATTTGTACACAGAAACCAGACACTTCAGCAGCTCTCTACTGGTTTCCCTGCCCCACCAGTAGCCTCCCAGACTGGACCCAGCTTTCTTAAGAGACAAAAATAGAGAAGTAGCAGCAACAAACAGCAGCTAGCTACTTACTGCAGATCAACATGAAAGCAGCTAGCCGGACACTTTTCTCTGCGATAAATTAACAAGCAACAAACGCTAAATACCAACATTTGTCATCGCTTACCTGAAACGTGGCGAGTCCTTCAGACATTCCTCGAAATCCACAGTTATCTTCATGATTCCCGCAGTGAGGGACTTGCGCTCGGATTGAGTAAAGTCGGTAATCCGGGCTCAGTCTTCTCCGCCCGACCAGCTGGCTCCGCTCCGTCAGAGCTCCGCTAGCCAGCTAGCCTCACAGGCTAGCAGCTACGATGGCAGAGCCGCGGGGCTGCAGTCATAAACGTCGCTGTGGTGCAATGTGCCGGTGTCCAAACGACGAGGAGCGCAACGAAGCCGTTTCTGGCGCACAGGTCAACACTTAAAACACAAAGTATCGTCCCGGTAGCTCGAGCAGAGCAACCAGCTGGAGAGACGGGAGCTTTCCTCCAACAGATCCACTCAAAGATCGTCTATTGCAGGAAGAGGATGGTCAGCAGGCGGTGCGCATGGGCCGCCTCAAAATTATATATTAACCAATCAGGACTTTTTTTCTACTCTATAGAGTTACTCTATATGCATATATATATAAATATAAATAAGTATATAGACAAATATTCAGAATTGAATTCAAAATCTTACTTCTAACCTACAAAGCTCTCAACAACCTAGCTCCATCTTATATTAGAGATCCATATTTTCCTAACAGAGCGCTTCACTCTCAGACTGCAGGCTTACTTGGGGTTCCTAGAGTTTCCAAAAGTAGAATGGGAGGACGATCGTTCAGTTATCAGGCTCCTCTCTTGTGAAACTTCCAGTTTTTGTCTGTAAGGCTGACACATTGGGCTTACAACTTTCCTTTTTGATAAATCCTAGTTAGGGTTGGCTAGTTATTCTGCTATAGGCTTAGACTACTGGAGGACAAATTTACCTCATTTCCTTAAATAAATTGTTAAAATGGACTAGTTTTCATTTGATACCATCATGTGATTCTTGACCTGCCATTGTGTATCCGTTCCTCTCAAACCCAGCCGGTCGAAGCAGATGGCCGCTTGTCCTGGTTCTGCTAAAGGTTTCTTCCTCATGATGGAGTTTTTCCTTTCCACCGTCACCTTCATGATTGCTCAAGATAAGAGTTCTGCGATGAAGTTAAATTCAAAGCAGTCTGCTCTTAAGATCAATAATGTTAACTTTATTTTATATATACTGTTTCTGTTCAGAGCTCTGAGACGACTTGTAACTTGGCACTATACAGTATAAATAAACTGAAAAGAAAATATACTGTTCCTTACCCTGGATGATTATTGTTTTAGAGATGTGTCACTCTGTCATTTAATCAGTAGTGTTTTTAAATACTTTTGAGACTAGTAAACTCTACTACTCATGTTATTTGATTAAAGAGGTACAGTTGGGACTTTGGCAGGACAGATAAAGTTGATAACTATGTAGTAAACTAGGCCTGAGGTCAAGTCCTGACCTTATGGACCTTATGGGACAGAAACTGTCATTTCATTGATTTGAATCCAGAAATACAGGTTGACCCATCCTGAGACTTTCTTTCTTAAATTAATGAAGTGAAAGAAGACTACTTTCAATTATCATTACTATTTTACAAATGTTTGATAATCAAATTGTGTTAGTTCAAACAATGTTTAAATGTTGAAGTGAACTACTCATTTTTAAATCAACTGTGAAACAGTAATAACGATTTTTAATTCTCATTCAAAGTGAAATCAAGTTGGAATATGTTACAGAGTAATGATTCAATTTCTTGATCGTCTGTTTGAAATGAGCAAGTGGTGTAAGTTGGTCAAAGTTCAAGTTTCGGTCAACTGCAAGTTTACTGAAAAAGAAATGTCATGTTTAACTTTTACAGCAAGATACTAGAGAAGTGACTCCACGAAGTCTGAGTTCTTCATAACAATCTTCTGTCTGTTCTTAAACAATCTTAATCTTTTTCCTTGACTTTTCATAACACCTTACATCACAAAACACACCTCTGTTTTGGTCCATCGACCAATCAGAAACTCCCAAATGAACCGGAAATAGAGCTCTTTAAATGTTGGCACTTGCTAGTTGGAGTCAGATGAAGGAGTTCTGCAAGAGGTTCCACCTCCAAGTTGGAGTCGGGTGGAGAGTTTGCAGCTCCAGTCGTTTGGGAGAACAGAAGTCCAGCCATGATTCAAAGCTCTTCCGAGTATTGGGGATTATGACATCTTCCACCTCTGAGTGGAACTCTGACGGACTCCACTCATGTGAAGTCCACTCGTGAGGTGAACTGTTGTTGACGAAGTCCCGCCACCACTCCGGACGGTTCTCTGCCATCCTACGGAGACGCTGGACCGGTAGCGTAACTGGAGCTCCGTTTCCACTGATTCATCGTCAGAGAGGTAATGAGTCGAGTTGACTACCGAGCGTACCGAGGAAAGCTGGGTCGAATGGAGGTGCCGTTCTGTCCAACACTTTTCACTTCACCACACACCATCTCCCTCCCTCTAAACTTCAATCTTTAAACTCTTCTATCTGCTAAGAAATCAATCCAGATATTTTTAGAAATGTCTGAAGCAAAGTTTTTCAACCATCGCCGTGTGGTTAATGTCTGTTGTACTGCTGCTAGCTAGAAACAATCGCCGTATTGTTTACTCCTCGTAAAACTGATTAATAAGCTGTCGTTATTTTCAATTCTTGCCAATTAATGTAAATGTGTGATGTGTTAAACTTGATTCTGTTAATAAATGACCCACTGTCGTTGGGGAGTCAAAGATAATTAACGTTTCCATCCACATTTTTAATTATTCAATGCACGTACATTATACGGTCCAGAAAAATGAAAGAATCCGTTTAATTTATGAATATATATCAGCATATGTTCATTCTACATCTGGTGGCCCGTCCGTACGTTTGTTCTACAACTATCAAAGACGGATATGTTGTGGAAATGTGTGAGCACTTACAGTAGTTTCTGGATCTGTTAAGGGTTTCTTCATTTACAGAAACTTACCCACAGTCAGTTATGGCACAGACTAGATTCACATATTTAAGACTTATTTTCAAAATATTTAAGAACAAGTCTGTTGCAGCTCTGTTTAAATTATCTATTGGGGAAATGTCGATGTCTACGTGTTCAGTCCCTTTTACTTTATTTACAGAAGCATCTGCAGTGCTAATACTTTAGTTTGTAAAAAACTGATAACCCCTATGGTTCAGTTTAATAAAAGCTAGATATTTTTCACTCCAAGTGGTCAGAACAATAAAGGTCAAGTGGGCACCAGTGACCCAGAAAAGAAGAAGTGGGTAAAGATAAATGGATGGATGTCTGATAGTGGATGTGGTAATTTGCACCATCGTTGCATCACATTTGCATAGAACATAAGAACATAAAAACACTTGGAACACTTTCAAAAGATGCTTTTGACCATTTATTGAAAAAAGAACAAAATCAGGAATCAATCTCTAATAGTAAAAGAAAGCCAAAAAATAAATAAAAATAAATTACAAAGTATGAAAATTTCTGAATAACGTACATCTCTATTGAAAATATATATCCTAGGTGATCCTGTTAGGGAGGCGAGGAAGCTGCAAAGATAAAGCCAAGTGGAGAAAACTGAGCTGAACTGAATGATAAAATTTGGAATTCAGTTTCATTTTTTTAAATATATCTATATACATATATATAGAAATAATTCCCTGAAACTATATCTAAACAAGTAGTTCACTCAAGAAGGGGACACAATCTGAATGTCATTGTTTAAACCGTAATAAAAAAATAACATTAAATTAAAAATTGCTAACATAAAAGACTATTTTATTACATCCACTCTTTCCCCAAACTTTGCTGAAATAACAGAATAATGGCTTCATGGACAACACACCAGCAGCTACTCTTTATTTACTTGTTTTTGGATAAAGATGAACATATTCTAAAACTAAATTAGTTGTTTGAAGCAGCTGTACATTATTTTCTAAAATAAGCTGCTAATAATGAACAATGATTCACTTCCTGACTGCCAAGTACATTTTACTTTTAGAACAGGTGCAAAAATTGCATATATAGATTAAAAAAAAAAAAAGGTAACAAAAAGCACTAAGTGTTTGTAATAACGGCAGAAAAGCCATTCCCTTCTTGTGTCAGGCTTTATTCAATTTACAGCTTAGAGAAGAAAGAAAAATAATCCAAGAAAGGACTTTTAGTTTGGTAACCTGCAGAGGCAAGTGTTTAGGTTTTAGATTTTTCAAAACGTAATTTTACCTTAACTCAACAGAAATTGGCTACCATTTGTTTAACCAATCTGTCCATGTCAGATGTTGCGATAACCCAAACTGTGAGGTGAAAACAGAGTATTGATGCCCGGATTAAAAAAAACTAAATAAAAGAAAATCCACAATAAAAGTAAAAGGACAAAGAAATCCAACGCAGAGTACAAACCAAAACAGACAACTGACTCTATCAAAGTACCAAACAAAGTAGGAAAAAAACACACCAGCCCTTTCATAAATCAAAATTCATATTTTCATCATAATCTCTACTTTTATGAAGACAGTAGAACTGTACATCTCATATTTACAGATAGAATCTAACCTTAAATACTAGCGCCTACTAGATGTCCACTTGTGCTGCATTAGATGTGTTATAACATCAGCTAAAACTAACTTTTGTTCTTAAACGTCCATTGTTCTTTTTTTTTTTGAGCAAGTACAAATGTGATGAACCGTCTTTGGAAATCAGAATCAGTGATTACAAGATTGCATTAATTGTGTTCTGATCAACATTCAGTCTTGGACTGATTAAAAAAAAAAATCTGATGCATTGAAACTTGTGATGTTGGTGACAATATGTGGACACATCGGACCGTAAAAATGAAACAGAAATGACAAATCTGGAAAAGACACAGCCTGAAAGTCTTCGGCATATCTTCTCTACATATAACATTTTGTATTCACACCTATACACTTTGAACTTGACAATTTATTATTAAAATAGAATCAATGTATCCATGAAAATTACTCACATTTAGCTCATTTGAAATGCAAAAAAAAAAAAAAAAAGCACAAAACTTAATGAAGCCCTTAACTTTGCAGATATGTGAACTACATGAATACAGCTATAGAATTAGCATCCATCTTTAATGGGTATTTGGGAAAAAAGCAAAGAGCTGCATGCACGATATGCACAAATCTTTGCTTTAATGTACTCAATACCTTTCATTTTAAATTAATTTTCCATAGGAAGAAACTTTTGCACCAAAAAAAAAAAAAAGCAGGCGGTACTTTTGATTTCTGGAGACGATTTGAAAGGCGTTAAGAGGATGTATGAAGGTTCATTCAAACAGACTCATGCATGTTAATAGTTTCTGATCACCAAGATACATGCTGGTGCTTTTTATTTTCATTATACACAGATGTAGACCAAATGTATATATTTTTTTCTACACTAATGTTACATAATGAAGTAAAAGGTCTTCGCAACCATCGAGTTTTCAGAAAGTGACCAAAGGCAGCTGAGGTCATGCACGTTTTTGTGTGTTGCAGGTAGGAGACGGCTCACTGATGCAAAACTCAGACTGGAGTTTTACAGCCAAGCGAGCAGCCTTTAGCTTTACAAAGCTCATTAAACACTAGAAAACTGCATTTCAGATAAAAAGTTGAGCCGAGTAGCCTTTTATAAAGTTTCGATAAAGGGCAGGTGCCAGAAATACACTTTACGCTCCTAAAAGAAGCGTGCACACGATAGTTCAGCAAGATAGCATGTTAGAGCGACGTGAGCAATAGAGTATGAAGATTCTCTAAAACCATTGACAAGCCAAACGTTCAATACTCCCGATCAATGTGAAGTTGAAGAGGAAATGAAAGTTGTCTTGTTCTTTTTCTCTATTTTCCAATAATTAGATTTTAATAAACCCCCAAAACTTCAGTAGACATCTTACTGAAAGCCCAAACCAGCAACTAAAACTACCCCATTCAGTTGAACCCATAACGCTTGTGACAGTCTACATCAGTCCAAGTATAGAAAACCTGGTGTTTGTTATAGAGCTCAGCCTTTTACCTGCAATTAGTCATTTGTCAAAATGTTGTGTAACTGTTTTTTTTAAAGAGCCGTCAACCTAAACCTACTTATGGAAGAGAGTAATTTTTTTCAAACAAACTCTTCTATTATGGACACACGACAGCAGGTAATACCTACGTGAGCGTCATCAAAACATTTTTAATCTACCCTTTGAAGATCTATTCAGTTTTAAACAGTATTTTAGAAGAAGAATAAAAATATGGACAACGCTGTGTTTAACCAAAAAAAAAAAAATACAGCTAAAAATAAGTTGGGGGCGTACAACCGACCCTGACAATGGCTTCAGTTACTTAAAGAGTAAAATCCTCCAACAAATGGCTAAACGCTGGTTCCAAGTTATTTCATACATCCCAGTGCCTTAAAGTTAAAAGTTGGACGTTTTATTTTATCTACTCTTTGCTCTCGTGAGGACTCCGCCGTTTAAGCTAGTGTATTAAACGACTCCGTGTGTATACACAGTATTCGACCACTACTTGGTAGCAATCAAGAGTACACAGTTCAGTTGCGCTTTGTAAGAACACAATTCAGAAAGAAACTGATTTGAACTGAACGACGGAGAAATGATTTCATCCAATGGCAGAATGTTCCCGTTTTAAAGTGCAGCCACCGTCTTCTGCTCTCCTAAACTCCTCTAGACGTTTTCATTAGCAATCGATCTTTGTACAGATTTATAATCCGACCAAAGTACAAACCCTGTTCGTCTTGGCTTAAATGTCTTCAATCCTGTTGCTTTTTATTCTTAAAAAGAAGTACTGTGACGGCCAATGACATTTGACAACGACCTTATAAAACTAACATCAGGTGTTCAACACTTTGAATTTGCAATGAAAGGGTCACTGCACAACTCTGACTTGGCAAATTAGTCTGTTAAGCGGCGCTCTGCTTTACTGAGCAGACGCCGCAAACAGCATTTAACTTCACGGATAACAACAAACACGAGACCTGAGAACGTGGGAACAGAGGTGTGCCAGAGACAGCAGGAGTATTGTGAAAGTTGCAGCTGAATTTTATTTTGTAAGTGTATCGATTAGCAACAACCTGGTGGCAAACTCACCTACAGTGATTGAATTTGCACTTTTTTTTAATGAAAGATAATTTAAATGTTGGGAAGTAGGGGGTGCTAGGAATTGATCGCGATTTGATGAGAGGAGCCATTTTGTGTGTGGGGCTTGGCTTCAGTGGTGGTGGTTGGTTTTGGGGGCCAGTCGGGGTCCACGCTGAGCTCCTGGGCCAGATGCATATAGCGAGCTTTGGGCGTCTTCTTGCGTAGGCAGCAGAGCAAAAACTTGTACACTCGCACGTCGACTCCCCCCTGAAAATAAGGTGATGTAAAAACAAACCGTAATATTAAAACTGTCCTTAAGACGGGAACAAAGAGGCAGCGTCAAACTTTGATCTTATTTTAGATCATCTGAACACACAGCCACATGCTACTACATGCAAAGAAAAAACTCAAGAGGATCCAGTTTTGTGATCAGAAGTCATATTTCATGCATGCAAGTCATTCAAAACTAAAAACATTTGAAGGAGTTGACTGTTAACAATATAAAGCCTACTCCTTTAAATAAGCTCATGGAGACACATCAAGCACAATCCTGCAGCGAATATTTTAAAATATACTTAAAATAACAACAAAAATAAACGTTAGCCAGGTTTACTTCTGATTACGAGAGAAACGCTGACAAGAGTTAGCTGGAACCCAACACAGGATCAACCGTAAGAGCTAAGAGCAGAAAATAAATAAATAAAAGCCTCAGATATTGAAAATGAAAACTGAAGCAGACAAGGAAAGAGGCAAACAAGAGGGGATATTAAAATCTAAAAAAAAATAACTGAGAATTAACAAGTGTATTCAATTAAAAAAATTATAATAAATAACATTTTTACAAAAAAGTCTGGTGGCTGAGTTAAATGTAAAAACCTGTAAATTAGAAATTGGACATTTATTCAAAACATATGTTTAATTGAAAAAAGGAACACTACATCAAGCTGTAGAAAACTGCTTTTCTTACATGAAATAATGTTTTTCAACAGATTTATTTTAACATGAATGCCAACGACTTGCTTGGTTACTTTGAGGTTTGAAGAAATGATGGGACTGATATTCAAAATAAAAAGAAATTTAGATTTATTTTTGATGCATCAGACAATTTGAACCTGTGGTCAGGTTGGTTCCTGAACTCATGCAGATTTTTTTAGACTAATGTAAACTTTCAAACATCAAAAATGGTTTCAATCACTGTTAGTATTAGCCTTGAACACAAAAAAACTCTCCAATCTTTTAAACTATTAAGTACTACAGATACTGAAATCCTCACTTTTTGAAAACTGACATGTAAAATCAATATTGTATTTTTTCTTTCCTTCTAAAACATGCAACCTAAATAGGAGGCATATTTAATTCTTAATATTTATATATATATTTTAAACAATGCAACAAAAAAAAGTTGATAATATTGTTGCCTAGATCCTGTTTAATAGTGTGAAAGTTTATGAAGCATTCACACTATTGTGATCCATTTTTCTTCCGTACATATTTCAGCATCTTTCTTGTTCTATAATTTTGTGCCATTTCAACAAATCATAAATCAAAATGTTCAGCTTGTTCAAGACAATCCTGTTATGACTTTTGATATTGGTGCAACTTTTGCTTTTTAAAATATTTAGTTGTTTCTGTCATTTTTTCCCTCATAGAAAATGAATTGAGCTCATTTTACATCCTTCAAATCTTTAGATCTGTTTACAACCTTTTACTGCTCCTTTCACATTTTGTTCTGTTTCAGCATTGTGCATATGTAAACTTTTTTCAGCTAATTTCAGCTGTTTTAATAGCTGTTGTGTGCTCCTTTCAGATTCTTTCTGCCAACACAACATTTTTTGTGCTTCTTCTAACTTATTTCTTCTAATTTCAGCTTGTTATGCTCCTTTCAGATTATCTCTGCAAGTTTCAACTTTTCCTGCTATTTCAGTTAGTTCAAAAAAGTTCAAGACAAAAGCAAAAACAATCTTCACCAGCGTATTTCAGGTAGTATTTAGCTGTTTTATGCTAATTTTAGCCTTTTCAGCTAATTCCACATTTTTTTAGCTCATTTTAGCTCTTTCTGCTTCCTTCTGGTAGTTTAAGTTTCTTTCTTCATTTCAGCTACTTTTCAGCCATTTTTTTCCCCTCATTTCATCCTTTTTAAGCTAATTTCCTATTTTTTGTGCCAATTTCTGCTTATTTAAATCAATTTCACCTAATATGTATTATTTCTGCTTTCTTCTGATAATTTAGGCATGCTCTTCCATTTCAGCAACATTTCAACATGTTTTTTAAGCTGATTTCAGCCGTTTCTCAGCAAGTTCTTCTGCAATAAGCATTCACTGCATCATCACAGGAAATTTAATTTCTCTACTATTTTATTGTCTTTCAATTAAACACATGGTTCAAATCATTTCCAAATCATTATCTTATTTTTCCCCATTTCAGACTTCCATCTCAACTTTTTCGGAAAACTTAAAAAGGTCATTTACTGCAGTCAAGTATATTTCTCTGCAATGTGTACATCTGCAAGGTAATGCATCACCCTTTTAAAAGTGATGTGTGTTATCAAAGCTCACACTGAAACCAGACCCCTGCTTCACACGTTTAAGTCATTGCAGTGAGATGTTTATCACCACCTATAATGTTAGTTGAAAGAAACAGCTGACGTTGTGATTAGGACCTTAATCCATGAACTTTTCCTGCTGCCTCTTAAGTTTCATGATATATGTCAATAACAGAAGTTGTGCAATAGTTGCACCATTTGAGCAGAAATGGAAACACCATAAATCCCAGGACATGGAGCCCATCAGTGGACAATACAAACAGAGACTGAGGTCTCTCATGCACGTCTTGTTAGCAGGTACATTGGAAAAGTGTGCTCTAGAAGAATGTTAGAGAAAGAAGTGAGGAGAGAAAGAAGGAAAACCACACACGAGGAACAAGAAAAGGCTAATGCAGAAGGTGTCAGATTTTCCCAACCTGTAGCGTGGGGGCAGCGGGGGTGTCGCCAGAGTTGCTCTGTTTGTCTCTGCTGAACACAAGCTTCCGTAACACGATGTCAAGGACGATGGTCTATGGAATAGCGCAGTGGGCAGGGGGAAAAAAAATTACAAAAAGGCTAATTTGATTTTCCATTCCTCCTGTTTTTTGTTTGTTTCTGACAAAGAAGTGAACTCAATTTGAAGAGCCAAACTAAATGACGGTTTTAAGAGAACATGTGGTTTGTTAACACAGTTTATTAGAATTAATCACAAGTGAGGTTACATTTAAATTAGTAAGGACTATTAAGATTCAATCTCTCAAAATGAATCGAGCTGTATTAGTTAATTTATTAAAAAGAAAAAGGTTAGTAGAGTTTGCACTGGTAGCTCAGGAGAAAGCTGCATCTAAGACATGCTAAGCATTGCATGTATGTGAGGACAGCCATCTAAAAGGAAGGTGAGCGACCAAGTTGTGGCTCCACTGAGTGTAGCAGGTCAGCAAACCTATTACTTAACACCTACACAGAAAAATACTTATAAACCCAAGAAGCAGTTTTAATAAAAATACACAAAACTATTTTGTTACTTTTCAGAAACCCCAAAAATGCATAAATGTACCCCAAAACAGTCGTATTTAAAAGGCTAGAGAATTCCCACTTCATAAAATATTTTCCCCTCACAACAAAAGATTGAACTGTTAATAAGACAAAGATGAGCACATTGCAAAGAAATCAAAAAAATTGGCCATAACAAAAACATAAACCATGACAGAACTAGTTACAGAGTGCGTCTTACCTCCACCAAAACCGACACAGCAGCATTGACTAGAATGATCAGGAAAAGGTTTACCCTCCAAATAAAAGGAACACAAACTATCTGTATGAACAGAGAAATGGTCATCAACAAAAAAATATTAAAAAGGCAATTCTTTTAAAACTTCATGTATGTGTAAAACATCAAACACTCCTGGAATTAGTGTCCTTTCATATAATGAGTGAGTAAATTTGACCTACCTCTAGAAGCTCATCAATACTTTGAACAGGAAAAAACATGATGAAGACCAGGAAGCAGTACAAACCCACAGTGAAAACTACAAAAGGCCCTGTGAAGCAGAAAAACAAACATGACAACCTTAAATAGTGACTAGAGTGTACATTTAGTATTCTGAAGGACGTCTTACAGTTTTTGTAGCTGGGCTGCCTGAAAGGTTTGCCTTTGGAGAAAACAACTGCAACAATGAGATACTGAAAGCAGGAGACGTAGAAGAGGCTCGTGTTCTCAAAGTTTTGGATGTTGTGGTCGTCCATCTCTGTGTCGTTGAGGTCCGTCTTGTTCAGGTGTGAAGTGAGGTTGCAGACGCTGGATGGGGACAGAAATTCAGTCAAGATTATTCCAGGAACATGCGAAAATATAAACTGGGCCTGTCACGATAATAAATTTTGCTGGGCGATTAATTGTCTCTGAAATTGTTGCTATAAACAATAATACTGTTTGAAAATTTGACAACAGTTAGTAATTATTGTCAAATTTATGAAGAAATGTTGGTTAATTTGTTTCGAGTATAGTACCTTTGTTGACCACCGGATGGAAATATAAGACAGGTTGAACCAAAGGATGGATAGTGAGGGAGCAAGCAGCGCGTGTTAAAAAAACGTGAGGCCCCTTGACGTGACATGAGCTGTCTCTCCTTCCTTTTTTCGGTTCTCAAAATGGCAGACGCTCAGTGGTTTGAGCTCTTTAGCATAGCATTTGTCACATAACGCTTTTAATAAAAATAAAAAAAAAAACAGTAAAGAAGTTCTCAGCTTCTTTTTGAGAGACAAACAACTTTTTACATGAAGGCATGGGTTTCAACCATGAATTCTGGAGCTTCGACAAGACGGAGGTTTTTTTTCCCCCAGAGGTCTGCCTGTTAGCTTAGCTTCTCAGCTTAGCTGCTTTTAACGATCCAAAAACACGATTTTGGATCGTTAAAATGGATTTTAAAGAGAAAAGAGAAGGGGGGGGGGGGGGGGGGTCAGTGAAGAGCACCGGAGTTGAGCCTTTTGTCATCCAATGTCTTCAATAGAAAGAGACACGGAGAAACGATAGCCGATAAATGAAAATGAGGTCGATAGTTTTCATTTATCATGCGATTAATCGATTTATTGTTTATCGCGACAGGCCTAATCTAAACTGTACAAACGTCATTTAGAAACTGTACTTTAAAACTTTGCTAAAACACATTTGGACAGCAGTGATGTGATGTTTCTCTGTTGGGCTGCTCTTCATAAGATACTCACTCGGTGAGTGGGGTCCAGACGGTGTACCAGGGCTGCTGTCGGACCCAAAGGAATGTGATGGTCTGGAAGCCCAAGCAGATGAGGATCTGGGTCAGCACAGAGAACAGTAGGGGCCCTGAGATGAGTCCTGATGGGGGACGACGTGACACCAGCTCTTTCCATGCTGGGTTCAGACTCACTGAAGGTCATACGAGAAAGATGAGAAGGAACAAACAGAAAGTGATGAAATAAAACACTAAAGAGTTAATAAAGGCAGAATCTACAGTTCTGAAAAATATTAATGATGAGCAGTTTAAAGCTAAAGCTCCAGTCTTGTATTGAAAGAACACTAGAAGCACATCGTCAGAGCTTGATTCGTTTGGTCAGAGTCATGTGATCAATGATATCTGAAGATTAAGATTACTGAATTCTTGATGATAATAATGAACAATCAACAATAACACTGGTCACATCTGTGACACCCAATACATTTATTGCTGCTGCACTGTGTGGCTGTATCACGTATGTCACTACCTTACCATCATAATTCAATTAATCTCAATGTTACTCACTACTTGTGCAATAACCTGTCACACAACGTGTGTAGTATATGTTAGTTATGTGCAATATATATTATGTTCTTTTAAGCACCTGTGAAATACTTATTCATACAAATTCATCCTACTTGCACGGTTATATTCTACCATGTTGTTGTTTATCATTTTTCTTTTGGACCTTGTAAATATTATATTTCTTTTTCCACTTTTGGCACTTTATTTTGTAGCCTAATTGCATGCTTTAGTATTTCTTGTTTGTTATTTGTTTTTAGCGAGTCAAATCGTTTCTTATCATCCTGAACATTATTTCATTGCACTGCTGACCTTGTGTTAACCTGCATTATGACAAATAAACAATACAACATAAAAGATAAGAAAGCATCGAAGCTACATCACTGCTCTGGTCCCCGATTCAAAGGTTTATAAGGACGTGATTCACCGTTTTGCACAAAATATAATGATCCAGCAAACAATATGTAATGAGACAAAGCCAGGAGCCATATGCAGCAGTTTTACCAATTTATAAGCACTTCTACCTACCCCCAGGGGGGGAAAAATGCTATGTACATAAGTTACAATATGATCTCACAGTAAACACAAACTAATAATTAATTTTACATATGGTCGTGCTTTTTGTGTTGTAAATTAGACATGCCTTTTTGACAATACATTTGCACATTTACATGATGAGCTTAACCAAGTTTATCTTTCACCTACAAAAAAAAAAATCCATCTTCAAAGCACCACAATGACAGCCTGATATTAGACAGAAATATTACACAGAAATAAACAAGCAGGCAACTCAGCTCAATCAAATGGATAACCAGGTAGAAGCGGTTCATTTCAGGTTGTAGCTTCAAGCTGCTCTTTATACTGTTGGCCACAAGATGGCACCACAGAGAGCTGTGTTGAAAAGCTTGATTTGGCCTTGGCTAGAAAAAATATATTGAAAAGTCTCTGTACTTACTGGTGAATACAATAACGAGAATGATAGCAATGTCGATGAAGAGGAACTGCAAGTCTCCGAGGTTACTTGGGATCTAAAACAAAAAAAGCAACAGAATAAAATTGTCCATATAACAGATTTCTGACTGATATTAAAGCTGCTACCGTAAAAAGACGCCATGTTCGGTACCGAATAAAGGAGGGTAACACTGATGTACTGGATGATGCTGTAGAGTGCCATAAACTTGAAGACGCAGAAAGAGGTGATGAGAGCAGCACGTCCCTCCCTATAAAAACAAGCAAACAGTGCAATCTCGTAAAAGAGCATTAAAAAAAATGTCCTCCAAAATAATGGCTCTACAGGTGCAAATACAGGAGTTACACCCTTGTTTCCCCTTTTTATACATGTGAATATTAATAAATGGTATGTTAGAATAAAAAATTTTGGGGTCAAAGCCTCAATTGTGCGATTTTACTTCCATTATTTTATTTTTCTTTGCAATGTTACACTTAAGAAATAAAACACTTATTATTCGGCAGTCTTCTCAATTTTAATTTGTAAAAAAAAAAAATCCCTATGTAAAACTCTGGGGTTTTCCTGTCTTTTTCAATGGAGTCATTTGTAACAGTTTTTGCAATAAATAATAAATAAAATCAATGCTGCACTCTGAAAGGGCAAAATATTTTTAAAGTAGGACTGATCACTTAACCTTCATCTACAGCATTTTTAAGGTGCAATTACTTAATGCTCTGTAGAGCTACTGAGGTGGGCAACATTTAAATTACACATATTTGAATTTATTTGATGTGTATTTTAATGTTGTAGGAAAGTAAGTATTACACGAATGCTTGTTATCAGGAACATGACTCCATCTAAAATGATCCAGGCTGGCATCAGAGACAAAAATCTTGATTGGGACACCTCTAATAACCATCAGCACTATAATCGGTTGACAAGTTTATTGTTTAACAAATAGTAATATGATGCATTTAAAACCTGCCTAACAAGAACAGAATATATAAATATGTTTATTTTACAAATAAAACTGCAACTAGAAACGCGAACATCTAAATATTTGCATAAATCTAAAATATTATAAGTAAAACCTGATGAGGCTTGGGACACAGGAGATGTTGGGGGTCCTTGAAGTGAAGGGAGAGGCCACTGAGGCTTCAAGCTCTGACAGAGAAATCCCCCCGTGTGCTCTCTTCAGTGCCTGAGCAAGAGAGAAAATCAGCGTATAAACATTATATTCCAACTATGTCCATCACAAGGTGTTGCTGGTTTTATGAAAATCATGTAAACACACCCCACAGTCGTTTGCTCCGTCTCCACACATCCCCACAAAGTAGCTGGAAACAAAAAATGAAAAAGCTCAGCCTTTAGTGTTATTGAACATACTGTGCACTTAAAAAAATGAATATAAAAAAAAACACTGACTCTAGCAGAACAAATGTTTTTGTTCATCTTCTTGGTTATCCAGTTTTAGACATTTAACTTGTCTAATTCTACAACTGAGGGATATATACTTTAATGTGCCAAAAAGCTAACATAACATAAAAATTTATAAACACCTTTGGACAAAAGGTATCGGAAAGTCTTCAGAGGTGCATCATGTGTTTAAATACTCACTCCACTCCCTGCAGCGTCTCAATCAGCTGAGTTTTCTGGTCAGGTGCCATTCTGGCAAAAACTGTCCCGTGCAAAACAAGCTACAAAATACGCACAGTCAAAACATTCCTTAGACGATTGTGTGGGAAATTAACATTCCTGTTCCAATAAAAAAAATTTAAAAAAGCACCTGGCAAATTTCCTTATAACGTGTGACATACCTTTTGAAGCATATCGGGGAAATGCTCAGAGATTACAGCAAATGATTTTCCATTCATTGCAAAGTGATACATTTCTTGCGGTTTTGGCTCCTCTAAAGGATTAACATCCTCCAGGCTTATGTTAATTTCCTGTAAAACAAATCAGTTTGGAATAAAAACAACGCTATTTAAAACTGCTGACCTAAAGTTACATGTAGTTTCTATAATTACAGTAGAACTATACTACAATTGAACAACTGGGAAATGAAACAAAGTAATCATAAATTTGCATCAACAGGCTAAAGTCTGATGTAAACAGTGAATGATTAGGTATTGTTGTGTACCATTTAGGCAAACATTGGTTATGACATTAGCCTTTCTGCTTTACCTCGAGTTGTGTTGTTTTGCTGGGTTTGTCAGCGTATCTCCATGTGATTTTGGCAGCTTGTCCATCATGAGGAAGAATGGCATCAGCTATAATGACTGTGTCCTTGGGGGGAATCATTCCACAGTCACGAGCCACAGAGATTGCCGTCAACATGTTGTCACCTGGAAAGTGAATGCAGAAAATATCCACAAAATTTCATGTTCTGAAGATGGTTTCATAGTAGAAAGCAGCTCTCAAAGCTCTCCCAATACTGAAAAATACAGCCATAGGGGAATATAACAGTATACTAAAATTATATTGCACTGCAGTAGAATTTCTCAAAACCCTTGAAATGTCTCAAAGAGAAGTGGCAAGGAGAAAAAAGTCCAGAACAAAATAAAATAGTTGGAGCGATGCTGTGTCTCTTTCCTGATAAGTTTCTTCATTTTTTTCTTGGACAAGGTTATTAACAGTACGGTTTGTATCCCTTTTCCATCCCATGACCCTTCCATCCCTGTCCCCTGTCCTGCTGTTTTTGACCATTTGGAACCTATTTCCCTCTCCTATCCAGAAAAACTGGTTACCAGTATGACAACTGGTTCCCCCTTGATGTTGTTCCTCTATGTTTTCTTAAGGAGGTATTTCCTGCTGCTGGCCCCTTTATCCTAAATGTGATCAACAGCAGTTTGATGTTTAGTGTGGCACCAAGCAATTTTAGACATACTGTGGTGCAGCCATTGTTGAAAAAAACCTGGCCTTGATCCATCTTCTTTATCAAACTTTAGGCGAATCTCAAAGTTACCATTTATATCCAAAATTTTAGAAAAAGCTGTTTACACCTCGCTGAAGACCTTTTTGGATTAATTTAAAATTTTGGAGGTCTTCCAGTCTGGATTCAAAACATACCACAGCACTGAATATGCTCTTTTAAAGGGTTTTTAATTACATATTTTTAGTACTGGATTCTGAGAAATGCGTTTTACTTGTGCTTTTAGATTTAGGGTGCATTCACACCAGCCCTGTTCAGTCCGCTTTAATCGAACTCTAGCTCGTTTTCCTAGGAAGTCCGGTTCGTTTGGGGAGGTGTGAACGCGCCATCGAACTCTGGCCCGGGCTAAAACCTAGGTCTCGGTCCGGTAGAAGAGAACTCCAGCGCGGTTCGAGTACAGTGTGAATGTAAACAGACCAAGCCCCGCTCCACAAACAAGAAGTGGAGTACAACGCAGGGCAAACAAACACGCATTTCTCTTGCCTCATATGGAGCCGTCAGCTGCCTTGTGTGAAAAACAATATTCTCCATGGTCTTCTGCCTCATCTTCCACTCATGCTGAGTCCATTTTTGAAAAATGACAAAATATAACTCCTAAAACTGCTAAAACTTGATGCCAATCCATTTTTGTTTTTATTTCCAGAAGAAGAAGAGGTGTCTTCAGAGGTTTTTGTGTCGTTTCTTTCAGTAGTTCTTGGTGCAGCGCCACCACAGGCGAGTGGGGGAACAGGTTGGTTCGAACAGGTTGGCTCGACTGCACAGTGCAGTGTGAATGCAAACGCAACAGCTCAAATGTAAACAAAATGTTATGAATATTGGTCCCCAACTGAACCGAGTCTACCGGACTATCAGGTGTGAAAACAACTTTAACAGCTTCGACACAGTCGACCATGACATTCTCATTTCCAGATTGGAGCAGTGGGTGGGTATCACTAATTCAGCTCTTCAGTGGTTTAGTTCCTACCTTTCTGATAGAAGTTTCAGTGTGATGATGGATAATTTTACTTCTGCTTCTGCTGCCCTTCCCTGGGGGGTACCTCAGGGCTCTATTCTTGGTCCTCTCTTGTTCTCACTATCTTCTGCCACTGGGCTCTATTTTTCATGTGGATGACTGTCAAGTCTACTTCCCTTTGAAACATAATAGCTCCACTCAGTCTCTCCTGGACAGTCTTGATGACATTAGAGGATGGATGGTACTTAATTTCCTCCATTTTAACAAAAAAAAAGTCTGAGGTTATATTTAAATCCAGTGGTCCTAGCAGTTTCCCCACCTTATTGTTTTACTGTTTTTTGTTTTTGTTTTTGTACAGCACATCAGTCAGCTGTTGTGTTGTATTTTAAGTGCTTTAGAAATAAAATGGTATGGTCTTTGTACTGAGCAGCTAAGAAAAAGATTATAGGTGCACTTAAGGAAAACAAAGCAAAGATGGATAAACTTGGCCAAGGACTAAAAAAAAACTTTATTTTCTTATTCATGCTTGTTTTGCTACATTCTAAGTTGCTCTCACCTGTAACCATGACAGTGCGAATGTTGGCTTTATGAAGGTCCTGCAGGACTCCTGGGGTTTCAGCCTTCAGCTTGTTCTGCATGATAACAAGGCCAAGGAACTCCATGTTTGTCTCGATGTGATCCCTAATTAGAAAAAGGACACAAATTAAGTCATAGATAAAACTCGAATCATGTGAAATGTTTATAAAAGAAAGAAGTGGGGCATCCTGACTTAAGTAAACATGACATGACATATTTAAAGTTTGTATTTAAGTTTTAAACACAAATAACAGCATGAAATGTTGCACCTGTTAAAACCAAAAATTCAAAACTCAGAGCAGAACCTTGGCTGAGTGATGTCACCAAGGCCGCTAGGCAGCAATTTAGGAGGGCGGAACGAAAGTGGAGGAAAGACAGGCTGCAGGTCTCTTTCCAGATACTTAGATAGTTGGCGCTGTTATCAGAAAAAAGTAAAAGCTGCCAAATCAAAATTCTTCTCTGATATAATTACCTCAAACTCTCACAACCCACATGTCCTCTTCTCCACCCTAAACTCTGTTCTCCACCTCACTGAACCATCACCTCTGGAAGCCTCGACTGAGCTGTGCGACAACTTCTTGCATTTCTTTTTGGAAAAAATTGCGACCACCAGGGCTCTCATTTCCCCTCCAATTCATGACCCATCTATCCCACCTCAATCAGTAGCTCCTTTTGACCATTTTGAACCCATCACTCTAATCTTCTCTAGAGCAGGTCATGTGCAGCCTGAAACATTCTGGTTCCCCCTTTGATGTGGTCCCCCCTCGACTACTAAAGGAGGTTTTTCCTACTCTAGGTCTGTCCATTCTTGCCATAGTAAACAGTAGTTTATCCACTGGCGTGGTGCCAAAATCCTTTAAACATGCTGCTGTCCAGCCTCTCCTGAAAAAAACAAACCTTGACCACTCAGTCGTTCCCAACTACCGGCCTGTCTCCAAACTCCCATTTGTTTCTAAAGTACTGGAGAAAATAGTCGAGTCCCAGTTGAAGTGCTTCCTGGAGGATCACGCCATCTTAGAGCTTTTCCAATCTGGCTTTAAACCTCTCCACAGCACTGAAACTGTCCTGCTGAAGGTCTTTAACGACATCTTCAGATTCACAGATACTGGTGATTCTGTGCTGCTTGTTCTGTTGGACCTCACATCCGCCTTTGACACCATCGACCATGAGATCCTCATTGCTAGGTTGGAGCAGTGGGTGGGCGTCACAGGACCAGCCCTCAATTGGTTCAGATCTTACCTCACTGACAGATCCTTTTGTGTCTCCATCAAGGATTTTAGTTCCGCAGAGGCAGAGCTTAAATGGGGGGTTCCGCAGGGGTCCATACTGGGTACCCTCCTATTCTCTTTATACCTGCTGCCGCTTGGTGCTATTTTCCGGAAACACAACATGCCCTTCCACTTCTATGCCGATGACTGTCAAATTTACTTCCCCCTAAGACACAATGGTACATGCTCTATTCAACCGCTGCTCAACTGCCTGGCTGACATCAGGGACTGGATGGCTTTAAACTTCTTAAGTTTCAATGAAAAAAAGTCTGAAGTCATGTTGTTCCCTCCCAACGACACGATCACAAACCACTGCAT
Source organism: Nematolebias whitei (assembly GCF_014905685.2). Classification (NCBI taxonomy): domain Eukaryota; kingdom Metazoa; phylum Chordata; class Actinopteri; order Cyprinodontiformes; family Rivulidae; genus Nematolebias; species Nematolebias whitei. The sequence goes on from NC_056500.1 coordinate 17,807,934, forward strand.
CGACCTTTCCGCTCTAACCCTGTCAGAAAAACAGAGTCACTAATCTGGGCGTGATAATGGACCCTTCCCTGAAACTTAACAATCATGTAAACATGATTGTTAAATCATGCTTCTTCCAACTGAGGCGGCTGTCTAAACTGAAGCCGTTATTGTCCAAAAAGAACCTGGAGACAGTAATACATGCATTCATTACATCTAGGCTTGATTACTGCAATTCACTCCTGTTTGGTATCAGTCAGACCTCCATTGCACGACTACAACTGGTCCAGAATGCAGCAGCCCGATTTTTAACCAGTACAGGCAAAAGAGAGCACATTACACCAGTTTTGGCCTCACTGCACTGGTTACCAGTTCACTTTCGAATCCAGTTCAAAATACTCATGTATGTCTACAAATCACTGAACAGTGTCGCCCCTCCCCCCCCATCTCTCTGATCTGCTACAACCGTATGTCCCACCACGCTCCCTGAGGTCAGCGGACCAGTTGCTCCTCACAGTTCCAAGAACTCGTCTTAAGCACAGAGGTGACAGGGCCTTCTCTGTAGCAGGACCAAGACTCTGGAACGAGTTACCTCTGCTTGTCAGACAGGCCCCCTCCCTCTCGGTTTTCAAGTCCTGTTTAAAAACCCACTACTATTCAGTAGCTTTCAACACAAGATGATCTGTGTTTTGATCCTGTATGCTCCACACTGGTTTGTCGTCATTATCTGCATCATTTTTTGTCTATATTCTGATTTACCTCATTTTATATTTTGCTTTGTGTGTTACCTGTTGTTTTGTCTGTACAGCACTTTGGTTGACCTTGTTGCCGTTTTAAGTGCTTTATAAATAAAGTGGTATGGTATGGAAATTCAAAAAAGGCATATAGTAAAACATCTTGATGTGTCTGTACTTTTTCCAACAATATTACATTGTGGTTAAAAATAATAATAATTGCAAGTTATTCCTTTGTCCTAATCATTCACAGTTGTCTGATCAATATAATTTTTCAGAACCTGCTGATGTTCTGGACTTTGTGCCAGCTGAGTTTGGCTTCAAGTCGACGATGAGCCAGAGCAATCACTCTGAAACCCTGCTTAGTGTAACACTCCAAAACCTCCGCAAAGTCTTCAGGCACTGCAAAAAAGAAAAATGCAATAATAATCAACAAAATCCATAACAACAACAACAACAACAACAACAACAACAACAACAACAATAATAATAATAATAATAACAATAATAATAATAATAATGTTAATTAAAGAGGATCCAAATATTTAATGTCCGCACTGTTAAATTTAAACTTGTAAAAACAAAAACACACAGTGAGAACATTGTATTTTGAAAAACAAAGCAAGTGATTTGTCAGCAGTTGCTGCATTGCATAATGTTTTACACCTTTGATGAAAAGGATTAATTACTGAAACACTGAATAAAATGATAGTAAGAAATTAAACCATTGTATTCCTATTTCAATCATCTTTTATCCACCTAAATGTACACACATCAATGCACTAAACTTCACAAATTCAACCACCATCAGGTTGTAATAAATAAAGACAACTCTGAGTTTTAGGACCCCTCACCTGTCTCTTTCTTGCAGAGACTAGCCACAACCTCTGGCGCTCCCTTCATGTACGCATCCATACGCTTCTCCCCCAGGAGACGAGCTACAACGCTCATCCTCTGATGGGCCGAGGAGAAAGGAAACTGCCGCACAATACCAATTTCATACGCTGGCTACACACAGACACAGGCGAGCAGGGAAAAAGACTAAATTAATCCATATGGCTTACTGTTACAAGAAAAGATTTATATGTTATAAAACTAATGTAAAAAATAAGTTTGTATGTTTGTTAAACAGTGATTTAATGACAAAACCCAGACTGAATAAAATAAGTTTATTTCACAAAGATGTAAAGATAAAAATTAATATCAACTAATGCTATATTTGAGCTCAAACTGAGCAATCACATTTTCAGATATCTAAATAATTAACAGTAAAAATTAAATTTATACCAGTCAGAGCACATTATCAGTAGATGGCCAATCAATAATCAGTTAGTAAAACAAAAAAGAATGACAAGTTTTATGCAAAAGTTTAATTATAATAAAAACAAATACTTACTGAAAGCTCATAGAGTTCCTAAAAAATAAAATACAAATGTCTGGTATTATTAAAATGTAGCCGTTATGTATGATGATAGAAAGTGATTGCTATATAGACATAAAATAAGTGATATTATATATATATATATTTTTTTTATTATTGCCCAAAATATATGGTTTATATTTCTTTTTAAATTGTAAGTATATCGTTGAAATTCAGTTTAATGCTTGTGGCACCAAATCAAGCTGAACAGCAGTCTTTGTGTACATACCATGTCCTGTTCTGCTGATAAATTGGCCTCAGGGGGCAGCAGCTGCTTTGGTGGTTGAACCACAGTGGGCATGATCTGATTATGGAGAGAGGTTTCCTCCTCAGTGGCTTCCTCCAGGATCTGAACCACAAAAAGACATAAAATTGTCAAAGTGTTTATATTTTGTAAATACGATCTCCAAATTGATACATGGAGAAAAAAGGCTGTACTGGCAACATTAAATACAGTTAGCTTTCATAAGACAATTAAACAATAGTTATGTTTTCATACATTCTGTAGATTAAATATAATATTTCAACAGTGAAAAAGACAAGTGTGTCCCAGAAACAAATAAATCAAACCTATAGATTAATAAATCCATCAACTGCAGTATTTTTAACTTTTTTAATCAAATTAAAAAGCTGTTGTGGATAAGAACATATTCAAACTAGGGGTTGAACGAGTATATAATTTTTAAACTCAACATTAACATAATAAAACCAGAGTAGAACTCGAGTATTTGATGACGTCATAGATCTCAAGATACAAAAATAAATAAATAAATAAAACCGCAAAAAAAAGGTAATTATTTACAAAAAAAAAAGACCAACAAAACATTGGGAGCGTATATTATGCTCCTACCATTTATCATACAGCAAATAAGTCACAGGAAAAACTAAAAAATTAGTTATTATTATTAAACTGCAAACGTGAAGAAACATGCAGCACATCAAAAACGAAACTTAAACCGAAACTAGTTCTGGTTCCGTGGATTGGACCCGGTGTTACACCATACTCTGTGACCTGCAACAGTGCAACACCGCCCCCTACGGTCATACGGTGGTCACATAATATGACGTCACTGCGGTTACTCGATGTTACAATTTTAACCTCGAAAGATGTACTAGCAATCGATGTGTAGATTACTCGAGTACTCTGTTAATGCCCTAATTCAAACTACTCATAAACGCAGAGGCTGCATGTCCAGAACAGATTAGAGATTGCAGACTACATTTAACATATTGTTTTGATTCTGTTAGATCCGCAGAAAAAAAAAAAGAGGTGAGGTTTTCAGATTGATCTCACTAAGCAATTGATAGTAACTCACCCAGCCTGTAGCCTCAAACATCTTGAGATCTAGTGGGTCTCCAGACAGCTGACCATCTATTTTGGTAAGAGAATGGCAGGTGGCCATGCAAGCCACAAATTGGGTTTTGACAAGATTTTCCTTGTAGGCGTTTTCTTCTGACAGGTGAAAACTGCAGAAGAGTCAGGAGGTCAGTTGTAGGAGAGGAAGATTAAACAAATAACTGAACTGTAGATTTAAGAAAAGTGAGTAATAGTGTGAATGAAAATGGTTATAAAATAAATCATGCATCTGGACATATTCTCCCTAAACTCAGCCAATTTCAACAAGTTCCACACCTCATAGATTAAACTAACCTACCTGCCATTTTCAACTCTCTGAACTCCCCAAAGGTCTAAACCGTCTTCTGTCAAAGTTCCAGTCTTAGGACAAACAAGAGACACACAAACAGGAAAGACATCAATTCTGTTTTCTTGCTTAAAAAAAAAAAAAACAGTCAAACTACAGTTCATGTCATTACAGTTTTTTGTTTTGTGCTATGTGTGGAAGTAAGACACTCACTTTGTCAAAGCAGACCAGATTGATTTGTCCACAAATATTGATTCTCTGTGGGCTGATGCAGAAAATGCCAATGTGTTTAAGACGTCGCTGGGCATACACAATTCCAGCTGTCATGGCTGCAGGCAGAGCTGGTGGAACTGTGATGGTTATAATGTCCAAGGACTTGATGATGATGCGTTTTGCTGGTACCTGGAAGAGAAAGAAAGGCAAAAAACTTCAGTGATTTGTTAAACTGATCAATATTTTGAGTTTAGAGGTAATCTCCCCATCTTTAAATCTCAAAACAAGGTTAATTTTCATTCATTTTTTGTAGCAGTTTGTGGTACTTTAAACAATTGCCTGTGAAAAATACACTAAAAAGCCTGACAAGGTGACTATTTCACTAACTGTTGCTAATCCTACCAAAATAATAAAGCTAAGGTTTCAAAAACTTAAACTTTACTACATTCCTCAGTAAATGTAACACAAGGACAAAGTTAATTAGGAACAACTGCACAGAAAGATAACAAGACAAATAGTTTTCTAAGGAGTTGGCAGATCAAACTGGGTAAAAACCACAAACAACAAAAATCAGACTTTCCATTTTTTAGACTGGGAACTCCACAGATGTGCAATTCATTTTTCCAACACTTTATGTAAAAAGCAAGCTAGTATCTTTTGCCACCCTTTGGATTACCTTGTTCATGATGCTGAGAACAATGGAGTAAATAAAGCCGATTCCAGCCACAGCTACCAAACACAGCAGAAAGCGGTAGGCATCACGATACAGCTTGAAGTCGGTGGGTTTGGGGTAAAGGATGTTGCGCACCAGCTGGCCTTTTGCTGTGCTGAAACCTGGACAAATATACATTTAAATACATTTTTCTTTCATTTAGACCTGTGACGAGACAGTTGTACTAGTCTACTAAGAAAGAAGTTTATGTGGACTGTAGAATTAATTTAAAGATCAAAAATGTCACTTAAACATACACAGCTTTAAATTACTGTTACAAAAAATATATTTTAATAAAAAAAAAAGAAAATACTAACATTCCTAACAATTAAGATTTTAGCCCCATGGACTGACCTGTGCGGACCACTACAGCCTTGACCAGCTCGCTTGTGTAGAAGCGGGTTTGGATGACGTTGGTGCCGCAGAAGAGTGTGTGTCTCTTATGCTCCTCGGTGTTGTAGGCACTATTGACCTCCCCCTGTTGTTCTGGAGCTGGGTTTGGGAGGTTTGTCTTTGTCACAGGAACACTCTCACCTGGTTGAAGGTAGTAAACTGTTATTAGGGTTGACTATAAAAGTAAAATGGAAAAAAAGTAAATTTAAATGCCTAAAATACACCAAGATGTGGGTTCATAGATTTTCCCTCTAACCTGTGAGCATGCTTTCATTGACAATGCAGGTGCCACTGACCAACACAGCATCACATGGCATGATGGTCCCATTGCTTGGGATTACCATCACATCACCAGGTACCAGATCAGTGGATAATATCTCCTCAATGTCTGTCAGAAAGGGTAACAGTCAGAAGGAAGACTGACACTTAAAAAGCTCTCTTCAGATAAGCAACAAAGTAAACGGAACATGCATAATATGTGTCACTTTTTAAATGACTATAGGTGATTTGTAATAAATAAAGTTCAGCATACCATTATTGGCTCGGCATATGGACACACGGACAATACTGTGAGTTGCCACCATATCGTGTAGCATGATGTATTGCTGCAGAAAAAGGAAGGAAGACAAACTGTGACGCAAAATCTTCCCAATTTCAACATGTACCGAAGTGACTGCAGGACTATTATGGTTTAAAAAAGCTGACAGAGTCTGTGGGCAGCAGACCGTGTGAAGATGGGCTTTTCTGTTGGCCTGAAAATGTGGATTAGACTAGAGCAGTGAATATGTGTCATTTTCTGGGACATGTTAGTCTGGAGCAAATTAGGTGAGAGGAAAAAATATATATTAATTCTTTCCTGATGCATGCTCAATAATCCAGGTAGAAAAATCTACAAAAGTTAAGTCAGGTCCTTGAGACGTTCCAAAAACAAAAAAATGTAGTAACGTTTCGTCTTTCATCCAAAAGACTTCTTATTATATTTGATGGTGCTTTTTTATTGGATTCAAGTATGAGTCTTATTTTTTTTAAAGGCAATCCCAAAAAAGGGGGACATTTGATGGTTACATGATTTAACGGCAGCTGTAGATGAATGGTTAGAGAAGTTGCCCTCGAGTGGGAGAGTTGGGGGTTCGATTCCACCAGCAGTCGCATGATGAAGTGTCCCTTTCTGTCACAGACATTCTGGTAAAGTAAGACTACTCAATGCCTATTCTGTCTAATTACTTAAAAAAATTATTTAAACATATAATATTACTTTATAGAATGATTAATGTGCCTTGTATGGAATAATTTGTACATTCAAAGTCAACATGAGGTTTGATGAAGGCAAAAAAAGACAAACTTTTTTTTGGAGAAAATAGATGGTAATCAAAGTCAAAAACTTTTCCTATATCTTCCATGCACCTGGAGTATTTTAGTGTATACAAGAGCAAATAATCAAATAAACTCACTATTAGGATAAAACATGAAATGGAAGAATTTCAGCAAGGTAAGAAAGTGAATGAATGAATGAATAATAATAATAAATGTCAAAAACTCAGGAAACATATCTGAAGGTAATACACTAATTTAGACAAAAAAATATATAGGCAATGTAATAAATATATGCATTCACATTGCATGGGAGGTGAAAATGTTAGTTTGTGCAGTGGTTTATCTTAACAATGGTGCATTTGGAGCAGAAATGTTCAGAAAAATCATAAAAAGCTTCCACAATTAAAAATATATGAAATTGTAGTATTGGGACCACATTTGTACTCATTCATCTGTTTGTATCTAAAATAAATAAAGGTGATGTAACATGTGGGATCTATTTGTAGAGCTCACCTTCTTGATGGTGTACAGAGAGGTAGCTATGGAAATAACAGACATGAAAACGATGGCCACAGCATAGTAGTAATACTCGTCAACACTCCACAAGATCACACTGAAGAGCTGGAAGATGTAAAAAGGGTTGAGGACCTAAAATAAAAATAAAGAAGAAATTATTATGAAAGATTCAAAAACACCTTCTGGAGGACATGGCCCTGGAATGATAAGTGCTTTAAATATAAAACAAAACGTGAAACTATAACAACAACAAAAAAAGATAAAATGTATTTTGTTTTCCAGGAAATTTGCATCAAGAGGAGGTAAATGATGTGGGCGGTTATTTTGCTAGTACAGTGAAGTTAAAAAGTGTTTAGAGGAAGTTCAAACTAAAAGTGTAGCTGAAACTGACGCGTACCTCTTTGATAAGCAGCTTGAAAACAGAAGGCACTTTCACCGCAATTTCATTCACTCCAAAGAACAGTCTCCTGAGAAATAAAAAAGAAGACATTGTGTCTAGTGTTGTGAACCACACCTACATATTGCACATCCACTAGACGGCAGAGTTACACAACTACATACCAAAATGTTAACCAGTACAATCTAAACAACACTGCCAGATGACTAGTTCCTTGTTTTTATACTGGGTGGTGGTTTTACTGAATGTATTTTTGTAATTTAAAATATACATTTTAATATTTACTAAACAATAACCTATGTTTTTAATATAAAACAACTTCCCCATATAAGATCCTTAAAACAGGATCAGGCATACCAAACTTCGTTTCTGTCGATGTGGTTGCATGACCAAAATACTGTCTCCAAGAACCCGTTCTGCACTTCAGCTGTTGGCAGAACTTTCTCTCAGGGGTATGGCTCCAAATGTTGAGTGATTGGTCAGAAGTTTGTGGGAGCGTTTATACGGAAAAGCCTCTGAACTAAACTGCTCTTGTTTCATCTAACTGCTCCAGTCAGGATCAGCTGGCCGCGGCTGTTAGAAAATACAGCTGTTCCAGCAAAACTTACAAAGATCATAAAATAAATCTTATGAAGACAGTCAAAGAACTTGCGGAAGGAGAGGACATTTTTTGTGCACAGACACAAGGCAGCCCTCTGCGGTTGTGGTGGCTGGGAGTACGTCACAGCCGGGCAGCAGTCAGAAACACCGGCGGTCCCATCGAGACAAATTTGCAAAACAGATCTTCAACTCATCTGACAACAAAAACACAAGATCCTCCTTCTCTAAGGCCTCCATTATAATCTGAAAATAAACACCCACTTAAACCTACCATGCTGTCACTTGTTTCTGTTTGCATGCGATGTCTGCTGTGGGAAGGCTATGCATAAAAGAAAGTCTCAGAACTACGTCAGCGAGAACAGATGAGCAACGTCTTGTGACGTAGCAGCCATTAGCTCCATATAATAAATGCAATGTACACTTGGAATATCTGGACTGGTGCAACCTTTTAGTTTAGTGCAAATAAATGGCACTTTGTTATCATCTTGCTGTGATTGTACCAAAAATAGTCAAAATTGCCATGCAATGAAAGATGAACATTTTTCTTTGACTTATACATATTATTCAAATTCTTGCACGTTAAATAAAACTGTGACTAATCTTTTAAACAGACGTCACCTGTACTCCTGCAGGTTCCTGCTCAGGCCGGCGCTGTGCTCCGAGTGGATGGAGGAGCAACTGACCTGCAGATCCTCCAGACCACTGTTAACAAAGATTTTATTTTTTTTTAAAGCAAAGACAAGCCCTTTCAATTACGCTTAACAGAGCCAACAATACAAATCAGACATGTGCAATAGTTGTAAAATAAATGATATTCTCTTATTTATAAAATTTAGTTATAAATAACTGCAAGTTCCTGCAAAGGATCAATAAAGTACCATTTATATTCACATAATAGCTCAAATGTTTGTTCAGGGAAATTGTGAAGTAGGTAAGAAATGCTTACGTTAAAAATTTAAAGTTCTGCATCTCATCGTCCCAGTAATACTTTGTGCTGTGGAAGGTAAAGTAGCGAATCTGACAAAAAAAGAAAAGTTGTTATCCTGGCATCCACACAAAGAAATTTGTCAATGACTCATCTCTATATAAAAAAAGACAATATGTCTGTATGTTGATCCTATTAAAAGAAAACAAGGCAATAAAAGCAATCTATAGCAAACCCCATAAAAACAGTGTGACAACTAAGTGAGAATCAAAGAAAAGCTCAGAGCAAAAAAAAAAAAGTTAAACAACTGTTAAATGGCAAAATATACATTACAATATCACAAGAATAAGACATAAAACATGCATGTATCAAATTTGGAAACTAAATACAAATGAATAATCACCATTATCGGTGTGTTTGCTTTATATTGTGGAAATATTCAACAGTCTATAGCATAGATTAGCATCTAGCTACCTGTGTGGGCTGGTAGTCAGAAAATCTTGCAATGAGCTCCTGAGCAGGGATGCCATCGGAGGGGTGAGGAGTGTGTCCGTTGGCCAAAGGGGGGGAGGCGGAGTTGGAGAAGGTGCAGGAGTGAGAGGAAAGGGAGGGAGCGGAGGAGGGGGAGGTGGTCTGGGTCTCCAGGCTGTGGAAGGGGTTGCTGCCCGGTGCAAGCATCACTCGTACCCTGGCCAAGAACCAGCGCCGGAACTCATCCTGGTAACAAACAAACGAGCAACGTTTGCCTAGTGTACGTTTCAGAGCCTTCCAGTCAGAAACCCCCCCAAAAACACAGAGTTTATTGCTTTAAAAACACTCATGTGATTTTCATCTTTCTGATAATTAAAGTTAGTGTTCTATAATGGGAATGACACATAATTAAAACTTTGGGAACAGGTGTACCAAAAGAATGTCATGTGTGGTTAACGTGAAAGAAGTTATGAAATTGGCCATTTAACATGCACAGCGAGCTGCATTACAAAATAATTAACCTTGATCTAAAACAGGTTATTAATATTAACCAGGTGCACAGCAAATACAGGTGCACATTACAGAATGCAGCCAAATGACAATATGCAAGTAAACATTGTACAGTACAAACCTTGGTGGAACAAAAAAATAGGATTTTGTTTTTTTTGTGATTGCACGATTCAGCTGGTTTAAGGCATTTATTTAGCCAATACAAAATTTCAGTTGTATCATTGTGACGCTACTAAGAAATATAAAAGTGCTTAATACTTTCAGCACCCAGCCATAGAGTAATTTATTTTTACTATTATTTTTGCAGACTAATGGATAGGATGTGTAAATTAGCCTCACCTACCGGTATATATTTTCTAAAGTTAGTATGGCTTTAATAACTGCTTTGTTTAGGACAAACCATAAAAGAAGACAAATAAACTTAAAATAATCTGTTAAAATCAAGATCGTTTTTATTTAGTCAGAGATTTATGGGTTCCACATAGTGGAAACTGTGTGTGTAAATAGAAGTCAGATGGAACAATAATGCAACATCAGCTACAAAAGGAAAAGCATTTTTCTGACATGACACATTGATTAGATAATAAAAATATTGAACAATTTATTTGATGATCTGTTAAAAAGACATCAAGCAACTCTTTGTTTTACAAACATCATCCAGGAGAAGATTTTTTTTTTATTATTGCGTCACCTCATAATGTTTAGTACCATTTTGCTGACAATCCTTTCTCAGCCCGTGCTACAAAACTAGCAGCTGATCAGGAGTTTGACAACAAACTGAATAAAGATCAGACAAACCACACAAATCCAAGATCAGTAGAAATCAACTTGCTTCCTACCGTGGAGCGCAGCAACACCACTTTGGCATCACGGGCTGTGGTACGGGTGCAAGTGGACTTGACGCACCATTCTGGCATCCAATAGAGCAGCAAGAGGAGGAAGCCCCCTGTACACAACACACCGAAGCCCACAAGGGCAAGCCGCCAGCGACACAGGCGGTAGCCCTGCAGCTCCTTGAGGACAAGTAAAAAAATATATTTGATGCGATGACTTGGAAATTTTTCATAATAGAATTGATGTTAAATACCAAACTGGCATACCATCTCCTCCTCTTCCCCCTTGTTGAGGATCTTCAGGTCTCCCTTCTCCATGTTGCAGAATAGTTTGCCAAACCCCCTCCTTAGCCACTGTGAAACAGATTTAGAATTTGAACATTAAGCAAACAAGATATATTATTTCAGTGATTTGTTGATCTTATTGTGTTAATTTAATGGTTTTATTTGTATTATGTTTTGTTATCTGCTGCATTGAATTGTGCTATTTTGCTGCAAAAACAGCCTTTAAACTGATTCTGCTTTTCCTTTAGGCTTGCAAACAATTCATGTTGGCAGAAATGTTATTCCGTTTGCCTTTGCTACTAAACATATCAGCAGATGCTCAGTTTGTGTTGCTTATGAAGTCTGTTGGAGTCAGCCTCCCCACCATCACATACATCTACACGTCCAGATGCAGGAAGAGGGCTACCTGCATCATGAAGGACTAGCGATGCACCGATCCGATACCAGTATCGGTACCGATATCGGAAAAACTTCTGGAACGGGATCCATGACTGGGCAGATCTATTCACTCTAATTCTATACTTTGTGCTCTGAGTGACATCACGCGCTAGCGTACTGACTGAACAAATTAAAGTTGTGTTGTTTTTACATGTATGACCAAGCTTGTGAAGCTCTTGGTGTGTTTAAATGTGCTGTTACGGTGCAGAGTTTTCAATAAATTTGTAATTCGGTACATTCATGTCTGCGTTTGAAAAAAAAAAAAGTTTTACGTTAATTCAGCACTAGGTTTGAAAGCTCACGCATCCAGGTAGACAACAAAAATGGCTAAATCATGTCATCTGGACCAGTTTCAGAAACGGGTCCAGATTACATGATTTAGCCATTTTTGTTAATTCAGCACAGTTTTTCTGTATCAGATCGATATCGGATCGGTATCGACCAATACTAAACCGCATATATCGGTATCGGAAGGGAAAAAAGTGGATAAGTGCATCCCTATGAAGGACCCCACTCACCCAGGCACACACTTTTTGCCCACTCCCCTCAAGAAGGAGGTTAAGGAGCATTAAGTGTAGAGCCACTAAACTGAGGAACAGCTTCTACCCTGAAGGTGTTAGACTCATGAATATCTAACCAGGATAATCACTGTGGAAAAAATACATCATGCTGCTGATCTGTTTCATGTTGCCGTGTTCATTCGTACACATCTGCTCACACAGACACGTGTTCGTGCTGCTGTCCGGCGTATTGTTTTTGTGCTGCTAGTGAATTTTTATTAAATGGTTTTTTTTTCTTCGTTCATATCTTAGATCTCATTACCGTTTTTTACATTTTAATACTTTTGTTGGATGTAATTGGACCCTGTGTACATAATTTCGTTCCACCAACATGTACCACATGTGGTGGAATGACAAATAAAGAATATTGAATCCTTGAATCCTTATTGAGCTATGCAATCAAAAAAACTTGTAGTTTGCAAAGAGTCAAACTCTCTAAAGGAAAAGCGGAAGAACTTTAACTGCTGTGAACCACCAAAAAGCAGAAAATAACATAAGACCAACAATATCTTGCTTCTTTGTTTACACTTTGCATTTCCTTTATCCCAGCTGAGAATCTAACAAAACTCGTCTCTGCCTAGTTAATCCTGGAATTCTGACACATCTCTCTGCTGGTGAAGATTTTTCAAATAGTTCTTGTATAGTTGGGTGTCAAATTAGCAGAATACAATTCTATCCTTTGCTCTGGTTGTATCTTTTACAAGCTCGCAAAGTTAAGTCTATGTATGATTAAGTCTAAAGAACAAATAATGAAAACAATAGATCCTGTACACATTTCATTAGGTAAAGTAAAAAAAAAAAAAAAAAAAA
>NC_056500.1:17825686-17869931 GCF_014905685.2 Nematolebias whitei
TATATATGTAATTATATTAGAAAGAAACCAAAAAAGAAACTTTGAAAGAAACTTAAATTAGAAAGAAAGACATTGAAAGAAACCAAAATAAGTTAGATAACAAAGGGCTGTAACGTGATTACAGACAACGGTAAAAGTAAAAGCTTTGTTGTGAACCGGACTTTCTGATAACTCTTTTAGTAAAAGGTTATTTATTAACTTATCTGCCAGAAAAGCAACGCAAATAGGATTCTTTAGATCACATGAGAAATATTCACAAAGCATGTGCTTCTTTGAGTATACAAATATTTAAATGTAATATCAAAAAATATAAATAATAATAATATAATGACGTGATCACTTAATGGACAACTTTCTAGCATGACTGCCTTTTTCTTAGACTAAAGCCTTTTTCATGCATTGGAAGGAGAAACTGACTCATTCTTCGCAAAGCAGCCAATCAGACATACAGAAGACACTGTACAGTTAATGAACACTTTGTTGGTTTGTACAATTATAAACTGTCCCTGCCACAAGAATACTGGCTGGCCATTTGCTCAAGTACTGTAGCTTCATTTCCATATATAACCATGTATAAAGGTTCAAAGTTAGTAAAAATCATTGTTCTGAACTTATTCATTGTTCAAATATGTTAAATAATATAAATGTTTAGATTATTCATTAGATTTAAAAAAAAACATTGGATGACAAAGTTATCCCAAAATGGCAAATAATTTGCCTGATTCTTTGGCTAATAGATTATCCAGTCTACCTTGAGAGCCACGGACACAGTGCCCCAGGCGGTCCACCTCCCCACAGGTAGCTCGCTCTCTCACAACACCAACCTGGAACCCTGCAAGGTTGGCAAAGAAAATGGACAAAGGTGAAAAATTAAATGGCGTTTAAAAGTTTTAGATGCATCTATAAAGTAGAATAAGGTTGGTGGTAATTTCAGATATTAGACTTTTTAAACTTTATTTTGTTTTATTTTCCAGTACACTTATAAAGTCAAAGTGTTATAATGAAGCAACAACAATAAAACCAACAGCTGGAATGACATCCTTTAATATGCCAGTAATTAATATGGCTAAATGATCAAAATGTTGTTCAAGTTATTTTGTGCATTCCTTGTTTTATTTGTAAGAAATTCTGCTTGAAAAGATGCAAAAACATTTTAACAACTAGGCAAAAAATGAGATTTAATAATAATAACAATAATAGCTATATGTTGTCACCATTGTACTATGCAATGGCAAAATTAGTTCTCTGAATTTAACCCATTGCACCTGGGATGCACCCAGGTGGAGCAGTGAGCAGCTATGTAAGCACCCAGGGAGCAGTTGTGGATTAGGTGTCTTGCTCAGAGACACCACGACATGTGGGAATGGTTGGAGATCGAACCTGAGACTTTCGGGTCCCGAATCAGCTGCCCTCCCTCTACCCCATTTTAATTGTTATATTACTAATCATACCTTAATGGATTTAAAACTTTATTCACAACTTTTTTTTTCTACAGCAACAAAATAAGTTGCAGTAGTGAGGTTGTCAAGGCTATACCAGGGCTATTCAACTGGCGGCCCACGGACCACTTTCGGCCTGCGGGTGACTTCAGTCCAGCCTGCTCTGGGTTCTGTTTTCATTTCAATAAAACAAACAAATTTAAAAGATAACAGATCATTGTAATACTTGGTTTACATAATGACTAATCGCTGGATGTCTGGCCCCTGCGCTGCTGGCTTTCAGAAACTGTGGCCCACTGAGCAGTTTAGTTGAATAGCCCTGAGATGTACCATGTCTGGTGAACTTAACCACTGCTTACAATTAAAACAACTGAAGAAACCACTGGGTGATCTTATCTGATCAAGGGCTTGATATCCCCGTCCCTTTTCCTTGTCAATCACACATTTTTCTATATTTCACACCACATATTTTATTTCCCTTTCACTAGACTGCCTTAAAAAAGGAAGAACAATAAAATATAAGGTATGCTTTATGTACTGAAACCAAGAATGGTCTGTGTTTTCACTGGAACATGGAGAAACCTGTTAAGGGCCTCTAGAAGTCAGCATGACATCAGTGTTATTTATAGATTCTTCTAGCCCAGCCTGAGGCCACATTGTTGTCTCCCATTTGATTAGTCTACTATTGTACTAATAAGAAATGTTGGCTTGGGAAAAAATTTAAACTAGGCGGCTAAAGTTTATATGTCGTCAAAAAAGAACAAGCTTTCTGGAACTGGAATAAAGTGCAATATCAACCTCCCCAAAAAGTTCCCTAAAATCATAACCGTAAAATAGTAAAGTTATGAGTCGTATAGCTTTTATAATGACAGACTCATTGTGATTGAGATGGTTATCAGTAGAACAAGAATATTATAATTAGTAACCTGTTTGGCTGTGCCGTTTGCTCTTTGACAAATCAATTTATCAACTGCTTTCAGCCTTTTGTCAACAAAAATGTTAATTAATCTAAACATGTTCTCCTTTCCTGTACAATAAGTAAGCAAAAAAGGAAAAAGTGAACAATAAGCTATGACCCGGTGACATAAGTGTATAATTCATGGAAGTATTTGGAGGAAAGTGTTTTGTTACCATCTTACTCTGTGTGCTTTCTTTATCACTTCCCCTCCTGCTGATTACTGCCAAGCTTTGTTCACCACCATGAGCCAGTAAAGTTAGGATTTTAATCTATCTGCCTTCCACTGCTGGCTAGTTAATAAACATTTTCTCCAACAGGTTTACGAGGTAAGCATAGCAAACACTTTACAACAAACAGATGTTTTTTGTTTTAATTACACTGAAAAAAAAGGGAAAAAGTTCATGAAAATGTATACTTTTTAATTCAAGCAGATCAGATGTGACAAACAATTTGATTGAGGGTTTATTTTTCAGATAAAACTGAGCCCTCTTAAGAGTCAAACTCAGTTTGGGTTCACAGATCATACTGAATCAACATGGGGTTAAAAAAAAATTACAGAACAAAAATCTAAAACAAGGTCAACTGAGAAGTTATGTTGAAATGGATTTTTAAAATAACATGGAATAACCCGACCTGATCATGAGAAAAACAGTGGAGGGAAAGGGCTGGGAAAAATTTTAATCCTTCAGATCAAAATTTTTAAATCGAACCACATGCTTTTGGATTAACAGGAAAACCACCTGACAAATCAATGAAAACCTACTTTTCTCACTGTGCAAAAGATAAAAAACACTTGTTTTGAACAGAAGTTCTCTGATGATGCTGCGCCGACATGAAAGCTTCCTGCATGGTTTAAAAGTATTCCACAACTAGAACATGAGAACAATGTAAATCCTCTGCAAGTGATAAAACCTAATGCAAACTGTGTGAAAAGACATTTAGAGATAACTGCATAATTCTGTGTAGTGTAAATGTAAAAAAAAAAAAAAAAATACAACAATAGTAGCCATTATCCCACCCTGCAAAATTTAATTTAAACCTTTTTAATCATCCAAACAAAAATGCTCTAATAAAAGCTAAATGAAGTGAAAAGCGAAACTTATTAGGAAACTATGGTATTAAAAAGTTAAGGCAATACAAAACTAAGTACTTTTGAAGTCTTACAATTTAGTATATTTTTTCCAATGTTTGAATGACTATGACCTGTATAAATAAAGGTTGATTGATAAATTTTACAACTGTTTGATTTTTTTACCGAGTTTGTTCTCAGTTTCACTGATGTGGCCCGCTTGGTTGTCCTGCTCCTACTGGAGACAAATCGCTACACAAATGTAAGAAAGGTCTGCTTTTCCACCACACTGATGTGGGGCTCCCACATCAAACAGTGTCAAGTGGCTGAGAGGACGTCTGTCGTGTCAGGATATTTCTCATCTCCGCTCTGAATCGGTACCGGCAGGCTTTCCATTATAGGTTGTCTTTGAGCTCGACTGTGAAAAGTCAAGAGGCATGGGCTCAAAGGGCAGAGAAATATGGGTGCCTCGTGTGTTTAACTGAGACTTAACTGCTTCTGAACGCCTCGTCTGAAAAAATAAATACAAACACTGAAAAATACACAAACACTTTTACGGAAAGCAAACTTTTCACCCTAGTTCAAGGGTGAAAACGGAAAAGCTCAGCATCTTAATAGCTTGATTCCACAAAAATGCTTAAATACTCTCTAAAAATTGATACATATTCAAAAGCAAATCAAATTAAAATAATGTCTGGTTAAATCAAATTAATGAAGCTTTAAAAAAAATGGGCGGGGGAGGGGGGATGACAATACAGCTACAGTATACTACTGCAGGAAAAAGATAAAGAGGAAGGTGAAAGAGGAGATATATGGATGCAGTTAAGAGGACATGGAGGTAGTTGGAGTGAGGACAGAGGATGCAGACGCCAGAGTGAGATGGAGAAGGTGGATCTTTCTCCGGTACATCTTTCTGATTCTACTTACTGTCCCAGTCAGACAATGCACAGATAGTGTACTGTCCCAGTCAGACAATGCACAGATAGTGTCTGACTCATAAATTGTTAAAAGGCTGCGGAGATTAAGATCGAAGGAACAACAACAGGCATTGGTGTTTGTGGATATTATTGTGCTCCGTTTAAAGGCCATATGCCATCAGAGTCACACAAAACATTTTATCTTTTGAGCCTCAGTGTGGCATGATGAAGAATAAGGAAGATAAAGCAGCATCTAGAGAACTATAATGTTAATAAATAAACTGAAAATAGTAGTGAATAAAACTTTCCCAAGCTGTTCCATATCAGATTTTTTTGTTACACACAAATATAAATCAATAATCTACATGAAGCAAAAAAACTTTCCTAAACCTTACTTAGTTGAGCCGTTTGTGATCCAGGCATGTCAGCCATGACACCAAACGAAAAACCTAGCAGACAGTTTTACCAATTAATGAATCCATATCAGCAGTAAACAAATGCCAGCCCAGAAATGTGATGTGCATACCACACCAAGGGTGAAAAATACTCCACAAAAACCACCATAATTAAGTACAAATACAGTTATGACTTTTACATTAATATTAATCATTATTGTGTGACAATTAGTTTCTAAGATGAACCAACACATGTAAAAACCTTAGTGATTTAAGAAACTGTAAATATTACGTTTGATTTGTTGCCAGATACTCATTACAACTCTGCAAAATTCTACTTGAAAAACCAAACTACATGTAAATGGCTGTGCAAAAGCCTCCAAAAGCAAAATACTCAAATGTAACTTGATAGACCAACAATTCATTAAACAAGAAAAGCAATGACATGCTGCAGCACTGAGCCTCTTAAGACGGTCCCCTTAAAAGTGTTAACATTTTTAACATTGAAGGCTTTACCTGTAAAAGTTATGTTCTTCAGTCATTTAAAAAAAAAAAAATATATATATATATAATTTCTGTAAAAGTGAGTCACAAAGGTTTTTTAATTAATTTACACGGTAACAGAAAGTAAATCATGTCTACAGTCATTTCAGTCATTTAACTTCCTTTTTAATAAAAACGACCTTAATAAAAATAAAAGTATGTACGTATGGATCATGGATGCACAGACAGACAGATAGAACATTATCAAAATAATTAGTCATAAAAATCCTTTTAAAATTAACTTTGTTGGCATTATTTTTAGTTTCATGTTTTTATACTAAATATTTAAAAAGGGAACTGTTCTTGACATGTGTTAAATAATAATAAGCTAGAATAACATGGACATAACCGCAGCAGGTGTACGAGCAGTTTCAAAGGAGTCTAAAAACATAACTTACAAACTATTTATTGACATTAGTTAATTAAAACAATCCAAATAACTTAATAAATCGATTTAACCATGAAAAATTACATATAGCTCTTTAGACATCTATGTAATCTCATCTGAATCATCCTTATTAGGAGGTTTAGTGTCAGGTTACACACTTTGCTTAGGTTTGTCATCCTTTTGTTAATGTTACACAATTAAAGTTAAACCAGTTGGCTTTACATGACAAATTCCTAACACTGAATCATGTCTACAAATAGAAGCTAGTCGAGGAAGTACCTCATCGGGAAGATTAGAAGAGATAACTGTATGTTTGCTAGCAGGCTAATGCTAGCCAAGCTAAAGTATTAGCTCTCCACTCAGTCAGCGTGTGTCCTACTCCTTACGCTCAGTCCCATTCACTCCTTCAACGAATCGTGTTTCGTAAAGAACATCGGCTGCTTTTCAGGTAAATCCACAAAGGCAAAGAGAGAGACACGCCTATCAGTTAGCTTAAATAACCGCTTATAGCTTTAGCCGCGCTTCGGCAGAAAATGACACATGTGGTGGTGTTGACGAGCGCGATGAAGGCAGCCCTAATATGACACTCACCCAGAACCACCTGGAAACTCTAAAGATCACCTTCGAGTCATGGTGTGAAGATGGTGGCCGTTATCTGAAGGAAAACGTCGCTGAGAAGAGAAGCAGGTCCGAGTTTGAGAGAAAAATGTTGCCCACAGCAGCAGCAGACAGCCGGAGCTGAAGGTAGCCGTGTGTTGATGACAGCTCAGACCCACAGATCTACAGCTTTACTACAGCAGCGGTGAACTGGACTCAACTGGCTCACTGACGACAGGAAGTGACGTCACGCGTCAAACCGCTTTTTTTTCTACGGAAACAATATATTTTCACGCTTATACAATGTAATTTTATCACGTTATAACGTGATCGTGTTCACATTTTTATTTTTTTTTCCTTGACAGCAATACGCTTCTGTATTTTTCATTTGGTAATTCACTTTTTTCCATTCAACCTTTATTTATGCAGGTTAATCCCATTGAGTCTCGGGAACTCATTTACAAGAGAGACCTGCTTTTTTTAATTTTTACAAAGAGTGATGACAACAATGGATAACAATGACAACAATAGACGACAATAAAAGAGGCATCCATCCATCCCATCCATCCATTATTTTACCCGCTTCTTCCATTTTGGGGTCACGGGGGTCACCAGTGCCCATGTCCAGCAATCACTGTGCAAGGGGCGGGGTACACCATGGACAGGTCGCAAGTCCATAAGAGGCATACAAATTTTATTATTATTATTATTATTACAAATTAAAATAAAATGGCAACCAAATGACAGTCAAAAGGAAAAAGTAGCGAAAAAACCAGCGCGATTATAAGGCGGTGTAAAATACTAAAAACAGGAACATGTCTGCATTGTTTTTTGCCAGGAACTTAACCGATGTTTAAAGCCACTTAGAGAGGTCAAGAGCTTCAAATATTTTTGTAAGATGATACAGGAAACAGGAGTGGAGTAGGAGAAGACCCTTTTGCCTAATTCAGTCCTCACTGAGGGAACACTGCAGGTAATAATGTCCTGAGAGCGCACGCTGTAATTGCACTCACACAGAAACATGTAGGAGGAGATGTATGAAGGCAACAGACCAAGAAGTGATTTAAAGATGAAAATGTATCAGTGGGAGAGTCTGCGTGAAGTTTACGATGACCAGTTAAATATTCACTACTTACTTACTTTATCACAGTCCATCAAATTCAAAATAATCTGTGCAAAATTTGACTTTGAAACAAGAGAAGAACACAATCAAATATAATTAAAGCACACTTTCTGTTTCCTTGACACACCCAGTCAGACACCTACACATTTTTATGGCTGCAAGTTCATCAACAAGAGTTTAATTGATTTGATTGGATGTTTTTACCTGTTACTCTTTGCAATTCGTAATGAAAGATTACTTAAAAATCCTCACCAATTCTTTTTTTAAAAGTTGACTAAATGTCAGGAGCAGTCTGCACTGAGCATGCTCAGTTTTTTTAAGCTAGAAGAGAAGTGATAGAGAATCATTCTGTCTTCAAACTAATAAATTAAAAATATTATCTTGGGAGCCAGAAAAATGTTAGCAAAGGTCAGATTTTGCTTGCGGGCCTTGAATTGACACATGCTATAAAGCAGCCACAAAATCTGAAGGCATTTTATTGTTTATATGTTCACCAAATTGTTCTCTTTGTGATTAACAATTCAAGTCTTTTGTGACAGGTGTAATTTCAAGATAGCCATCACAACCACATCACAGGAGATGGGGCGGCTGTGGCTGAGTGGTTAGAGCAGTCATCCTCCAATGGGAGAGCTGGGGGTTTGATTCCACCAGCAGTCACATGTTGAAGTGTCACTGGGCAAGACACTGAACCACTCATTGCCTCTGATGTGTCTCATTGGTGTATGAATGGGATAAAGCACTGATTATTTTGTGTAGAGATCTAGTAGAGTGCTGTATGAATGTGTGTGAGGAGGTAAATGAGGTCACAGATTGTGTTGTAAAGTGCTTTGAGTAGCTTGATTAGATAGAAGGGCACTATATAAGCACAGTCCATTTACCGTTTAATACTCAGTGCGTTAAGAATGACTCTCAGCTACTACTGCATAAAATTTACCTCGTTATCTGTCATTTTGAGTAAGTCACAGCCAATTTTGTATTTGCAATGATCAATTAGTTTTGTCATCTTAAATTGGATTAATACAAAATGTCAATCAGTTGCGTACATAGCATTAAGCAAAGATGTTAGCACAAAGTATGTTTTGGAGACGATCAGATGTAACCACACTAAATTTTAGCTCAGTATCTCTAAACTGTCCCAGTTAAAGTTAAAGCCATTTTTGTTTGTTCAAATAAGTCAGCTGTGGCTTGAATTGGGTTGAGTAAGAAAGTTAATGGATTGCAGATGAACATCTAGGAAATACTTTCTGAAAAATGAATCAAAATTAATTCAGAGTTGTGAATTATTTTGCTAACAATGCAACAACAAAAAAAAATCACACTAGCACAAACACTATCATCCTGCTTTCTCGAGATGGTGTGGAATTTAAAAAAAAAGGCTGTACAGTGGTTCATTTTGTTGTGTGCGTTCGTCTTTGTAGCCCTGGCAACCTGCTCAGCGTGTACCTGACCTTTGATTTCTGGAGACGGGCACTAGCTCCCATCAATCATGAACAAGAACAAGCAGGTACAGTAAATGAATGGGCACAAAAAATTTTAAACTAAATAAATACATAAATTAAATGAACATGTAGATACCAGCTTTTGGTTTATTTATCGCGTCCACCGTAGAATTTTAACTTTTCATCATCAGTATTTTGGTTTTAAAGCGGACAGAACATACAGATGTGCACATTGTGTTACTGTGGTTAAAAACACTGATCTTTCCAGGTCAGTCCGTAAAGTACATTTTTTTTCAGTGTTCAAGATACTCTGGTAAATGGTACAAAATTCCAAGTTAATCAGCTACCACTTTGTATTGATTGACATTTTTTCAGATTTATTCCCTGCCCATTTATTTTAACAACTGTGTTAGTCATAAATACCTTACCCCAATCACTCCTCCCTCTTTGGAGGACTTGCAAAGCGAACAAAACATCCTGCAGACTCAAGTTAGCCTGCATCTTCCACGTCCTTCACTGTGGAGTGAACACAGATGCACAAGCCAAAATAAACAGAAAGGCTTTCTACCCACTGTTGCTTTAAATGTGCTAATCCATGGCAATTCTTCACTTTTACAAACAGAATTCCACCTTTTTGTGAGTGACGCAGAGCTTTGCTCTCGGCTCAGTCTCAGAAGAGACAGAGATGAGGCCCCGGGATTGAACAATGCTTGCTCAGCAGAGATCAGACTCCTTTGTGTTTCGATCCGCCCAAGAATATTCACCAATTTCCAAGTCCAGTCCTGTTGATAAAAGACTTACTTTCATTTAGTCCTATGAAAAGATGTTCATGTACCTTGAATGTTTCCACATTTTGGCACATTACAACTACTTCAAAATATATTACTCAAAACAAAGTTTTACATAATTGTGAAGTCAGAGAAAAATTAAACATGTTTTCTTTTCCAAATAAAAGCTTGAAAAGTGTGGTATCATTTCTTTTTTTTTATTCAGCTCTTTCATTGCAATTTTAGCTGCAAGTCTTGTTTGGTCTCCACCAGCTTTGCACACCTAAAGAATAATTTTTAAAAAATCCCTTTCTTTCTTTCTTTCTTTTGTAAAAAAGCTCACTCAGATTGAACGGAAAGCTTCTGTGAACAGCAATTTTCAAATTGTCCCTCCTGAAGAAAAGCATCCCCACATCATGATGCTGCCACCACCATGTTTCACAGAGGGGAAGCTGTGTTGGTGGTGATGTACACTGCTCCCCCCATTGTAGAACTGCAATGACCTCATATTTTTTCTGTTGCAGACGATAGAGATCTTAGTGTTTGTGCGATGTTCAAATCTTGTGACATTGTTTTATAAGCTAATCCTTTTATCTTAACATCCGTATCCCCGACCTGGCTGGTGTGTTCACAATGCCATTTGATCCCAAACCAACATTCATGTGTTGGAACATCATATAAAATGAAAACGATAAATTCAGGGATGGGAATATTCTATTTCAGGGCCCTATGACCTATATAAATAGACAATATATGATAAAATTTTATGTTCAAAGGAAATTCCTCTTACTATACAAATCTTATTTCTCACAACAGTCACATTTCTAGGCTCTTATTTAAAGCTGTCACTAAAATAAGTGCTCTCAGGTCAAAAAAAATGTTTGAATTACTAAATATTTCTGGATCATGTTTACAGGTAGAATAAGGTGCTAAATTACAACGTTGCCTACTGCTGATATCAGCAGTTGCTTTGTTACATCTCATTTGTTGTTCCCCAGTCGTTTTTTTTCCTCAGCCAGACAAGTCGCTTTCGGAAATGTAGCAGGGAGGAGTTCAGCATGGTTCATAACTTTCCTTTGAGCCGTGTATTGTTTAGTTATCAGGTCTTAGTTAAAAATGTCCCACTGTGTTGCTCTCTCATCATCTGGTAAAGCCCCAGAGGTAGCAGACAGACAGAGGTCTGCTGAATAATGCAGAGGACAAACGAGCCCCGGCCATCTAGTCTGGGGCTTATCTGTTCTGTGGGCTCTTTTCCCAGTCCAGCCCTGATAACCCAGGATGACCAGCAACATTCAGGATGTGACCCCAATAACCTGAAACTGCAGCAGTGGGAGCAATATTGTTTATTAGGGAAGATGTTCTTCGTAAGCCTTCCACAAAAAAAAAAAAAAAAAAGATCAAGGGACTGATGTTGGCTGCAGCTGCTGCTGTGCAGCTAAAGCTCAAACAGTCATTTAGAGTTACACAATGTTTCATACTGAACTGTAAAAGTGTGCATTAGAAATGACAGATAACGGGTTAATGCTTGCATTTTTTTAATTAATTAATTACAAAGTTGCTGTAGCACGTGCATTTGAAGAGGAGTTCAACCCACAGCAGAGCCGCTCTTGTTCTTGGCACACAGAGTTTTCTGTGGCCGTTCAGACATGGAGCAAATGCAGACTTTGAAGGGTTTGGACTTTGTCGGCCAGTCCTGAAGGGGAAACTCGTCCCCCTCCTGTGGTTTTGCTGCTGGTTTACTCCACTGTGAAATAGCAGCTTCAAAATCCCACTGGAAGAACGGAAAATCACAGTGGAAGGGTCATGTTATGTCATCTGTTTTCAAGTTAATGTGCAGAGAAATAAGTAACTACAGTGGAATTGTTGGCAACACTTGAGTAAATGCAAAGTTGAGAATATTGTTTTGAAATAAAACAACATCTAGCCTTATGGATGTTTGGTAGCACACAACTATCTATAGTTTCCGTCACATTGCTGTGTGTGTAACCACTAAAATTAGCAGATTTCTTGAGATAAAAATTGTCTGCATTTTGCACTAAAACATTTAGAGATGGTAATTTTCATGCACACCAGCGACCCTTGTGACCTGGAAAGGAAGCAGCAAGTAATGATAATGGATGGATGTTGGTAATTTTACAAATACAGAAATTTGTGATTTAAACTGCTTACATGGAACATCTCATGTACAGTTTTGAGACAATGCTCATGAGAAGCAGAACATCTTCAGCTACAGAGTAGAAGTCCACTTGTTTTATTACCTTATTTTACATTATTTATTAAATCCCGTATGACTGAAAATCTATCAGCGTCTGGCAAAATGATTCAATTCATCAAACAGGTGTCAAATATCTTGGACATTTGATTAAATTTGTTCTGGTTTAATGAAAGTTTACAACACCTATAATAACAGCGTAAGTGCTGTTCATTCTGAGCAGATTGGTAAAGTTCTTGGTCTAAAGTGTCTTTGACAATTAGAAAATACATTTAATTAATACACAAGCAAAGATCAGAAAGAGTCTGAATTATCAGCGATCATCTTGGAGGAGGCTGTGGTTTGCTCAGCCACGTTCACAAATTCATTTCCAGCAGCACTGGAATGTATTTATTGCACAGACGGTAAAAGGCGAGTGATAATGTCTTTTCTTGTGTCTGTGCATGTATGTTCTTTTGTGTATGTGTCTGTTAGCAAAATCTCAAAAACTACTGGATGAAACTACTGGATGAATTCAAATGGAAAAAAATATATACAGCACCCACTCACAAGTGATAAAAACCTTTTGCCGATCCAATTCAAGATGGCTGCCACAATCAACTGACACAAACGGCACCAATTCAGTCAGTTTATTTATTTGATGTGGTAGTAGAAGAGTGTCATCTCCAACACATAATGCAAACTCTCATGTTCTGAGTATCAAATGAAACTGTGCATATTGTTTTTAAGATTTGATCAAGACAGCGTTAACTCATTTGTCAAGATGTTCTTACCGTATTTTTCGGACTAAGAGGCGCAATATCAATGAACAGGTCTGGTTTCATATATAAGACGCACCGGATAAGGTGCATTAAGCAAAACTAAAACATTTTGACAGATTTTTGAGTGCCGTGTACCACATAAAATCGGTTCGAGGTCAATAAACACAACCAGAATTAATACATAAGGCGTACCAGATTATAAGGCTCACTGTTGATTTTTGAGAAAATTAAAAAGGATTTTAAATGCGCCTTATAGCCCGAAAAATACGGCAGCTTAAAACTGAAAGGCAGCAGGAGTAGGCAAAATAAATTCCTTCAAAGAATATAAAATCTTTAACATTAATATTCTGATGCTAACTATTACATTGAAAAAAAAATGCAATATTAACATGATTTGTGAAAATGTGAACAACCTAGATTATATGAAAGCATTAAATGAACATCGACAATAATAGGGATTTAGTATGGTTCCCACACAGTTTAACTCCTGGCCTGCAGTCATCACAAATCACAAGAAAGACCATAAACATCTCCCAAAATAGCGGGGGGGGGGGGGGGGGTAGAACTGGCCCCCTATAGTAGACAAGGCGACCATTTTGCACCATTTCCTAGGCAGACAGACCCAGCCCAGAGCTAGTCTTTAATCAAAGATTTTTTTTTACAGCAGAACAATTGGGCCACATGACCAATCTCAAACATTTCCACCCATCACTGTACCCCTCAGCCTCACCCCGGCCAAGAACCAGCACTCAGCAGAAATGTTTTAGAAACGCATGAAACAATAGAAGTTTCAAGCTGCTGGCTGACCAGTTTAGAAAGGCAGCAAACTTGTAGATGGAAAAAACGATTGTGGACTTGTTTTCTACATTCCCAGCTACATTTTTAGCATCTTACTGGTTGGAAAAGCCCAGGTCTTAATGGAACATAAGCACTGCAGTTAAATGAAATTGAAAACCACTCAGTTCAGTTGGTTGAGGATTAAATATTAGACACAAAGTCAACTTGTGTGAAAATCATCTTTCCATTATATCACCAAGTAAACAGTTTCTGTTAATTCTAGATATAGCAAGTGGAAGAGTGTCCAAGAGGTGCCTGGGAATTTACTTCCAGAAGCCTTAGATCACAAAGATGAGTGAAAACAACCCCACGATATTTCTAATCATAGACTTGTTCAGTATTATTCAGGTTTAATTTACATTTGAAGTTTGCGGTAAGTTCCAATTAATATGCAAGATGAGGGCACTTTGAGTGATGCACAGCTTCCAGAAACCTTTGTCAGTCCACAGAATACACTCCCCAAAGTCCTGAGCCAGGCTTTTGTATTCATCAGTGGTTTTGGCCTGAGATGTCTCCAATGGTGGCCATTTTTAACTTACTTTTCCCCTTTCTTATGACAAACTCTGACCTTATCTGAGGCAAGTGCAGCCTGCAGGGATTTAGATGGATTCAGAGCCGTTGATGTGCTCTTGAAGTAATTTTGGTCAGCTAGCCACTCCTGGGAAGGTTCACTACTGTTCCGTAGTTTCTCCATTTGTGGACAATGGCTTGATTTAAGAGATTTCTAGATTCTACAGCTCTGGCAGTAATCAGGCCTGAGTGTGGTTCGTGAAATTGAACTTAGCCATCTATTAAAAAATGTGGTTAAGTTTAATTCATTCACAAACCAATTAATGGTGACAACAAAGCAAAAGAAGAAATCTCCATATAAACATATTTTCACAGCACTGTTCTTTATGCATGGGATAAATTTTCATTGTTATGCTGATGATACACAGTTATATTTGTCCATGAAACCCAATGAATCCAATCAGTTACTTAGACTACAAGCATGTCTTAAAGACATAAAAACTTGGATGACCCTGAATTTTCTGCTTTTGAACACAGACAAGACTGAGGTTTTGGTTTTTGGACCTGAGCATTTTATGTATTAATTTTTCAGTCTTTTGCCCTCCTTGGATGGCATTCATCTAGCCTCCAGCTCTAATGTTAAAAATCTTGGCGTTAATTTTGATCAGGACATGTCTTTTATCCCCCACATTAAAAACGTTAGAACCGCCTTCTTCCACCTGCGTAATATCTTCTTTTTCTTCTTCTTCTGATCCTTCTTGAGCATGTGATCAGCTGGTTTTGGTTGTCAGCAGCAAAACTGGTTGATCCACTCTGAGAAGGTGCTATTTAAAAGACTGAGCTGAATACAGCACCTCAGACTGAGGAAGTCTCTCGGATGAGAGACGAAACGTTTCTACATTTTTTTGTTGTTTTGCTTTGTTTTGTTTTTTTGAATGTCCAGAGGACCAGATTTAACTTTTTTAGACTAGCTCCATCTTGTATTCGAGATCTTATTGTTCCATATTTTCCTAACAAGTCAAGTCAACTTTATTTATAGAGCACATTTAAAACAGAACCTATTATCAAAGTGCTTAACAACAACAAGAATCAATTAGTAAATTAAAGAGAAAAAAAAAATTATTATATATATATATATATATATATATATATATATACACACACAACAGAGCACTTTGCTCTCAGAAGGCAGGCTTACTTGTTTTTACTACTTGAGTTTCCAAAAGCACAACGGGAGGAAGATTTTTCAGTTATCAGACTCCTCTCTTGTGAAACCAACTTCCAGTTTCTGTCCATAGGGCTGACACATTGTCCAGTTTTATGACTGGGCTTAAGACTTTCCTTTTTGATGAATTCTATAGCTAAGGTTGGATTGTTATGCGACTATAGGCTTAGACTACTGAAAGACAACTTGACCTTAATTCTTAAAATTAATTGCTAAAACTGAATAGTTTTCATTTGATAATATTTCTATCTTAACATGTGATTCTTGACCTGCCGTTGTGTATATGTTCCTCCTTTCTGTTCCTCTCAAACCCAGCTGGTCGACGCAGATGGCCGCTTGTCCTGAGCCTGGTTCGGCTAAAGGTTTCCTCCTCTTGAGGGAGTTTTTCCTTTCCACGGTTGCCTTTGTGCTTGCTCAAGATGATAGTTCTGCGTTGGAGTTAAATTCAAAGCAGTCTGCTCCTCAGATAAATAATGATAACTTATTTTATATACTGTATATATGAATTGTTTCTGTTCAGTGCCCTGAGATGACCTCTGTTTTGATGTGGTGCTATACAAATAAACAATTGAACTGAATTCCTTACCTCAAACCGCACACACTCAAGGTTCATTATACTAATTCTCCACGTCCTCTCGAACAAACATAGGCAGTCAGGTTGTTGGCTTTTTTTCCTGTTTGGTAAATCAGCAATTGTTGGGCTTGGGCAAGTCATTGTTTCTTGCTGCTTTTGTTTTACAGCAGCACAGTGAGGGAGTTACATATTTGATTGTGAGCATGGAATTTTTTGAAAATATAAATACTGAGTAAATAAAATGATAAAGCTTGCAACTTTTCTCCCTGTGTAAGCTTCAATTTTGAAAAAATGAAAAGTGATACAAAAGCCAGACATAGAACTGGTTTAGCTGCATATCCAATAGTGGATTTTTTGGCTCAACGTTCATAGTTAAAATACCCCCGCGGCCTGCTCTTTTACCCGCATGCCTCTCCACAGAGTTCAGCTCATCATTCAAACACAAACATGCTGACTGCTGTCTTCTCAACAAGAACGCTTCACGAGGGCCGGCTGGTTTACTTCCCCCTAAAGTCACATGTTAAAGGAAAACTGAGCATGGGTTTCAGCTGCACAAACACCATACTTCAGAACTATTCAACTGGCGGTCCGCGGGTGACTTAAGCCCGGCCTGCCAATGGGTTCATTAAAAAAAAAAAAAGGGAATAAATAAATAAATAATAAAAACTATTAGAAAACCTCAGTGAGATCAACATTTCAACTATTTGAAATGTTCAGTCAGCGAGGCAATCCCGTTATGTACCCATCTCAATTTTCAACATTTTCACAAGCATACAGCTTTTGAAATCTGCATTCAACATCATCCAGACAGATTTGTTCCGCCTCAAACTTGTCCTAAATGCCGATAAAACCAAAGGGATGCTTTTTTTCAAATAGGAAGTTGGTCCCAGCAGTTCTTCCTCGGATTTTATCCTCAAATGGTGTCCCGATTGAGTTTGTTGATTCCTATAAATATTTGGGTATCTTGGTCGACTCACATCTCTCTTTTAAGCTCCATGTGGAAAACTTGATAAAGAAACAAAGTTAAACTGGGTTTCTTTTTCAGAAACAGATCCTGTCTAACCCTAAATGCTAGGAAACACCTTGTATCTGTGACTTTCCTTCCCTCCGTTGATTACGGTGACATTATTTACATGAATGCTCCTACAAGAACCCTGCAGATGTTGGATGCTGTCTATCATGGTGCACTCAGATTCATAACTGGCTGTGATTATCGTACCCACCACTGCACCCTGTATTCACTGGTTAACTGGACATCATTAACTTCACGCAGACTCTCGCACTGGTACATTTTCATCTTTAAATCACTTCTTGGTCTGTTGCCTTCATACATCTCCTCCTACATGTCTCTGCATGAGCGCAGCTACGGTGTGCGCTCTCAGGACATTATTACCTGCAGTGTTCCCTCAGTGAGGACTGAACTAGGCAAAAGGGCCTTCTCGTACTCCGCTCCCGTTTCCTGGAATATCTTACAAAAAGATCTGAAGCTCTCGACCTTGACCTCTCTAAGTGGCTTTAAGAATCTGAGTCACTAATCTGGGAGTGATAATGGACCCTTCCCTGAAACTTAACAATCATGTAAACATGATTGTTAAATCATGTTTCTTCCAACTGAGGCGGCTGTCTAAACTGAAGCCCATATTGTCCAAAAATAACCTGGAGACAGTAATACATGCATTCATTACATCTAGGCTTGATTACTGCAATTCACTCCTGTTTGGTATCAGTCAGACCTCCATTGCACAACTACAACTGGTCCAGAATGCAGCAGCCCAAATTTTAACCAGTACAGGCAAAAGAGAGCACATTACACCAGTTTTGGCCTCCATGCACTGGTTACCGGTTCACTTTCGAATCCAGTTCAAAATACTCATGTATGTCTACAAATCACTGAACAGTTTTGCATTATGAGAGAGACAGTTGAACATGGAGGCCTCAGTCCCTGCTTAATGATTTCTCTGCACAAATATAGCTTCCTTCACGCCTCTCTCAAACCAGCTTTCCTCTATCAAGAATGTGCACATCTTCAGCCCTGAAAGAGTGACCACTGGCCTGGAGATGAGTGTAAACCTCAGAGTCCTGGCCAGATGAAGCTGCTTTTCTATTAAGGGCCATCCTTTTGGCCAGTGGCTGTTTACTTTCACCGATGTATAACTGATAAAAACAATGGATATATATTTTTTATAACTTTGCGGTTATAGAAGAAGAGTTTCTCTGGTTGAGATGATCACAGCCACCGAATCAGCCATCCGCAACAACAAAATGTCAGTTTGAAGCAGAACAACTCAGAACAAAGTTTCAGCATGCTTCAGCAACGCCAAACCACCACCTTCCAACATCAGCAGAGACGGACGCACTCTCAACTCTCAGCAAGAACAAGAACATCATCCTCCCAGCAAATGAAGGTACACAGTGATTTTGAACCATAAAGACTTATCGTAAGAAAGTTATAGTGACTTAACCACTTATGAGCAGCAGAAGAGATTCAGGAAATGGTTATGAGAAGAAGTTGAAAGAGTGCCTGAAACATTTGGAGCAGGACAAGGCTACCGAGTGTATTCTGTACCACAGACTGTACCCAGGGGAGGCCACGCCTATTCGGTTTACCCAAAATTCACAAAACAAGATGTACCTTTAAGACTGATTGTTAATATGATTAAGGTAACTCTGTCACTTATAATCTTTCCAAATATCTGGCGTCTGTACTCATCCCTTTTGTGGGAGGCTCAGAACATCACATACAGAACACCATGGACTGTGTGGGTAAGATGAAGGAGGTTATCATGGAGACAGATGAAACAATGGTCTCTTTTGATGTCACATCACTTTACGTGCATTCCTGTTCATGGAGAAGTAGAGGTGGTCTGTTTAAGGTCAAAATCAGACGCCATTCTTAGCAGCAGGACCACACTTTCCACAGAGCAACTGTGTCAAATCTTGAAACTGTGCCTGCAGTCAACCTACTTCACATATGTGAGGGAGGGGCATACTATAGGCAAAAACATGGGTGTGCTATGGGGTCCCCAGTTTATCGTATTGTTGCAAACCTGTATATGGAGGTAGAAAAGACAGCCTTTGTGTCCTTTTCAGGGACACCACCGAGTCATTGGTTCAGGAACGTTGATGACACCTGGGTTAAATTAAATCTCAGGAAGTTAAACATTTCACTGATCACATCAACACTGTGGATAAATACTGTATATACCGGTGCTGTCATAAAATTAGAATATCATGAAAAAGTTTATCGATTTCAGTAATTCCATTCAAAAAGTGAAACTTGTATATTATATTCATTCATTACACACACACAGATATATTTCAAATGTTTATTTCTTATGTTGTTGTTGATTAGAACCAACAACTAATGAAAACCCTAAATTCAGTATCTCAGAAAATTAGAATATTGTGAAAAGGTTCAATATTGAAGACAACCAGGTGCCACAGTCTAATAAAATAATTAACTGAAAACACTTGCAAAAGCCTTTAAATGGTATCTCAGTCTAGTTCTGTGAGCTACACAATCATGGGGAAGACTGTTGACTTGGCAGTTGTCCAAAATATGACCCATCAACACCTTGCACAAGAGGGCAAAACACAAAAGGTCATAGCTAAAGAGGCTGGCTCTTCATAGAGCTCTGTGTCAAGCACTTTAATAGAGAGGTGAAGGGAAGGAAATGATGTGGTAGAAAAAAGTGTACAAGCAATATGGATAACCACACCCTGGAGAGGATGGTGAAACAAAACCCATTCCAAAATGTGGGGGAGATTCACAAAGAGTGGACTGCAGCTGGAATGAGTGCTTCAAGAACCACCACGCTCAGATGTATGCAAGACAAGGGGTTCAGCTGTCACATTCCTTGTGTCAAGCCACTCTTGAACAAGAGATCATGTAAGAAGCACCTCACCTAGGACTGCTGCTGAGTGGTCCAAAGTTATGTTCTCTGATGGAAGTAAATTTTGCATTTTCTTTGGAAATCAAGTCCCAGAGTCTGAAGGAAGAGAGGAGAGGCACAGAATCCATGTTGCTTGAGGTCCAATGTCAAGTTTCCACAGTCAGTGATGGTTTTGGGGGCCATGTCATCTGTTGGTGTTGGTCCACTGTGTTTTCTAAGGTCCAAGGTTAACACAGCCGTCTACCAGGAAGCTTTAGAACACTTCCTGCTTCCGACCAACTTTAAGGAGATGCAGATTTTGTTTTCCAGCAGGACTTGGCACCTGCACACAGTGCCAAAGTTACCAGTACCTGGTTTAAGGACCAAGGTATCCCTGTTCTTAAATGGCCAGCAAACTCACCTGACCATAACCCCATAGAAAACCTATGGGGTGCACCATGTGCATTTCACTAAAGCCCGTTTATCTAAGATTTATAGCACGGCTTACGACAGATGTCAACAGTCCCCTGCGAATCGTATATGTTTTGGCAGTGCCCTCGGCTCAATACCTTTTGGACGGCAATATTTGCTGCTATATCTTAAGTGGTTGGAAGAAAAATTGACCCGGATTCCTTAAGCGCCTTGTTTGGAGTCTTTTCTGGAGGGTCCCCCTTAACCTCATCTCAGGGTAATTCCCTAGCTTTTATGACCATTATTGCTCAGAGAGGGATACTACTCAAATGGAAAGTACCCCATCCCCACTCTTTTTTGTACTGGCTCTGGGATATTCTTTACTTCCTTAAACTTGAGAAAATCAGGATGTCGCTGCATGGCTCTTCTGAACAATTCACAGGTTTGGCAACCATTGTAACTGTTTGCTAAACAAACCAGCTGTTCCTACCAGACTAGTTGATATTATTATTACTTATTTACTTTCTCTCCTTTTCCTTCTGGTTTATAGTTGGTATATGTTTTTTTTCTTCCTGGAGGTTCCCGCTCTCCCTCTTCTTCTTTGGTTCTCTATGTTGGCAAGGGTGTTTTTTTTTTCTTGGTCCTTTTTTGAGAGTGGAGGCTGCTTGCTTGCTTGTTTGTTTGTGCTCTTATAACACCTGAGCAGTGTTACAGATTGATTGACGCCATGCTATGCCACATTGCTGCAGTAATCCAGGCAGCAATGTGGAGCCCAACTTAGTATTGAATGCTTTACATGCTCATACTTTTCACGTTCATATTCAGTTGGCCAACATTTCTAAAAAGTTTATTTTATTGGTCTTATAATAATTTTACACCACCAACACTATAAACAGTGTTGGTGGTGTACCGCTTCCCCCACTGAGACGCCGAATGGTGGACTAGAATTGGCTCGAAGCCGTACGGAATTCATTCTCCACAGCCTCTCTGAACTCCTCCCATGCCCGAGTTTTTGCTTCAGCGACCACTTGAGCTGCATGCCGCTTGGACTGCCGGTACCCATCAGCTGCTTCCGGGGTCCCATAGACCAAAAGGCCCGATGGGACTCCTTCTTCAGCCTGACAGCATCCCTCACCGCCGGTGTCCACCACCGGGTTAGAGGGTTGCCGCCGCAACAGGCACCGACAACCTTGCGGCCACAGCCCCGGTAAGCTGCCTCGACAATAGAGGCGCGGAACATGGCTCACTCGGACTCAAAGTCCCTTACCTTCCTCGGAATGTGTTTTGAAGTTCTCCCGGAGGTGGGAGTTAAAGCTCCGTCTCACAGGAGACTCTGCCAGACGTTCCCAGCAGACCCTCAACACATTTGGGCCTGCCAGGTCTGACCGGCATCCTCCCCCACCATCGGAGCCATCTCACCACCAAGTAGTGGTCAGTGGACAGCTCCACCCCTCTCTTCACCCGAATGTCTAAGACATGCGACTGCAGATCAGATGAAATGACAACAAAGTCAGTCATCAAACTACGGCCTAGGGTGTCCTGGTACCAAAAGCACATATGGACACCCTTATGCTTGAACATGATGTTCGTCATGGACAATCCATGATGAGCATAGAAGTACAACAACAGAACACCACTCGGGTTCAGATCAGGGGGGCCGTTTTTCCCAACCACACACCTTCCAGGGCTCACTGTCATTGCCCACGTGAGCATTGAAGTCCCCCAGCAGAACAAGGGAGTCCCTAGGAGGTGCACTCTCCAGTACCCCCTCCAAGGACTCCAAAAAGGGTGGATAATCTGAACTGCTGTTTGGTGCATAAGCACAAATGACAGTCAGAGTCCATCTCCCCACACATAGGTGGAGGGAGGCTCCCCTCTCATTCACTGGGGTGAACCCCAATGTACAGGCACCAAGATGGGGGGGCAACAAGTATGCCCACTCCTGCTCAGCACCTCTCACCAAGGGTAACTCCAGAGTGAAAGTGTGTCCAACCCCTCGCAAGGAAACTGGTTCCAGAGCCAGAGCCGTGCGTCGAGGTGAGTCCAACTATTTCTAGCCGGAACCTCTCAACCTCACACACTAGCTCAGGCTCCTTCCTCACCAGAGAGGTGACATTCCACGTCCCAATAGCCAGCTTCTGTAGCCGAGGATCAGACCGCCAAGGTCCCCGCCCTCGGCCACCACCCATCCCACATTGCATCTGGCCCCTTTGGCCCCTCCCATAGGTGGTGAGCCCATGGGAAGGGACCCATGTCTCCTCTTCGGGCTGTGCCTGGCCAAGCTCCATGGGTAAAAGCCCAGCCACCAGGCACTCGCCAGCATGCCCCACCTCCAGGCCTGGCTGCAGAGTGGGACTCCGGTGACCCACGTCCAGGCAAGGGAACGTTGAGTCCATTCATTTTGCTCATCATATGAGTGTTTGGGCTGCACTTTGTCTGGTCTCTCAGCTAGGACCTGTCTGCCTTGGGTGACCCTACTAGAGGCGTGAGACCCCTGACAGCATCGGTCCTAGGATCAGTGGGACACTCAAACTCCTCCACCATGGTAAGGTGACAGCCACAGGGAGGACTTTTTGAATGGAATTACTGAAATAAATCAACTTTTTCATGATATTCTAATTTTATGACCAGCACTTTTAAAGTTCACACAAGTTCACAGTTGGCTTTCTTGTACTCTGAGGCCTGTATCTGATAGGATATTTGTAAACCGATATGCATCGTAAACCCACACACACAGAGCAGTACTTGTGGTTTCACTCCCATTACCCGCTGGAGCACAAGTTAGGAGTCATCAGAACTCTGTACCACAGAGCAGACAGCGTCCCAAATAACTTGGGAACCAGGGAGAATGAAAAATCCCACACAAGACAGGCCCTGTAGCAATGTAGATATCCTAACTGGGCCTTCCTGAAAGCAGAGAAGAAACCCAAACAGGACTCCAGTCAGCCATCAGGTGAAAAGAGGAACCCAGACACAGACCAGTGGTCATTCCGTATGTTGCGGGACTTTCAGAGTAACTGAGACATTATTTTCTAAAAACATAATGTCCCAGTGGCTTTTAAACCCAAAAATTCATTACAGCAAAGACTGCTTCATTCCAAAGATCCAGTCCCCCGGCACAAACAGAGTAATATTGTGTGCTGTTCAATGTCAGGAGGGCTGTGATCATCTTACATCGGGGAAACTAAACAACCACTGGCCAAAAGGATGGCCCAGCACAGAAGAGCAACATCATCAGGCCAGGTCTCTGTGGTTTACACTCAACTGCAGGCCAGCGGTCACTCACAGGGATGAAAATGTGCACATACTTGATAGAGAGGAACACTGGTTTGAGAAAGGAGTAAAGGAAGCCATCTTTGTGAAGATAATTTGTCTATCGTTAAACAGGGGCGGAGACCTCCGTGTTCAACATTACACCTCTTACAATGCAGTTATTGCTACTATCACTCAGCCCCCCGTGAATAGTAAGCAACCATCAAGGTACTAACAATTGAGATCGTTAGGTTGATGGTCCTCCTTTATCATGTGAACAACTAGTTTTGGCCATGACCAGCAAACTGGTTGATCCATGATGAGAAGGAGCTGTTAATAAGAAAGTATGTTACAGCTCCTAAGACTGAACAAGTCTTTTGGATAAAAGATGAAATGTTTCAACAAAAAAGAATCCATCCAGAGGACCAGACTTAACCTTGTTAGATATCTACCTGGATTATTGAACATGCATCAGGACATACAAAAGAATACATTAAGAGCCCTTCACTATCAAAAGCATTGATTTACATAATACCAAGCCAGGTCATGCCAGGCCAGACCTCACTCTGAGAAATCATTCTTCAGTGAGGATAATCACTGTTAAATCAGTGTTTACTAGTCCCTTATTCATACCAGTAACAACCTCTGCCTCATGATGTCAGTTTATAGCCAGTCACTAACAGAGACTAACTAAATGCTAAAGCAAACATAAACAGGACATAAACAAGATTAACCTATTTCCACATACAGAAACATTGTAAATAGTCAAAAACATTGTACGGGGAGTGGTGGAACAGAGGTTAAAGAAGGTGGGCCTGTGATCTGAAGATCGCCGGTTCAAGCCCCAGTACCGACAACATCAAAAATGTGGGTGGGGTAGGTGAAGCACCCACACATGCCCCCATCCTCATTCACCCCACTCTGGGCCCATGAGCAAGGTCCTTAACCCCCCATCTGCTCCCTAAACAGGTCTCTCTTGAAAATGAGTTCTCGTGGCTCAATGAGACTACCTGTATAAATAAAAGTAAATGAAAAAAAAAAAACGAACATATTTCCACAAGGCTACCCAGCATGCTTTGCAGCCTACATAGACTTTATGGAACTTGCAAAGGGAGAACTTTGAGTTTTAGGGAAAATAAAGGTTAAACAGAGTCAGACATGTTTGCTTTAATCTGGGGCCTACAAATATCCATGTTTTGGTGTTCATGTTTAATTATAAGAATTAACCAGTTCACCCGTTGCCCTGATTTCCTTAAGGCTCTGGATGTTGTGGGGCTGTCTTGGTTGAAACGAATTTGCAAAGTCGCATTGCATAATTTTATGGGCAGAATTTCTTGGTGTAGCCTGGGGGCGGAGGGAGTCTGGTTCAGTTGCCTCATGATTTCCTTCTCTGCAATTTGCAGAGTGTGGTCCTGTAAGGCGTCATTGTGCCGTGATCTCCAGCTCTCACTGGAGCAGTTTGCAGCAGAGTATGAAGCGGCTGGGATGACAATCAGCACCTCCAAATCTGAAGCCATGGTCCTCATTCATAAAAGGGTGGATTGTTCTCTTTGGGTCGAGGGTGAGGTTTTTTCAAGTGGAGCAGTTCAAGTATCTCGGGGTTTTGTTCACAAGTGAGGGAAGAATGGAGCGTGAGATTGACAAACTGATCGCCGCAGCATCTACAGTATTGCAGACTCCGTGTCGGTCTGTTGTAGTGAAGAGGGAGCTGAGCTGTAAGGCAAAGCTCTCCGTTTATAGGCCAGTCTACATTCCTACCCTCATCTATGAAAATGAATTCTGGGTAGTGACCAAAATAATGAGATTGCGGATACAGGCGATTGAAATGAGTTTTCTCTGCAGGGAACTGGCAGCTGGACTCTCCCTTAGAGATAGGGTGAAAAATTCATTTAACCAGGAGTGACTCAAAGTAGAACAGCTGCTCCTCCCCATTGAAAGGAGCCAGTTGAAGTGGTTTGTGTGTCTGGTAAGGATACTTCCTGGGCACCTACCCAGGGAGGTGCTTCAGGCATGTCGGACTGAGGAGACCTCGGGGAAGACCCAGGACATGCTGAAGGGACTATAGCCCTATTTGCATGAGATTAGTTTTATCTAGGGACCACATGTATTAAATAAATTACTCCCCAACGTCTGCTTTTTATGTAGCATATTCGCACGAGATAACCAAAGCCTGAAATTTAGCTGAAATTTACGGACACCTTCCGGATATGATGTTAACGCGCTGCATTGTTACGACCAGGCCGGTCCAAATAATGTGCTTAATGTGTGAGCTGGGCCGGTCTCAGGCTTTGATGTGGTTTTACGAATCAGCACAAAGAAAACTAAAGAATGCACAATATAAAATTGTGTTGATCTACTTGTTGAGGAGGACGCAGGTCCGACCGGCTGATTTAAGAGGTAAAAAAAGCCACGTTAAGCTCAGATGGACAACCTGTCACCACCTGCATGTGTGAGTGACCACGCGTGGGCGTCCATGCATCCACTGACCCGCCGGTTGAAATGGACTTGCGGCCTGTCCAGGGTGTCCCCCGCCTCTCGCACATTGATGGCTGGACATGGACACCAGCGACTCCTGCTACCCGAAAAGGAAGAAGTGGGTAAAGATAACGAATGAATGGATGGATGGATGGATGGATGGATGGATGGATCAGCTGATCACGTGCGCGTCTCCACACCTGCTGTCATTTGCGGTGAAGGAAGTAGCAGTATCAAAAGCCGAAGCGAACAGCGCGTTCATTTAAAATAGCCTTGTTCTATATTTTTCCAAATGATTTTGCTTAAACAAAAACAAAAACCGCCTCATTACATATTGGATCCTGCACATTTCTGTCCAAATCACAGAGATGCCTATTTGCATTGGATTAGTTTTATCACAGGACCTCAGAGTTCAGCAAAATATAGTAGATAATTTGAGGGAGAATTTTTACTTCACAAATTACCAACATGGCCAATTTGCATGGGATTAACAACACGGACAATCTCTGTGATTATTACACATAGCATGTGGTTCCTAGGTAAAACTAATCCAGTGCAAATAGGGCTTAAGTCTCTCGGTTGGCCTAGGAATGCCTTGGGGTCCCCCCAGAAGAGCTAAGAGAGGTGGCTGTGAAAAGAGATGTCTGGGTCTCCCTGCTCAAGCTGCTGCCCCTGCAACCCAACTTTGGAACAAGTGGAAGATAATGGATGGATGGAGGAGACGCTCGACATGCACACGCATCAAGTTCGTTGATCAAGCATGTTTTAGTATTCTACATTGCTTTACATTGTAGCAGTTTTTTTTATATCATTTACTTTCATTTATTTTTCCCAATTTATATGCTTTTTTTTAATGATTGTCTATTGTTGTCATCATTTTTTGTTAAAAACATGACTCTCTTGTAAATGAGTCCTCGAGGCTCAGTGAGACTAACCTGTATAAATAAAGGTTGAATGAAGCTCGTTTTCAACCCAGCTGAGTTCTACTCCGCCTCTTTTGGTTCTGCTCAAAGCTCACACCCGAGCGGGACGTGGACGTTTCATTTGTGATTTATGAACCATTTGAGGAAAAACTGGTCTGAGCAGCCATTTCATTGTAAATGAAAACTGGTTCTTAACGGACCTACCTGGAACAGTAAGGTGTTGGTCAATCAGGGAACATCAAAAACCTTTTATCTAAATTATAAAAATTATATAAATTTATCTCGGACATAAATATTTAACTTGCAAGTTAAATATTTAGGTCCAAGATAAATATTTAGTTAGCAAATTAATTTAGGAAATTAAATATTTAGCTTGGATAATAAACATTTAGGTCGAGCTATTAGCAAATTAAATATTTAGTTTCTGAATTAAATGTTTAGCTTAGAAATGAAATTTTAGTTTGGAAATTAAACATTTAGCTTGGACAATAAATATTTAATTTGGAAATTTAATGTTTAGTTTTGGAAAATAAATATTTAGCTTGGAAATTAAATATTTAATTTACACCTAAATACTTAGCTTGTAAATTAAATAGTTAGTTTGGAACCATGACATTTATAAATGTATGAATAAATTGTTCAAAATATGATTTTAAAACAATTCTTTGATTGTGAAAGGCTAAATAAACCAAAATATTGCTGTTAATTTTTGACTGTGTAACTTTACAAACGGCACCCCATAGAAGAAATGTAGATCCAATATAAAAAAATAAAAATAAAGCAGTTATGATGAAATCAAGAGGTTGCTGAAATCTGCATGAATTCCATTTTTTTTTTATTAAATTTTTTTTTCCTGCAGTATAAAGCAGCTTACTTAAACTCCTATAAAAGCCCTATGAGGTGCAGTTTAAA
The DNA here is from genome assembly GCF_014905685.2 of Nematolebias whitei. Lineage (NCBI taxonomy): Eukaryota > Metazoa > Chordata > Actinopteri > Cyprinodontiformes > Rivulidae > Nematolebias > Nematolebias whitei. Next base: position 17,853,286 of record NC_056500.1, read on the forward strand.
AGTTTAAATAAGGTGAAGTGACATATTCATCTTCTGCTGTTTACACAAACGGTTATATCGATACACGATCACCATCTTGTGGCACTTTATAAAAAGTACAATTTGTGGCTTTATTTAGTCACTGTAGAAAGCTGTTTCAATACTTTCAATCACCAAAACAAAGACGTAATATTTTTGGTGGAGGTGGTGGTGGGGGCAATAATTTAGCAAAAATTTGAGACTTTGAGCAAAATAAAATTAATGCAAATATTTAATAAAACAGCACAAGTAAACACAACTTTACTGCTTTCATATACAGTAGTTAACCTCTACGGCGTACAATAGGCAGCAAATGATCTCACATTAAAATATCCTTTGGATATCTGCTCCAAATTGGCTGGTTTACGATATTTATTTTCCTCACAAAGTCCAACTCACCTCCAGATCAGAGCTGACAGGTGACGAGTCGTAGGATGTATCTGAAGAGCAACGGCTGTCCACTCGGACCTTTCTCTGAAGAGATCCACCCTCAGAACCTCCTTTAGATAATGTCACTTCTTGAGGGGACATTTGCTGAGTGGGGGGGAAAAAACAGGGAGTGACAACTTCTTATAAAAACTGCACTAAGAAAATTATTTGCTCACTTTTCTTGCAGGTTGGACACTGACATCCATGTAGCCACCCATCTCAGTCAGCTTCAGGAAATTCTTTGTCTTTGAGGAAAATAGATAATATTAAAACAATCAGTCCGAGAGATATGTAAAACAAAAAATAAAAAAAATAAAAAGAAGCAATGAATGGTTTTCATGAAAAAAAAAAGTAACTAAGCCAAAAAATATATAATTATGAAAGGAAAATTACTATTTTGGTAGGTTAGAAATTACAATATAGTATATTGAAATGACTTTTGTTATAAAATAGTGCATTTAAAATAAACACCTAAACCTGCATGATTTTAATCAGGATTGTTGGTGATGGTTTTCAGGTTGGAAGCTTTTCTTTCCATCATTTCAGTGCTCTGGATGGGATTCAGATCTGGATTTGAGCTACTTCAAAATGTTGACACAATTCTCTGCAAATCATTCGTTTACCTTCATATATATATATTTTTTTATTTTATATTTTATTTTATTTTATTATTTTAAACAAAAAAAGTAACAAAAATAAGAATATTTATGTCACCAACATCTTTAAAGTAAAGTCTCTTAAAAACATATTAAATAAATATTTCAGACAAAAAAGGTCTCATTTTGAATCGCTATGGTTATAAATCATTTTGGGCCTAATTGCACACTTAAAACAATAATTTAGTGAGTTGTCAAACGTCTGGTGTAGTAATAAAATAAACCCACTTTTGTTTGTGCTGATGTCTGTTTCACGAGCGCAGCATCCTCAGCGTGAACAGCTGCACTGCCCAACAGGCTCTCTGTGTCAGACGAAATTTTGATCGTCTGCTTGATTCCTCTCTTGCACCCGTGGAGAAGTAAAATCTGATGGGGATGAGTTAAACTCAACAAATTATGTCCAAGTTTGAAAAAAAAAAAAAGTTAAAGAATTAAACTAAGCCTTAATAATAAAGTAGAAAGCGTTACCCCTTGCAAATAGCAAATAAAATGTGGTTGTTCTGGATAAGGATACGAGCAGGTCCAGGGCAGCACAGCTGACTGATGAGAGAAGCCACGGCAGAACTCGGATCAGAAATCCAAACCGAGCGTCACTGAGGAGGATGGCTGCAGTGTAGAGGGCACCAGACAGAGAGGACAGGAGTCCAGAGAAAACATTTGCCTGAGTGAAGGCTTGTCCTCTCCTCTAGGTGGAAGTGAATAAAACGCATGAGGACAGGGACCTCCTTTGAGAGGCTCTGGTGTCCATTTGTTGTCACTTACTGCTCTGCAGAGTGCAGGGAACCTGGAGGTCAGGGCAATAACAAGAGACAGCAGCCCCAAAGTGTAACCAAGGATTACACTGTTGTCCTTTAGAGAGACAAGAGTGGATTGTTATCGAACAAGCTACAATCAAATTAAATGTGACCTAAATACCGATAAATAATACCACCAAACTCCATGCTCAATAATCCAGGTACAAATCCAACAATGTTCAGTCAGGTCATCTGGATGGTTTCTTTTTTTCTGCTGAGATGGTTCACCTTCCATCCAGAAGGCTTCATCAGTCTGAAGTCTAGTGAGCAAGGACTTTGGTGTTTTGAACTAATTTGGCATGTCGACGAGGGAGAGGGCGAGCTTCAGAGACCATCTTAGCACCATCATAACGTTTTTTTTCCCCACTTTTGGAGTAAGCTGCTGGGGGAGAACCAGTTTTGTTTGGTGTTTCCTCAGACTGATGAAGCCTTCTGGATGGAAGGTGAAATGTCTCAGCACTAAAAAAAGAAACCGTCCAGATGACCTGACTGAACATTGTTGGACTAAATACAAAATGTTTCAAGGAATTTCTGTGTGCAGCTACACCGTTAAAGAACTGGAGGTTTGCATGGGGGCATGCAGAAGCCTTCTCCCTCTGAAGGGCCTGGACTCTGGAGGGTCGTCTTCTCCGGACTTCAGGAAACCTCCTGCAACCACCATCAGCACGCCCACAGCCAAAAGGTGCTGCCTCCTGCGCTTCTTAGCCACGCTTAGCCTCGTCTCTGCAGCACAACACCAGAGAACACCAAGGTCAAACATATTGGTTAATTGGTGTGGCTATCTGTATGTTTACTGATAACTTTTTTCTGCCGTGCCTAAAGGCTTTGTTCTGCCATGTAAGGGTGCATCCAGGAAGTTTTCAAAAGGGAGGTGAAATGGGGGCCACCCATAGGGTGGCACAACAAAACCAAAAGCCCAATCAGAATTTTAAGACTTTTATTACATTGTTGTCATATGTGGCAGCACGACGGCTCAGTGGTTAGCACTGTTGCCTCACAGCAAGAAGGTCTTGGGTTCAATTCCCAGTTGGACCTGGGGTCTTTCGGTGTGGAGTTTGCATGTTGTTCTCGTGCTTTTGTGGGTTTTCTCTGGGCACTTAGGCGTCCTCCAAAAACATGCATGTTGTCTGCGTTCAGGCCCAGGCCTCCCTTGCAAAAGAGATCTGTGATCTCAATGGGATTTGTCTGGTTAAATAAAGGTTAATAAAATATAGCTATCTTCAAGCGGTCTCAAACTTCTCATACTACCAGTAAGTATCACCTCAGAAACTCCTAAGCTCTTCAACTACTATTGCTATGATGGACATTAAACTAAGCAAACTTGTGAACTTGTTAATTCTAACCCTGGTCAAAGAGTGAGGTTCAAGATGTGATGGATCAAAGCATTTGTTGCTGAGAATATCAATGTATACGTTACAGTCTAGGCTCTTCTTGACCCCTCATCAAATTAAAACAAATTTGAAACAACTTGAATCAAAGTTTCTATTTTGCACCATCATCTACTACAGTTTCCACAGGGGGGTGTCAAAATATTGTCAACTGCATTATCATTTCAAAAAGTTTCCATTTGAGCAAATAATTTCCTTGAAACTTTTTGGTTATCTTTGATTTTTAGCGTTGCTTTTAGGTTAGCGTAGGATACAAAATTGGCTTGTTGAACTTACAAATAGCTAAAACCAGTCATGTGACTGACTGGTGACTTGTCCAGGCTTAACACAATCTCTTGTCAAATAACTGCTGGACTCAGGCACCTGCTTGCTGTGACTCAGTACAAAATTAAGCGGGACCAGTATATGGATAATTTTCTTTGAGTACCATTAAAAAGGTCCTGAGTAGCTGCTGCACCACAGCTTGAGAACTCGGACTGCATGTATGAGTTAGGGGAATCGCCTACTTTCTTGTTTTTGAACTTCACGGTTGATAGAACTAACGGAGAACAGCAGAGTGACTACTTAGCTCGTCATTTGTCCTTTCTAATTTAAATCTGAAGCTAGCAGCTTGTCGCATGCATGTTTGCCACCTTGCATGCTAAGGACCTTGCACAATCTGTTAGCCCTCAGTGGATTTGTTGGGGATGAAGCTCAGCTACTACTACATAAAAAATTAAAGCTCACTACATCCACTGAGTTTTCACCATTGTTGTGTTTGCTAAAGCTGATTAGCTCCTGCAGCCATCTTGAATTAGATTGACTCTAATACTTTTTTATTTGTAATTGTACATTTAATGATTACTTAGTGACAGTTTCAATAAAATCCAGTAAGAAGCTCATTAGAGCTTTTTTTTTTTTTTTGGGGGGGGGGGGGGGCGCAGACCAGTGAGGTGGCCAGCAAAAGGGGGCCAGAGCAGCCCCTGCCCACCTCCTCCCCTGCTGGTGCCCCTGCTGCTATGGTTTAATTGCATTTCCTTACGTGTTTTTGAGTTCCAACACAGGCACACAGGGAGGCAACATGAAACGCAGCTCACAGCATCCATCCCAGCTGCAAACACAGCCATGAAAACCTGCAGACAGAGATATGAGCTGATGCATGCAACATATTCAAATGAGTCCAGGTTTTATCACGTCACCTGTATGTGCAGCTGTCCGGAAAGGACGGCTCCTACTGAGCTGCACAGGTTACCCAGGAAGCTGTAAAACATCATGATGGACTCCCCAGAATATTCACCTCGAAAGTTGCACCTTTGGCACACAATCCTAATTTTTAAAAAAGATAAATTTGTGATCGACTTGCTACAAGGTCTTAATTCTTAGAATTATAGAAAGAACTTGTGCATGATGGAGCTTTACTTACAGCAGACATGACAGCAGCAGCAGCAGAGCAGAGAGCAAAGTGAGCCCGACGGGGACGCAAAGTTTGTCCGCGTCCCCAGAGAAGCAGGTGGAGACTGAATGAAGCCAAAAGGCAAAGAGCGCGAGGAAACTGTCCGAGCTCCACCTGGAGGGGCTGTCAGGGACCGAAGCACCTCCATCCATTTTAAATGTCTTTATTTTCCAGTAAACTGAAGAGACACAGAGGCTACTTCACGTTTCTGCGTCATCCAATCAACACCAGGCCTGGGTTCATATCTGGAAGGGGCGGGGCAACCTGAGATCCACCTGCACAGGTAAGATGTGAGCCTATTACCGTGAAGCAACGAGCACGATCCAAATAACAGCCATGGACTGGTTAATACCTTCACTTAAATAAATCGAGTTTGTTTTTGCTTCTTGTTTTTGGATGTAGGACTCAACCTAGATGTTTGTTTGTACCCCCCTGATGTCTGAAAATCATCTGTAACATTGAACTTGAGGTTTTTAATATGTATAATTTACTTTGTATGATGTACAATAATGCAAAACTAGTGTTATTCTTATTCCAAATATTGAAACATTGTGTTTCCAGTCTGTCTAGGAATTTCAAAATACAAGTGATATCAACATTGTCTACTTTTAAAACGAGGCTTAAGTCTTTCCTTTTTGATAAATCCTATAGTTAGGGTCATCTTGGGTTTCCTGACCTACCCCTTAGTTATGCTGCTATAGGCTTAAGACTAATGGAGGACAAATTGATGTATTTCATCAAATGAAAAGTTTTTTTGTTCAAAAAAAGTTAAAGACAAAACCTTTTTTTTTGTCTTTTCTCCTAGTGAGGGACCTATTCACGTCCATTCTGTGTCCGTTTCTCCGTCCTGTTCCTCTATAAACCAGCCGGTCGAAGCAGATGGCCACTTGTCCTGAGCCTGGTTCTGCTGGAGGTTTCTTCTTCTTATGGAGTTTTTCCCTTTCCACTGTTGCCACTGTTCCTGCTCAGGATGGGAGACTGCAACGAAACGAAGACTTCAACGCAATCTGCTGGCGTCCTTCCTTCCTTAAATAGATTACTTTACCAATTGGCATTTATAACATATGCAAAACTGAAATTTTATGCGTGACTTGGCACTATATAAATAAACTGAACTGAATCAAAATCATACAAGTCTTAAATGTTCCAACACAATCACAACAAATAAATAACGAGCATTATTTTAATTAATATTCAAGCTTGTTTATGAATCTTAAACCATATGGATGTTTTAATATTACTAATGCAAAAATATGCAATAATTTCTGTTTGGTTGATGGAGATTAAGACGCATCTTTACAGTAAAAACTTGAATACTCATAATAGAACGACTATTTTACTGCACACAAAAACAAAGATTAAACCTTTACAAGGTGAGTGTTTACAGAATCTTTAGTGCTTTTTCATGCACGTTCTCCAAAAGACACAAAATGAACGTTCATATTTATTTTCCTCTCTGAAACTCAACTTTATTAGGAAAAAAGTTGAAGTAAAGCAGGAAAAAAAAAGAGAGTTCATTTTGGTGATATAAATCAATTCTGCAAGCAGAGAATGGCAGAATTTCATAATCTATCAATCAACGGTTTAATAAAAACCATCTGGCATGTTGTAAAAGCTTAAAATAATAGCACATTTTCCACTCTCTGAATGTAAAGTCCAACAGTTGCTGAAAAACCAAGAATCTGGTTGTTCAAATGCTTTAAACCAGAGCAGCACCTGGCAGATGATGCAACTCATCAGCTAAGATCAAGACCTCTTCATTATCACAGGATTAAGGAGTCTTCATCAACCCAGACCACTTCAGCATCTATTCAGTTCTTATGGAATCATTTCAGAGTTTTTATGTCATCAGAAAAAAATATCTGATTAAAAAGATTTCAGATCATCGTCAAGCATCCAGATGTTTATTAAGCCGGCGTACTTTCTCCTTTTTGTTCTTGTTGCCGTGTTTTCTCCAGGGTTTTCCCACCGTCACCTCTGGCTCAGAGTTCCCGGGTCCAACAGGTCCACTGCCTGGTTTGTAGCCCATGATAGACTTCACTCCCTTGGTGAGTGCTCGCACATTTTCCTGCAAAATTCAGTCGGGCATTTAATTTCACAATAATTAACAACTACAAACGCTTATATAGGAATTTTCCTAACAAATAAAAAGTTGAGGATTGCGTTTTACCTGATGGAAGAAGTTCTTGTCAACAACATTTTCGATTCTTTTGATTTTGGGTTGTTTGTGTCTCGGTGCAGAGGGGTCACATAAGTCCATGTCTCTTTGTTGGAACTTGCTGTGCTGTGGCTGGAAGTCTTCAGGATTAATGTGCGGGGGAGCATGGCAGTACAGAAGCTTCCCCTGTGAGGACAAATGTCAGGGTGAGCATGTGTTAGGTAAACGTTATGGTCCCTGAGGGGAAATACGTTAAGCATGGAGATGGTGTCTATTGATTTACACAAAATACATTAGCCAAAGTAACTTGAAGCTGTATGATCTGATGCACTGGTCCATAATATTGGATTTTGTCAGGTTAAAACAGTTTCTCTTAAAAAGAAAAAAGTCGAGCTGCCAATAAAAAAAAAGATCAAAGGGTGGAACTGACGTTGACGTAATCCTTCAAGATGTACCGAGCTGATCGGGACTGATCAGGCTGTCCGTGCGACGTCATAAAACCTCTCATGTCTGAAACAGAAAGAAATATGTAACATTTTATTCATAGCATCTTCACACAGACAGGAGAGGTTATCAAATTAGGAAACAAAGAGAAAGTACAAGGTGAGAAACCATCAATCTTCAGCTAACTAAGTGTAAGTGTATTGACTCACAGTTCAAACGTAAAAGTTTTGATTTAACGTTCATAAATGTGATAAATGTGTGTTGGCCTCACATCCGTATGCCATCAGGAACTCCTCAGAGGTGGGAGGCCTGTTGGGGTCTTCATCCTCTCTTGGTCTGATGATGTTGATGCCATACGTGCCTTCCAACACGTGCCGAGGAATCATGTGACAGATGTGGCAAAGCCATTAAGGACTTAACGCTCTGCAACCAACTTCTAATCCATACATTTTCTCAGCTTACTGTCAGCACATTAACATGAAACCATTTTTATGAATTTTGATGAAACAAAAACGAAGCATCAGCAAAGTCCACCCGTTTTCTTATAACAGGATATGAGAGACACTGCAGGTACATGATCCCTCATCTGGTCGATAGGCAGAATCCCGGAGCAGATCATTTGGGCTTTGGTGGAAACAAACGAGGGCATGACCAGACCGGGGCAGTCACAGAGACACAGGCCTGGCTCCACATAAAGAGTCTGTTTATGTGTTAAGACAAAAAACAAAAAGCTTTCAGCTGATGCTCTCTGAACTGAACTCACGCAACGTGTCGAGATGTACCTGAAAGTGCTTCGTGTGTCCAGGTGTGGCTGAAACAGAAACCTTCTTGTTCCTTAGGATTGTGTTGATGGTGGAGCTCTTTCCCACGTTGGGATACCCAACCTGAAGAAGCAGGTAAAACAATCTGAACTAGTTTGTTATTATTAGATTTGCTTTATACGAATGAACAAATCAATTTAAATCTTACGCAGATTCTTTTTTTTTTTAACTCACCAGTCCCACTGTCAGTTGTTCCTCTTTACATCTGGGCCCGTTGTGCACAGCTTTAAACACGTTCAGCAGCTCATCCTTCTGCAGCAGCCGACTCGAGTTGTGAAAGGGTTCACTGGATGTTCCTCCTTCTCCCTCCTCCTCCTCACCCTCTGAGCAGGTCTGCCAGTCCTCCTCATCCACAGTCACGTTTTCCTGCTCTCCTTCATCACTCTCGTCCTCCTCCGTGTCCTCTCTGTCTGGCGCCTTTTGGCTCAGGTGTTTGTGGCATGGCGATCCATCTGCTTCTGGATCACTGTCTGCACATTCGGGAGCGTCCACTTCCATGCCCTGTGAGCCAGACAAATGTTTCAAACTGTTGTTTAAAGAAAGTGTGACAATTTCAAACATCTGATAAAGAGAGAGAGAAAAAACTTTTCAGAGTACAGCTCATCTTCGTCCCACCTCACCTTCTCCTCTGCATCCAGCCTGTTGCTCTCAGCCAGTGCTGACCAGAAAACCGCCCTCAGACCCTCTTTCTCAAAATATCTGGCCCAGCCTCTCCTCTGCTCCCTGGTCAGCAGGTCTGCTTTATTTACTAGAAGCAAGTTCACTTTATGTGGAGACACCTCTTTCACATACAACTCCTGGTGGCACACACAATATAAGAGTCGTTTTATTTATTTTTGTAACTTTATTTTTACAGTTTTTAATTATTTTAACGATTCATTACTTTTACTGTTATCAGTGTATGACACTTTGGCCAACGGTGTTGTTTTTAAAGTGTTTTATGAATAAAGTTGCAGTGTATTGTATGCTTTACAGCGTTTTAAACATAAATTTGACTTTTCCCAACAATGCAGGACTTTATCTGTCTACAGACAGGAGACCACTGACGACTAAAAACAGTTGATCAAAAAGGTGTTGATCTCGTTTCCATCATGCATCTAAAGGCAGGTGATGGACTGAGGGAAAAACTCAAACTTAAGAACGTGAATACAACAGAGCATGGTAACTAATACAAATCAAAGTAATATATTGCAAAAAAAAAAAAGCTCAGTTCCATTGCTTTTATTTCTAACAGAATCGTTTTTAAGGCTCATTAAACGATAGACTCACCAGGTCAACACATCTGAACAGCAAAGGATTTCTGGCATCGACGATCTGAACGACAACATCACTGAAGAACAACAGACTTTCCTTTAGCATGCCTTTAAAGAGAGCATATTTCTCCTAAATGACAAATGTGAACTGACAGCACAGTGCAGCGTTTGTTTCTACCTCCTTTCGATAACTCTCCACAGTTGCCTCCAGAATTCAAGGTTCCTCTCAAAAGGAGTGAGAATCAACTTCTGTTCCTCTTCCAGTCTATGGGAAGGAAATAAAAAAACATCAACTAACATCAAAACATCAATAATATCAAATTGATTATGCCTCCAATTTGCTCATTTTACATTATGAAAATATTAAATATTTTTTTCTGGGTATTAGTACTGAGTTTGTTAATGTTACGTGAAGACAATTTAAAACCCAGAACATTGCATACTGTGCAAGTTCACGTCTCCACGTCAGGAAGCTGTCTTTCTCAGCCTGTTGAAGCACATCTGGAGCTGTGCTTTCATCCCAATGGGGACTACAAAGAAAAAAAAAGATGTAACACTTTTTAAATGCAAAATATACTTCTACATTGGTAAACCAAGTAATTTCATTAAACTTACCGTCTAGGAATTTTAAGGAAGTGCTTGTTTTCTTCATGTAGCTTCTTTAACCTGGCATTTTCCTCGGCTGTTAATAAACCTGCTCTTGCTTCAGCTGGAACAAACTTGATATTGAGTTTCTCTATGAAAACAATTGAAAACAAACAAACAACAAAACAGCCATTAATCTCGCACAATGAATTTGGTAGCTGCATAAACACAGATGTAATTGAGGTCCCATAAAGCTGCTTTACTATTTATAAATTTCTCCAGAGCACATGACAAATACACTACACCACAATCAAGATTCATAATGAAGATTTAACTGCATTATTTTGGCTGAGATTAATAAAAAAATTAATAATTACAGTGTTGAAGAATAACATGTTTTTGGATTTATATCACAATAGTTTTTAAGTGACATCACTGTAATATTTGCTTACAAAACGCATATAGATCACAAAGCAAACTTGTCATAAGTTAAATTTATTTACCTGCAACAAACTCCGTTCCTGCCAGTTCAGCAGTGGCCAAAAAATCATCCATAGAACTTTGTTCTGTCACTGACTGCAGGTTCAGCCGACCCCAATCATAACCATCGTTCAACTCACTGGTGTGAAGCTTAAAAGGAGAGACAACTGTCAGGTTATTTATACATCGATCCAGTGGGTCAAATAACTCACTGGATTCTCATCAGGTAGCCGATGTCGTTCAAGTCAGTGTAGGCATTTGTAGCCTATTATTCTGTCGTACCCAGGAGTCGACCTTCTTGTTTCCTCGGCTCGCATTGAGTCTCTCTTTTATCAGAGATCTGCCGAGTCCTGCTCCTCCACCTGCCTTCTTCTTCCCCATGTCAGATTCTCAAACTGTCAGCAATAACAACAACAAAGCTTAGAATATGAAACAGGAGACGTAAATAACTAAGCTAACCCTAACTCTACAGCTACAACCCGCATGTGCAATACCTTGTTGTCCCGAGAGGCGGAAGTGGAATGTACCAATGACGTCACACATCCGGACATTTCAACCGAGTTAGCTAAAGTAGCAGCGACGCAATTGATTTATTAAAAACTCATTTATTAAAAGTGAGTAAACATTATTATTAATTTTGAGTTAAGCGGTAGCGAGGCAGTATATTTAATATTCTTTTGAAATTTGTAGAAGTTGTTGTAAACATGGTACGTTCCACAAACCTGTCCAGCTATTTAATGTGCTCTGAAGAAACTAAGACAGTAACAATCAGTGTTCCGAGTAACATATTCTAAAATTAATATTGCAAATGATCTGAGTAGACTATGCCAAACACATTATATATATATATATATATATATATATATATATATATAATAGTTGCAGAAAAATATTGAGTTAATACGCGCAAATCAAGTATTTGCCTTTCCTGCCATCATTCAAATGGACAAATCTACAAACATGCATTAAAGTATGACCACACACAAGTTTCGATTAACATTTGTAGCATTTAAGAATAATTTAAATGTTCTGCTTCCGTCTGTTCAGAAACGTGTAAATAAAAATGCCTTAAAGTTATCAATGTAAAAAAAAAAAGAGTTATCAATGTCACAAGAGGAGCATAAGCAAAGCCCCTAAAGAGTTAAATCAATAATATTATTGTAATATTTTATTTATTAAATTTTTGTACCATTTTGATTTGTATTTTTGGTAATACGTTTTGCATTGGATTACGTAAAAATGTGTATTACATGCTAGAATGAACGATTGAAACGAAATGCTTGAAATTTCAAAATATGACCACAGGGTGGGAGCATAGTCTTTTTTTAGTAAAACAGCCATTGAAACCTCTTCTTTCTTTCTTTCTTTCTTTCTTTCTTGTGTAGTTTTATAAACCATTCCACACAAAATTACAGACCTTCCTTTTTCTTTCATACATTTTTCAGACTCCAGGTAGAAATTATTTGTCATATTTTGTTTTTCCATTTATCTAATGGTGATAACAATATAAACACCACGTTTGCGTGTGATTTTACAGAAACAGTCTTTAATCAAACGTAGATGTTTTGGCGCGTACAAATCTGTACTCATTCATTGTTTTCTGTGTTGAACTTCATGAAGTTTGAGTTGGTTCAGCCCTCCCCCTACAGTCTAGCTGAAGTGGTTTCTCCCTGTATATAAACGCTGAATCCTTCTCACTGACAGCGCATTACAGACCGCAGAGCGAGGTGGGACGCTAGATCCCAATTTGGACAGATGCTCCTCAGATGATGGACTCATAAACATGTACGCTCTCTTGAATGACTCGAAAAGCCCATGAACGCTTGTAGGATTTAGCAGAACTAAAACCAAAGTGTCTCCCCTTCTTCCTTCTCGTTTCTTCCTCAGTGTTGCTGTTGAGTGGGAACAGCAGTAAGATGCTGCCGTGGAAGAAGAGTAAGTTTGATCTGATCGAGGAAGACAAGCAGTCCAAGCAGAAGGGCTATGCGGTGAGTCTCAACTACTCGGCGCTCACCTCCTTCGCCAAGTCCTGCCCGGAGAGCGCGCTCAACCGGGTGGGCAGCATGTTCAAGTCCAAGAGGAAAAAGGTGCGGATCACCAGCGAGGACCCCACCTACACGGTGCTCTACCTGGGCAACGCCACCACCATCCAGTCCAAAGGGGACGGCTGCACGGACGTGGCTGTGAGCAAGATCTGGGGCAAAAGCGAGCTGGGCAAGAACGGCACCAAGATGCGCCTGACCATCAGCGCGCAGGGCATCCGGATGGTGCACGTGGACGACAAAGCCCGGAGGCCGGGACACTTGTACCTGCTGCACCGGGTGACCTACTGCGTGGCGGACCCGCGGCTCCCCAAGGTTTTCGCGTGGATTTACAGGCACGAGATGAAGCACAAGGCGGTGATGCTGCGCTGCCACGCCGTGCTCGTGTCTAAGCCGGAGAAGGCGAAAGCCATGGCGCTGCTGCTCTACCAGACGTCCGCCACGGCCCTGGCCGAGTTCAAGAGGCTGAAGCGGCGCGACGACGCGCGGCACCAGCAGCAGCAGCTCATCGGGGAGCAGACCATCCCGCTGGTGCCGCTCAGGAAGCTGCTGAACGGACAGTGTTTCTACAAACCCCCCGTGGAGCGCAGCCGCAGCGCGCCCAAGCTGGGCTCCATCACCGAGGACCTGCTGGGGGAGGAGGAGGAGGAGAAGGCGATGCACTTTGAGTGCGAGGACATCCTGGACACGGACTGCGCGGACGCCAAGCGCGAGCTGACTCAGATTATTAACGATTTGGGGGAGATGAGCATAGGGAACGACGTGCGGACTCTGAAAGCCGACCTCAGGGTCACCAGACTCCTCTCTGGGGAGAGCACGGGCAGCGAGTCCTCCATAGAGAGCAACCAGGAGGCCCCCCCGCTCAGCAACGGGCTTGAGGAGGTCAAGGTGGGGACAGCCTGAAGACGATTCTGTGCACCTCTCTCTTTATTTTGTGTTGTTTTTGTTGAGCCACATTGTCTCCACACTGTGCTGGGATCAGACTGGGAGGTCCTGCACAGACCCAGTCAGGCTGCTGGATCACATTTTAACAAAAAGAGGAAAAAGTGCAAATGCACAAGAGGTGAACTGATGTGAGCTTTAGAGATGAGAGCAGCCAGTGACCGATGCACAACACTGATCTTTCAGCTGATTATTTACACAGGCTGATTAATCGATCCATCTTTTCAAGATGACAAAATCCCAGTTGTCTCTGCTGCAAGTTACTCCACCTCCTCTGTTCACGAGGATTTGTTGTAGCATCAAGCTTGTTTACCTAAAAGTTTTTGTGACACACTTGAAATGGCACTTTTCAGCTGAAACATGCCGGTCTTGATCCAAAAACACAACAGCAGCATCCCATTTGTTCTCAAACGTGAGCACCCTGAAGCCTGTTAGTTCTGCTCCGTGGATTTATTTTTTATTTCTTATTTTTTGCACTGTTGTCTTGACTACAATGTACATAACGTGTGTCGATATGTTGTCTGAAACATAGGTGTCCTATCTTTGCTGTGCAAAAGAACAATATACTGTACCTTTTGTGTATTAGAATGGAGATGGTATCTTTTTTTAATAAAAAAAAAAAATCTAATGTGGTTTGATATGTGAACCTCATGGAATTCTCAATAAAAAAAATTTAAAAAAAGAAAACTGTATGGAGTCGTTTAATGTTTTGTGTTTATTTCATATCAGATTATCTCGTAAAGCGCTCGGCTGCCAAATAAGAGTCTATAACAGAAATTAATCAGCGCTGTCGTAAATGAGCTTCTCTTTTAGCTCGTGTTTAACAGCAGCCGAAATGTAAACTGAAGTTTGAGGAGCCTTACGGGCTTACACCTACCGTGACCCCCTACATGCTTTACCAACAAAGTTTTATTGCTTTTACCTTCAAACCCACCAGACGGTTTAAAACTCAAATATTGATATAGTGTTCTGCAGTGCTTGATTTGAACCAGCATTTGTATTTCATTAATAATTCGTATCACCCACCACCTTTCATGACAGAGTTTTGATATGTTGAGAAATGAATCGTCAAACCTTAAAAACACCAATGTGCACAGTCTCATGTGATAGTGCAAGACGTCGCACTCAGAGTATGTGTTGTGAATGACTCTCAGCTACTACCCCATCAAATCTGAACTCCATATCCGTTAAATTGACTTAGTTGTCGTTTTGTGTTGGCTGAAGCAACCGTTGTGAACTGAATCCAAAAATGTCATTACACTCTGTCCAGTGGTTCATGAGATATTTTGCTAACAAACAGTGTTAACTCCTAAAGTTAGTTACAGTTTTAAGCATACGTCTCATGCTGTACCTCACACACTTGGGAGTATGTGCTGTGAATGACTCTCAGCTACTACCACACAAAACAGTCTCAGTATCTGTAAAACGTACTGATTTACAGCTGTTTGTGTGTTCTCTAATGTAAGGTGATGTCATGGTGGAACAATGAATGCAATGAAAACCTTTCGCCCGTAGCAAAAAAAAAAAAGGTGGCGGCAGAGGATGCTTGTGTGTCTGTTAGCAAAATATCTCATGAGCCACTTGATGAATTGCATTGAAGCGTGAAGAACGTATATCTTCGCATGTACGACTACAACTGATTAACTTTCGGAGTCGACCCAGTTCAAGAGGGAAAACTCAGCCAACTAAAAAAAAAAAACCTCCATCTATGAATACAATTTGAATTCAGTTCTTTTAAGATTTGATGTGCGCCATCCCCCCCCCCCCCCCCCCCGTTTGCCCCAACGCTCTTCACAAAGACACATCTACCAGCGCCTCATGGAACGATGGTCAACGAAGAGCGTGACGACTCGGGCAGCACTTCTTCTTCTTCTGTGGCTCTAAATGTGGACGACTTGTCACTTCCGTTTCACAGCGAGAGCACAGAGCTGACACACTCCAGTTCCTGACAGCTCTTCTAATAAGACAGATCATGACTCCTGAAGCTCTCATTAGTGCTGCTGGGGGGGGGGGGGGGGGGGGGGGGGTGCTCTGGTTGAAGCAGCTTCATTGAAAAAGCAAAAACTCTCCCAACCTGAATTAAAACGAAACTACAAAGACTGTAAAAGTGTTTTAGCCACTGGTTGGTAGGCTCTAAATAAAACACCTCACAGCTGTTCAGGAGGAGAATCTGCACATGGAAACCAGTTTGCTTGTGGTTTATCATAACATCCAGAGCAGAAAACCCCACATTGGTAATTTCTCTTCCTCTTGTGGTGTGATGCTCTTTCTACAGCAGCAGCTTCCTAAAGCCAGGCCTTAAACCACAAAGACAGGATGACATCATCAGCACGTGCCCATCTTAATGTGATTAGAAGAACAATTCTGTAGCCACTTCAGGACAGAACCACAGGCTCTTTGTTCGTGCCGTTCACGCCTTTTACAGTCGCTCGCTGCTTTTATAGGTGGATGTTTCTTCCTCGACCTACATTCGCACCTAGCCTTTTGTTGTGTTGCACCTCTGCAGCAGCAGCCGAGGTCCTTCAATCTCTCGGGGTTAACTGGCCATCAGTCCCTTGTGCAGCCCATTCACACAACTAAAGGTCTGGAAGTGTTTGCACAACACGTTTCAAGCTGCCGGGGAAGAACAAGCCCGACTGATAAGAAGGAGTTTACAAACAGAGGCCTTTTCACTCAGTGCTTCCACTTTTCCCACATGACAAACACAGATAAAGGTCGTAAAAGTTTGGGACCGCAACAGGCAGTTCAAACATTCGGTTCAAACATTCGGTTCACAATGAAATCAATAAATAATGAGTTGAATTTTTCAGACGCTGAAAACCACATTTGGATAATATTTAGTTTGGACGTGTTGCGCCAAACCGTGATCAGAATAGCTGCTCTATGATTTGTCAGTGAGCTGATTCAATAACAAACTAATATTTTTAGTTCAAAGGGTGGTAGCCTATTAGAGTTTATTGAATAAAAAAACAAAACAATGTATCTCAATAAAATGTCTCATAATCTTGTTGACCGAATCAATTTAAAACAGAAGTAGCAGATTATCATGACTCTGCTTCTAGGCGGGATTTGTTAGGTGAGATTTTAAATTCCAGAGATTAACATTGAAGTAAAAACATATTCATTAATTAAATTAAATAATGATAATATCCATCCACCCATCCATATATATATATATATATATATATATATATATATATATAT
>NC_056500.1:17874931-17890493 GCF_014905685.2 Nematolebias whitei
TATATATATATATATATATATATATATATATATAAATATAAAACAGCAACAGACCACAAAAGATGGTGTAAACAGTCCACCTCCATGAGATAAATGCAGAAATGGTTCAAAATTACTAGTACTCTTTTGTTTACTTCTATTAATTAATAAAACATGAAATCATTCAATGTATATGTTTTAGCTCATGTAATCAATCAGTAATGTGACATGTTTGTTACACTTAACCTGGTTTAGGTCAAGCAGATTCATTTCCCTCTTAGTGCCACAAAGGTTTTGTCTGAAAAAAACTACACTTAAAGTTTGTAGGAAATATCAATCAAAAAGCAGATAAAACATTAAAGTACGGCAAGCTGATTCATCATTTAATAAATAGACTCTTCAAAGCAGTTTTATGGATCTATTTTTTCTAGTTCAAAGGGACGTTTCAGTTTTCCAGAACACCTTTTGTTCTTCCCACTATCAACATTTCAACTATCCTAAACATCATTGTTTCTAAAGACAATTTATGTCGCTTCCTGGTCACGTGTTTTTGCTTTCTGCACCAGATATGCACAAACACGTTCTTCCTTTCCAGAATGAAGATTGTGGAAAACATTAAACTAGGAATGCTCACAATTCAGATTTCTACAATCTTGCTGTTGATGGTCAACTTTTATTTTAGAGTTTTAAAACCAAGACTTTTGACCAGTTTATTATGATTTATTGTAAATATACATAAAAAAATTAGGTAGGAAAAATGATACAGTATTTATATTATGACTAGTTACAAAGCTCCTTTAGACGTTAATATTTAGAATAATGACAGTTAATAATTATAAATATCTACAAAGAAATTGAGGATAACAATGAAGAACTTGAATCCAATTTAACATAAAAGAAATGTAGATTTTCAACAATAAAAATGTATTTGTTTCAGTTTCTCAGTAGTATTTATATTTGTATGATACACAATGGAAAATGTGATGTTACTTGTTCTAGTAAGAATGATATTTGAGACATCTGACATGATTTATTGTGAAATAAGTAAAAAAGTCCTGGACATCTGAAACTTTCTTTACTCAGAAGAACTGAGTTTTGACTGTCTGGACTGAACATCCAGTTTAGCCACTAAATGGTCAAACAAGCTCCTAAATACAGTATTTTAAGCTGTGTTAGATAAAACACAACATTTTTCTTTTTGCATTTTCAGTTCTGTAGACCATAAAACATGATGCTTGCTGGAAGGAAAACTATTGCAGATGTCTTTAAAGTCTAAAAATAATTTTGACCAGAGGAATAGTGTTTGACACCTAAAGAATAAAATCAAGTAAGAAGTGGGGTTTCATTGTTACACGCCACTGAAGGCAGAGCGATACTGTTTTTGCCGTGTATGTGCAAAAATTGGCTTTAGGCTTTACTCATATTGATATAAAAGTTAGTGCAGTAGTAGCTGAGCGTCATCATCAGCATTTACTGTATTATGTGGGACATTTGTGCTTGAAACTGTTGTCTGTTAGCAAAATATCTATGAACCAATGCTTGGATTTGAAGAAAAAAAAAACTCCTAGTAATAAATCATTGGCTGGGCTAAACATATACACCTCATTAAGTTTTGGAGTCAAGATGGCTGCCACAGCACACATAAATGGCCATATATTGGTGAAAATTTTAAATACCGAGCTAAAAATTGGCATCCGACAGTAATTCACAACACATACGCCTAACAGTAACAAATCCCATGAAATCATGTGAGGTACTGTGTGAGATTGTGTATAAAGTTTTGTGCAAGGTTTGAATGAAATTTCTCAAAATAAGATGATTTTAGTCTAAAACTCTGGTATGAAAGATAGTGGATGGTTATCATTCCTTCAAGGAATGCAAGGCCTTTAATTGTCTTTTACAACAACTTGCTATAATATTAATAATTAAACAAAAAAAAATCATTTCAAATTCTTTGAACTGAGCCAGTTTAAACCACAGTATCTGTAAAAGAGCACGATGGGGTTCACAGGTTTGAATCCCTATCAGGGTTCTTTGCTGCTTCTCATGCCCCATCCTCTGCTTTTCTTTCTCATTCGCAGTTAAATGGGGGGCAGTAGTACACAAAAAGTTTTAAATTAACACTTTGAGTCTTTCAGTTTTATTACATTTGGTGTCAGACCGTCATGTGACACAAAATTGCTGCTGTTGTGGAGAATGTGTACAATACTTGGAATGTGCCTCACCCAACGTGAAAACTGCGAGGACACGTGAGAACAGTCATGTACATCAGAGTATCAAAACACCCGCGGTCCCAGAAACGGCTGAAGACCAAGACAAAAACGACATAAAGGACAAAATGAGGCATCAGTGAGGGGAACGTTCGTTTGTTCTCTACGACTGGAATGAAAACACAGTGAAGGCTGACAAAATGAATCTAAGTTTTTGTTCAAGTGGTGCACTCAGATATACAGTGAGATCTGCACATTCGAGTGAAGGCTAACAAATACCGGTAGCATTCCTTCAAAGACCTTTCACCTCGCATTCTTTCCCTAGTTACATTTCAGATAATTCATGCATTTTCTCAACGCTGAAGTTTTGAACCAGTCAGGCTTGTGTGTGTGTGTGTGTGATTTAGATTGCGAATGCTGCTGATCTGGTGTTACCGACCGGGTAAATCAAACAATGGGAGGCTTGTGATGTTGTGGCTCCACCAGTGGTGTTTATGTTGTTGCTCCAACTTGCTGATCTGTGGGTTATCAGTGTGGAATAACTTGTTTCCTTCGCTGGCTTCCTTTTAAGTTTATGTGCAGAAAGGTTTTAGTTGGCCTCTGCTCAACTTTCAGATTTGCAGGACATTGTTTTACTTGAGGATGATTTAACTGCTCGTGCTCAACGATGACTTCAAGAGCCTACTTAGAAAAGGTGCATTTAAATGTTTGCTGAAGTTGTTGAAAAGTTTACTGGGAAAAAAAGGGGAACATTTTTTTACATATGTATGCTTTTCTGTTTAGAAAGTAGCATAAAAGAAAATAGCAACAATAGGTTCTCTGTGCAGTTTTTCTTTCTTCTTCTTTTTTTTAAATTCAATCTGTTTATTGTCTTCCTCATTCCTTTTCTGGAAGTTTCAGCTTTCTTTCACTTGGCTCAAAACTTGTTCTGCATCATTCTACGTTTCAAATCTAATCTTTTCGTTTCTTCCAAGTTTGCGTCTTTTATTACAGTCAACAACCACAAGCGACGTTTGTGTGAGGCCAAGTTTCCACACAGGATGGCAACGAGAGAGTGGCAGGCCGCAGTCTCCGAGAGGAAGCCTTCGTCACTTCCTTCCCGTTTCCTTCATTTCATTCTTTGACCTCCGGCTGCAAACTGCCTCCTCTTTCCTCCAATCTGGAAGTGTGCACACACACACAATGAGTCTCAGACAACACACAAACAACCTTTTATAAGTCTTTTCATGCACATGCAGACACTTTTGAAGTCACAGACTAAAGCCAGCACATACAATTCAGGTGCATCTGCAGACATTTTGTGCCTAAAACAAGCAACAGCACTTTAGCCTCGGCACTGATGCAAGTACTTCACCTATTTCAGGAATTATATGCGTTCTTGTGGTGGTCGTTGTATGATTATGTTATTGTTCATTATAATGTTTTAGCAAACATGTCCCAGAATGGTTGATATTGTTGACTTTCAGATGAAGTACGTTGATGTTTTTTTTTGTGTGCTGCCTTCTGTTACCTTGTATTTGGCTACTTGCTTTAATATGACGTGGGTGGAAGTGTTGATGAGTAGGAAAATGTGATGGCGAAAGAAAAAAGTTACAGAAGTGAGTTTAATGTTTTTTTTATCACACATCTTTGTGACGGGTTTCAGTTTTTGGATACGTTTTTGCGGTGTTCCTCAAGTTTGTGTTTTAAGCCCCATTCTGTTCTGTGACCCATTATTAGCACTGCAGCAACCTTTTTATGCTACATTTAAGCTGATGATCTCCAGTTTTACTGTTCTACTGAGGACTCTGAATTAAAATAGTCACTGATTGTCTGACATATATCAAACTGTTGTTAATAAATTACTTTCTCAAATTAAACAGGTGAAACGAAAATGTTTAATCATTGCCAAGAAGAATCCTCAGATCTGGAAACGAAACATTTTATACTGGCTTGTCTAAAATGAAGATGTGTGTCTAACTGTCTTCAGATGAATACTCCAAAACTTTGCTCTAAAATCACTTTTATTCATTTAATGAATAAATAAATGTTAAAATACTGGTACCAAAGTCTGATTTAGAGGTAACTGTGCTTCTGCTTCCTGTTTAAGTTGTTGTTATGGGCTTTTTGTGGTTAAACCCCCCCCCCCCCAAAAAAAAAAAACAACAACAACAAAACAAACAAACAAACAAAAAAAACCCTTGGACTTAAGATTAGAACATTAGGTTTACAACAAAGTCCATGCTCAACAATCCAGGTATACAATCCAACAAATGAAACTGTCCAGATGACCTGACTGAAAAATGTTGGATTAGGTTTACAGTTTTTATTCCAATAAAACTGTTCCAGACATTTGTATTTGAACACAGACTCAGATATTGAGGGCGTTTATGATTTGTTTACGTCTTTTCTGTAGCATTTTGTTGATAGCAATACAAAAGGCAGCCTTATATGTACTGGATACGTGCTTACTGGGCATTTACCAGTTAAGTTTTCTTTTGTAGGGTGAAAAGCTCTGTCACGTGGAAGAGCTTGGTGCAGAGCTGCTGCTCTTCTGCACTGAAACAGTTAGGTTTTCATAACTTCCATCCTATAAAGGTGCCAAACAGATTAACTTTACTTACTTATTACTGTAACTTGCTAACTTCCATATTTACAAGCACACACTGCACATTAATGTATCATTAATCATTTCTCAGGTGGAGCCTCTGAGTTCGCAGTAGTGACTCAACAATCATTTAATAAAATGACGCAGCAGAGAGGACTTTCAGGTGCAGTGGGTAATCAGAGCAGGTCTGAACAGGGACTCATTTGCATTAATGCAGCAATAATACTTGAGAGGATGTTCTGTCACGGGAACAGTGACACCATGGCAACAAAAGGTCAGCAGAGGCTCCTTTCACACAAACAATAACTACTTTAAACTTTCTGCTGAATGAAGAAGATCTGCAAAGTTTGAACACATCAAACAATCTGTTCACTATAGTCACATGAACGATGGTGCCTGCTGGACGTGGGAAAGTAGAGAAAAGGCGGCATGCTGTACTTGGTACAGAGGATAAGCTCTGTAATCATTCAGCTTATGAAAATTAAATTGACAGATACTATTGTTTGCTCTAATAAGCAAATGGTGCTGACCCTGTGTGGCAGGAATGCTCCCAGTCAGGATTCTTGTGATTAAATGAGGCTGTATGAGTGCATGTCAGAGTATGTACCCTGTGTGTCTTTGTGTACTTGTGTCTGTATGACACATGAAAAATAACTGAAAATCTCTAAACTGTCCTGCAAAATCAAAGAGCTCATGTCTTGCGCTGATTAGATCCTGTATTTTCCGCCGTACACATCACACCGCCCTATAAGTCGTATCAGTCCAAATATGTCAAATAAAGTGGAAAAATCCATAAATATGTCGCTTTGCCGTATATGTTGCATCTATTATGTGTCACTGCTGATGCGTCGCATTTGTTACGAGTCACAGCTGACAACCCGGAAATGTCGGCCGGTGTTGTGCCAAAAAATCAATGGGTTGCCAAATGGCGGCCGTGGGAATGTGCACGGGAGGACTTTAACAAGAATTTAACAAGATTAACACTTAAAAACAATTATTTGTTTGCTCGAAATTATACTAAAGGTGTGTCTCAGTCTACCTTTTGCTTAATAAATGCACTTTGATGGTCAAATCAGCTGCATTTTCAAAAGCCGATATGCAAAAACACGAACATGCAGAGGGCGACTCGCTGTCCATTTATTCGAAATTTAACAAGCTAAACACCTAAAACAATTATTTGTTAGCGTAACTTTATAGTAAAGGTGTGTCTCAGTTGAACTTTTACTTATTAAATGCACATTGACGGTCAAATCAGCAGCATTCCGCCGGCGTGGCGCAGCAAAATTAAGCTGATGAGGTTGCTCCAGATAAACAACGGTGGCACTATGGCAAGCCGATTGTGTCATTAATAGCCACTTTTACCCATTACATGATATAATGGCATGCCTTAATACTCGACTGCCATCTAGTGGCTGAAAATGGTAGTGCTCAATTTGTTTCAGTCAGAATAAATGAAAACGGTCATATCTCAGCCAAAAATAGGTTTATAAATATGGGAAAAAATCCATAAATACGTCGCTTCAGCTATAAGATACAGGGCATGCAATTAAAAAAATGTGTTTTATATAGCGAAAAATATGGTACTTTGAATGTGATGACACACTTTGGTTTCCAGCAGTGTTGGAAATATAGTTATAAAAACACACAATTTTTAATAGGTTCGTCCACCTCTGAAGGTGGAGCAAAACTTTTTTTGTCAGTGTATGTGTGTGTGCGTGCACGTGTTCTTCTGTTTGTACCATTAGTAAAATATCTCATCAGTAATCATTAGAAATCTAAAGCAGGTCCAATTTTGAAGCCGAACCAATTCAAGATGGTTGACACAGCCAACTGACCTAAGAAGCACAAAAATAACTTTAACTTAGTCATCATGAATACATGGAACACAAAGCATTGTGCAACATTTTATGCTTAAAATCTTAGCAAACCCTGTCTGAGTTTGCCTCTTAGAAAAATAGGCTATGTCACACACCACTTCATGAAATTAATTGAAATTCCCATAAAGTGCCCATTTGCTGTTCAAGGACGACCAAATGACTTTTGAAGTCAAGCCAATTCAAAATGGCTGCTACAAGTCTATATATTTAAATGACTACATAGCAGCTTACACAAAAAAATGGTTATACCTCAGTGGATTTTACAGACCTTGAACTAAATGTTGATCAGTCAAATCACAGACTCCAAGTGGAAACAGATTATTATGAAGCTTTTGTATCATCACATGGAATGATATTATTTTCAAGGTTTGACTAAAAAGTTATAATTTTGTTGCTTTTCAGCTTAAAAAAACTCTAGCATAAAAAGAGACTAGATTGCTAGGCCTTTATTTGTTTATTTATAGTAATATTAAAGACAATGGGAATTGTTTTCTGCAAATCATTGCTGTTCAGACAATAATCTTGATGTGTGGAATGATTTGTTGACATTAGATTCCTTTATATTTGTTTTTGCTATTTTTTTTAATTAAAGCACAGTTTATTTGAACTCTTTTATTAAATATTATGGTTATTCCTCATCTTGTATTTGTGAATTTAAACATAAACTCTTATACACGTAATACATTTACCTTCCTTCTCTGCATCATGTTTGCCATCTCTCTACCTCTCTGAGACAATCCTAATATATCATCTAAATCTGGCTGATATATCACCTTTTCATTCAGAACCTCCCTCCCTAGTGTCAGACTAAGCTAACCGGGGGAAGTTTGAGGTTGTAGGGGCAAAGGTGGTTTCCCCTGGATCTTGGTTACTAGGAAGGATGAACAGATGACACAAGAAAACAGAGCTTAAACCCATAAATCTCAAAACACAGGGAATAAAAATAAACGCTAAATAATAACAGAAAACTATGACAGATACAGCCGTCCATCCGGAATGCAAAGCTTTTCTGGTAGTCCTGAGAACTCTGGCATTCTTCAACAACTTGAAAGAAAGAAAATATATTCAAAGAGAAAGAGAGGAGGGAGAGAGCAAGGTGCAAGGAAGCAAGAGGTGTAATGTGGTGTGAGGTCGGCCACACTGTGTCTGACTGAACAGGTTTGAGGAGAAACAGCATTAACTGAGAGTAAAATAAACTTTCATTCAAAGTTGATGTTTTCAGCATTGAGTGTTATAATTTCCCAGCATGAAGGTTCTGGTACTATTCTCTTCCCAGCAGTTGGTATCGGGGGTAGAGTAATGTTAGAACTTGAAGATACTCATATGTAACTGAGTATTGAAGGAAAATTGGATACCAGCAGGTATGAGATGTTGCAGCTGATTGGCCGATGAAAGCAAGACGAAATAAATCCTTAAATTACTTCCTGAATGAAAGGAAAGCTCCTTTTAAGACGGTCCTGTCATTTGTGCTTGCAGAGTGAAGATGAATAAGTGTAATTTCTCTCTAGGAATCTTCTAGAGTTTCTTTCTAGATTTGGGCTGGTGATAATAACAAGTGTGGTGGGATAAGCATTTGACTGCTCCCTGCCTGACTTTCCCTGATGACAGGATGGCACCCAGCCATCACCCAGTTCCTCCCATAAAAGACCATTCACAGCTTGTGTTATCACAATGGTTTGATGTTGGTTTTTACCTGAGTACTGTTATATCCTGCAGGTAATGCGTTCTCTTGGTTTGTTTATGCAACTTCTCTGCAGCCTCTTGCTCATATAATATAAGTTTTTAGGTCATTCTGTCATGGTTTCCTTCTATCACACAGCTTGGATTAGTACAACTGGTACACACGGGCAGCTGGCTAAACTTAAATGCTACACTTGTACCAAGAGACACTGTCTATTGATATGCATTGTCTGCTAAATGTAAAGCTCCATTTTAACGTGCTGTTTCCTGTCATGGGAACGTGGCTCTGGTCTGTCTGCATCAGAAAAAGATGCTGCTAATAACTGCTCCAGTACTGGCTGCATGCTGCTGCTTTGCCTTCAGAGGAACATAGAAATAACATTGTTTGCCTTTTTGAAGAACTTTAAATTGCATTGTTTGACCTCAAAAAACTTAAGCTAACATTGTTTCACCTTGTTCATTGTGACAAAAAAAAAATGATAGGAATGTCTTAGGAATGTAAAGCGAGTCCAGTGGACAGGCTTTGTGCTTGTGACCTGATCTGTTTTGAATCTGGTTGTGGCTTTTGGTTTACACTAACTTTGTCACACAAAACTCTTGATGTGAATGTGGGAGAATATCAGATGGAAGACCACAATGTGTGATTTAATGTTAGTTTACACTCATTTTTGTCTGCTCTGCACCTGAGAGTTTCCAGTGGGTGTGTTGACTAGCCTGTGTCAGTGATGGCGTCTCCTTTTTTGTTTGCTGTGATTATTGTGTTGTCTGGGTGTGGGTTCATCATTGTGTACGTTGGGTGTTTTTGCTGTTGTCTTATATGTCCAGCTGCACCTTGGGTTTCCAACCCATTTAGGTCTTTTTTTTAGAAACAAACAAAACAATTTTAATAAATGTAATATTTGTAATTTAAGAATGCTGTTTTTTTGGTGCTTATTTTGTAGAACAAACCCAAGTGTCTTTTGGTCTAAAATACAATTATTTTCTTGGACGAGAGTCCCGAGGTGGCTTTTTTTGCAATTTGCATACTAAAAAAACACCCCAATCTCCGAGTTGCCACACAAACATGGAAAATGTTAAAAATATGAACCGGTGTCTAAAATAAAAACATACGTGTTGCAAAGCCACCTTGCAGCTGTGAAATTTAAAATGAAATTATGCAAAAAAAAAAAAAAAGTTTCATTGGCCAAATCAGATTCTACTGGATGCAATTCTGCTACGAGAAGTCTCAACATGATCCACCCTGACTGATGCAGAGATTAGACTTTCAGTCTCAAAGAACAATTGTAACTTGTATTCAGTCATTTACCACATGCTTCACACTCTTGCTGTCTTTTTTAATCTAACCTTAAAAAAAGATAAGACTAACGAGACAGCACTGAAAGAAAAAATGGGTCAAAAAACTTGTAACAGCAATAAAATTAAAAACAAATACAAGTGAATTTTAAGAGAGTCCAACCCTTCAATGTTTTTGCTACTGTACCCTGTTTGCTGTGACCCATAATGCCTTAAAGAAGTTGTACAGAAATGATGTGCTTGCAACAGTGCGAATGTTCTTTGTGTCTCCACGAGCATCAGCTTCTGTTTACTCATTAAATATTCATGATTATGTAATGTAGATGTAATGGATTCCTAACCTGTTTGAATTTTAATCAAAGTCATGTTGCATAAATTTGAATAAATTCCCATCTTCAAACCGTTCTGTTGAAATGATCAATTTTCAAATACAACTTTGTTCAGAGCCCAATAACTAAAATAAATGAATTATCACGTAATGGAAAATGGCATTTGCAAATGTAATTTCTGTTCATCACAATTTCCCCCCCAAAATTTAGGATATTATATAAAATATAAATAAAAACCACATGCATTGAGTGACAAATATATAACAGTTTTGGAGATTCACCAATCATTGCACTCTGTTTTTATTTACATTTTGCAGAATGTCTCAACTTCTATGGAGTTAGGGTGGTTTGCTTTTATGAGGTGGGAAGAGAGAAAAAGGTGTCCTTATGTTTACAGAGTGCTAATAAAGTGAGTGTCATGTACTTGAAATCTCCATGTCTTCAGCAGGGTTCATTGGAGTTCTCTGGACCAGCTGAAACACTTAATAGATGGATGGGGAAACATGAATTACCAGCACTTCTGCTGCCAAATCCAGTAACACACAAAGCTGACTCTGAGCACATGCATGATGGTTAAAAATAGCTCCCCAACAGAATATCTGAAAAAGGGAACAGCCTGCCTCAAAGCTTGGGCCTAGAAAAGAAGGAGGGGTTGTAGGTTTCAGAGGAATTTACCAAGTAAAGCCTGTGTGGGCGTGAGGAGACCCTGTCGGCGTATGCTTCGTCTCTGCTCAGTCTCGCTCAGATTACTCTAACTCACGGTTTCACAGACACTGAACTCCCAGTTCAGGTAGAAACTGAGTCCAGCAGGTCAAAAGTCCCTCTTCTTCCCATCTCTCCTCGTATTTATGGATTGAACCGCTCAGTTAGCATGCTTTGTAACCATGGCAACATTTGCTACTCTGTAACATCTTTCAATCAGTAGTTCAGATCTTTAGAAGTGGTGTTCTGTGGAAAAGAACAACCATTTAATATCTTACCTGTTGTAGATAACTTTTCGAACACTATGCTTCTTCAGCTGCAGATGGTTGCTTGATTATGTTGAATTCACTCAGGCGTTAGTTTTGTTGATGTCTCAACAGCAGCTCAAGAGCCGTTTCACCTCTTCTCCCCCGAGGTTGTGTGAGAATAAAATGTCCAAAATCAAAAAAGGAAAAGCAGAGTGAGCTGAGAAAAATAATTACAGATGAATTTTGGGAGACAGTACTCACTGATAATTTCCAGTTTCACACTGAGGATCAAGCAAAAACTAAAGTATTTGCATGCAGGTGACAAAACATCCAACCATTCATCTTCTTTGCTGTTTTGTCACGGCCTTTTAAAAGGTTCATCTGTTTCACAATGCAAAAAAAGAAGCTATAAAACAAGACAAGTGATGAAATTATTGATTTTCTTGGAATTTTTTATATTTTTGTGTAACTATATATTCATCCATTCAAATGTAAGCATGTGTATACTATATACTGATGTGTATTTCTTTTTTTAATAGGTGCACCATAAGAGTCTGCTGACAGTTTGCATCACAGGCTGGTACTGGAACTGCACCAGTCAGAGCTGGAAAACTCTACAGAGGGTGGTGCAAACAGCAGATGACGTCACTGGCAGCAGTCTCCACACCATCCAGGACATCTACCACAGTCAATGTCTGCGTAAAGCACGCAGCATCATTAAGGACCACACCCACCCAGCACAAGGACTTTTTCTGTCTACTACCCTCAGGCAGACGATACAGGATTCTGTCATCTTGTACAAAAAGACTAAAGGACAGCTATTATCCACAAGCAGTCAGATTACTGAACTCTCGATAAATAACACTGAACAACTGACAATAACATTGCTCCAAGCAACATCTGTGACAACTAATATGACTAATATTAGATTGTGACAGCCGATATGTTTATTGCTGCTGCACTATGTGACTGTATCATGTATGATACAGTATCTATGTATCTACCTTACCATCATAATTCAATCTCAGTACCACTATCGGTGCAATAACCTGTCACACAACCTGTGTAGTTTATGTGCAATGCATGCCAATTATATATATATATATATATCATGTGCTTTTTAGCCTATATTACTACCTTGAAATACTTATTCATTTAAATTCATCCTGCTTGCACTGTTACCATGTTGCTGTTTATTATCTCTCTTGAAGACTTTGTAAAAATTATAATTACTTTTTCACTTTTTGGTACTTTATTTTTCTACCCTTATTGCATGATTTGAGTATTTCTTGTTTGTTTGTTTTTTGATTTTTTTTTTTAACGAATCAAATTTGTTCTTCTCATCCTGAGCATTTCACTGTAGTGTTAACCCTGTGTTAACCTGCAGATGACAAATAAACACAACTTGAACTTGATACTATAGTGATGCATTCACATGTTTGTTCTTGTTTTCCTGTTTTTGAACTTCGGTACTTGGAAGTAAGGTGGCATTTTCAGATGTTTTCTGTTAAAATAACACTCTTGCGTGTTTGTGTCCCTCATGCTTTTGTTGTTTTTCCATTTCCTGAACTCGACAAAGATGTTTGAACATGGACTGCAGCCTCGCGGGCCTGAACTGACACACTCGCACAGCTGTGATTTATCTTTGCTGGAATGTGTGTGTGTTTTCATGTTCCTGAGAACAGCAGAGGACAATAAAAACAAGTGGAGAGAGGGGGACAAAGAGGGAGCAGTGTGTTCACAAACACATTAACACTTGAACCCACATACACAGAGAAAAACAGGCGCATGCTTACAGGGACAGGAAGTCTGACAGATAAACAGGCGTCATGGCGGATGGCGGTGGGGCCAGAGCAGACGGTCGCACTGAGATGTTTTGCTTCATTAGGTGACCTGCGTCCCTCAAACTCCAGCATTATGATCAACCCTCCTCCAAATATAGAGAAAATATATTTTCCTTTCTTTTGTTTTCAGGGCTCGCCTCATAAAAGACAAAAGAAGAACCTCTGCCCCATTTCCTCCGCTTCTGCTGTAAATTATTAACATCATATGACATCTTGTACTGTATAACAGTTTGAAAAAGAAAACAATGAAGGAAAACTATGCACGGCGATGGTTGAACAAAGAACTGAGAGTAAGGATGAAATAACGTGTTAATCACTTCGTCTACTGGAAGCAGGGGAGAAACGAGCAGCACGGATGACTAACTCCTGTTTTCACTGTGAATTGTTCCATTGTTGAAGGTGAAGGCCTCTCTTCATACATCTTCTGGACAAAAATAGTGATCAGGCCACCGTAAACAGGAAACAGGTTTGAGTTTGTTATTCAAGTTCATGTGTGCATTTCTTTAACTTCCTGTTATCTCCCTTTTCTGTTCTTGTCATCGTTCATTCATCATCTATCACACATCACTGTTGGAAAATTACCAATAAACATCCAATAAACATGCCTGATTAAGCTTTTGGGGTGTACAGCCACATTCCTGCCTCTAGCAGGGTGAGATATCCTCACACAAAGTTAAAACTGAAGCATCAGGAGCATCAGTGTTAAACTTCCTTTTTGCTGAACTAACTTGGAAGAGTCAATGACACGGGACAAAGACTCCAGGGAGATGATTAACTGATGTTCAGTGTTATTTCCATGGACGCTTGTGGAAATATTTTCTCAAATGTGGCAGAAAGTTGATAATACTGGAGAGTAGCCAAGAGGGAAGTGTGGAGAAGCTCTGTTGAACTGTTTACATGTAAAATGACTCGAGCTACATGTCATCAACCCCCCCCCCCGCTCCAACACCTACATTTTGTGTGTTTATGTCAAGGAGTAGGGATGTCCCAGTTCTTCTTGTATTCTTGTAGTGTAGGTGTGGGGATAAACAGATAATTTATTTTCAGAAACACACTTCAAATGAAGACGTATGAGCTCTGCGAGCTAAGAGGCTTACAAATAGGATTTATTTATTAATTACTATTATTTTTTTTTGTATTTTTAACATTTACAGTAGTCCCTCGTTTATCGTGCAGGTTACGTTCCAGATCCCCCCACAATAAGTCAAAATTCTTGAAGTAGGAACGCTATTTATTTTAGTATATATATATATATATATATATATATATATATATATATATATGTAGTGAACTAAGCCTCAGGTCAAAGTCCTGGCCTTGAGGGCCTTCCTGGGACAAGAACTGTATTTCATTGATTTGGGTCCAGAAACACAAGATTAAGTTCATCCAGAGACTTTCTAAGTGTGTCCTGCACTGATCAATTGAAAGAACACTCTCTTTTTTCTATTATCATTACTATTTTACAAATGTTTTGATAATCAAAGTGTGTTTAGTTCAAACCATTTTTAAATGTTGAAGTGAACTAATCATTTTTAATCAACTGTGAAACAGTATTAGTGATTTTTAATCCTCATTCAAAGTAGAAATCAAATTGGAATGTGGTACGGAGTAATTCATGCATTTTCTGATCGTGAAGTTGGTCAAAGGTCGAAGACAAGTTGTTGGAACGAACTGTCATGTTTTTATATCCTCTCAGACGTAAATAGAGAAGCTGGCACCTGTTTTCCCCCCAACTCGTCCAAACATTTCTCTCGTCTGTCTCTAAAACATTTTCAATCTGTTCCAAAACATTTTCTGTTTTTCTGACTTCTAGTGACCTCTTACGTCACAAAAACACACCCCTGTCTGGTCGATTTTGACCAATCAGGAACCTCCCAAATGAACCGGAAATAGAACTCTTTAAATGTCGGTACTTCCTAGTTCAAACCGGCTTCAGTCGTTTGCAGCTCCAGTCGAGTGCAGTCGAGTTCAGTTCTGGGAGCAGAACCGAACGGAAGAAGTGCTGGGAGAACAGAAGTCCAGACATGATCCAGAGCTTTTCCGAGTCTTGTGGGAATTATGCAATCTTCCACATCTGAGTGGAACTTCTGAAGGACTCCACTCATGTGAAGTCCACTCGTGAGGTGAACTGTTGTTGATGAAGTCCCGCCACCACTCCGGACGGTTCTCTGCCATCCTACGGAGACGCTGGACCGGTAGCGTTAACTGGAGCTCCGTATCCGCTGATTCATCGTCAGAGAGGTAATGAGTCGAGTTTACTACCGAGCGTACCGAGGAAAGCTGGGTTCGAATGGAGGGTGCCGTTCTGTTCAACACTTTCACTCACACACACCATCTCCCTCCCTCTAAACTTCATCTTTCCATTTTTAAACTCTTCTATCTGCTAGAAATCATTCCAGATAATTTTAGAAATGTCTGTTGTACAGCTGGAAGCAAGGGAAACCATCGCCGTATGGTTTTCTAATTGTAAACTGATTAATTAACCTGTTGTTATTTTCATATTTTGCCAAATTAATGTAAATGTTTGATGTTAAAATTTGATTCTGTAAATAAATGACCACGTTCATTTTGATGGGTCAAAGAAAATTAACGTCTCATGTTACGTTTTTAATAATTCAATGCACGACATTATTCAGTCCAGAAAAATGAATGAATCCGTTTAATTTATGAATATATCACAGAATATGTTCATCTACACACACTTGCTAATGTGTCTGAGGGGATAATTTCAAGTTTACCAATGTGTCTGAAGGGATGTTTACAAGCTGCCAATGTGTCTTAAGGGATGTTTTCAAGCTTGCCAATGTGACTTT
>NC_056500.1:17890893-17905228 GCF_014905685.2 Nematolebias whitei
TTAAACAGGGGTGGAGGCCTCCGGGTTCAACTGTCCCCCTCTTACAATGCTGTGATTGCTAGTATCACTCAGCCCTCTGTGAATAGTAAACAGCCATCAGTGTGCTAATGATCCATTGTTGTTGAGCATGTGATCAGCTGGTTTTGGTTGTCAGCAGCAAAACTGGTTGATCCACTCTGAGAAGGTGCTATTTAAGAGACTGAGCTGAAAACAGCACCTTGGACTGAGAAAGTCGCTTGTATGAGAGACGAAACGTTTCTATATTTTTTGCTTTGTTTTGTTTTTTGTTTTTTTTTAATGTCCAGAGGACCAGATTGAACATTTTTGGATATATGTATAGGCTTTATAAACCCTTCCCACACTCTTGCAATGTTCTAAACTCTTAAACCTACACAATTTTAACAGCATACCTATATGTACTGTACAATACTGCAAAATGTTACTCACCAGCTCTGCAGAACAACAGCAGCTTGATTCCGGTCATTCGATGGGGCTTGGTTTCGGTTCTGCAGACCTACCCTGCAGCGATGAAGCCCACAATGTTCTAAATTCTTAAACCAGCATAATTTTAACAACATACGTACAGTATATGTACGGCAAAGTAGCTACTAAATTTTGCTCACCAACTTTGCAGAACAGAAGCTCGGCTCCGGTCCGACTCAGTTCTGGTTCGGCAGACCTACCCTGCCGGACCTACCCTGATGGTTCTGATTGGCTTGCTGCAGCCCTTGAGCACCAAAACGCTTTTGGTGGGAGCCAGACCTTCGGATGGCCAGCACAGGACCATACGGTGGTCGAGATCGAGTCCAAATCTGGATGGGGGAAGTCCCGGTGGACTCCGGAAAGAACGCTGGACCTCTGGACGGTGCTTTCTGCTTGGAAGGCATCGTGTGTGGCACTCAGATTCACCGATGAGCCTGGAGGTCCGTTTCTAGTCTGGTTCCTGGTCAGTTCCATGCGGCTCTCTGCATCCGCTGGGCGCCGAAGTAACTATGAATAAGGACAGAACTTATTTTGATCGGATCAAAACTTTCCCTCCATTTCAGCAGAAGGCAATGGGGCTTCTATGTGGGGCACTGTTGGCTTCTGGGAAATGTAGCTGTTTTGAGTGACGATACAGTATAGGCTTATTGAGAGAAAACTACAAAATGGTGGCGCCTGTCCGAAATTTTTTTTTTGGTTAACTTTTTACTGTACAGTATCCAGCACGGTCCCAATCCCTTGAGTAATAATAAAGTTGACAATCGTGTGTCGTGTAAAAAATGTTTTTTCTCATGTACAATCTTACTTTGTAAAACCACGAAAGACCAAGTCCACAAAAGTCAAACTGCAAAATAGTGAGGGACTACTGTATTTTATTGTTACAGCAATCATCTTTGCTCTGATGTAATGTATGTTGGCCTTCCATAACAAGCATCAGGAACATCAAATATTAAAGAATGAGTGTTACAAGCTAGCAGAACAAATATGGGCATACTGGTATGTATTGAGCTAATGGTTGTTAAAATGAAGAATGTTAACAGTGACGGTTAATGACATACAAAGGGATGTCTAATTTCATATTGGAAAACTTTACAACTATCTCTTGTGCATTTAAATTAAGAACAAAGTGGTGGGGGTAATGTAAATGGACTATACTTATATAGCGCCTTTCTATCTTATTGAGATACTCAAAGCGCTTTACACTACAATCTGTGTCTCATTTACCCATTCATACAGCACTCTACTAGATCTCTACAAAGCTAATTGAACAAATCATTCTAAAGAGACTAATGTCAAGGTGATGTGTATTATTTGCTCTCCCTGTGCTCCATGCCTTTCTGTCCTGTACTGTGATAAAGTGCTCCATGTAACAATCAGTCTTGGTCAGTGAGGAACAGAAAGAACTAGTTTTATTATTCTCAAGGTTTGATTAATATGATACTGATATGATACAGTCGATATGATATGGTGATGTGTCTTCAAGCAGAATCCTTGACTCAGATCCACTCCTTCCTGTCTGCAGCGGACCTTTCGATGACAGCTCAGACATGGAGGGGAGGAGCTGAGGGGGTTATTCTATAAAACTAACTTGTCCAGTTCAGGAAGTCAGAGCAGGTCAACATTTCAGATGGATGAGGGCATTAATACGAGTGTGATCATGTAAGTGCATTACTTTTCTGTGAATGCTGGACTGCTCTACAATGCTTTGGAAATAAATCTGATGAAATACACCTTGGTCTGTTCTGGGAATCTCCTTTTTTCTACGACAGTAGCACTAAGAAAAGGGATTCAGCCTGAGAACAGACAAAACGTATATTTTCTGCAAGTGCAGCAGTGAAATAAACACCAGTGTAATTTCACCTGAAGAGCAGACAAACAAATGAACAAGTGACACCACAAAAGCTTGAACTAGTTGAAATTACTTTGAAGTGCACAACCAAAAAGTCACATTCAATTATTTCAAGGTCAAATAAATTGTGTAATCAAACTCACTGCTGCTACAAAACTGAAAAGCTTGAACATAAAATGACACAGAAACAATTCAGACATTTAGTAAATACATGTTTAAAATTAGCTTTACTTCAAAATCAAAGCAAATTACTTTATGCTTGATATCTTTGTGTTTTATGATAATAAAATGAGAATGGGGGTCAGAAAAAGGTCAAACTGCAGACTAAGTCAGCTTGTAAAGCTCTGCACAAGTACTAGTTATATGAAGCCAAACAAAAGATACAAGGAAAGAACCCAATTTTTAAAGAGCTTATGGTAATTATATATACAGTATATATATATACAGTACACATATATATATACAGTATATATATATGTTTTTAAAAATGTCCATAAGGTGCTGCATGTTTCAATTTTCCTAGAGAAAAGGATTTGAAAACATATTTTTTTGACAGCTCATGTTAATTTTGCTGCAAAACCCAGTTATTTTATTCTAACTGCACCACGCTGGCTGAGTCTGAAGCTCATTTTAATCTAAATGTACTTGTCTATAAATTATATAAAATTTAAGTTACACGAAGTTAAAGTTTCCAAATATTTAGCTGAAATCTGATTAATTATCAAATGTTTCAACTGCATGGACAAAGCTGTTTTTTTCTGTGTACATCAGAGGTTTATTTATACAATTGAATCACATAAAAAAAAATGTAAATACCATTTACTCAGCTGAAACACAAGTTTAAAAAAAGCACACACAAATATTAGATTTACTTGCAAATCCTACACAAAGTCTCAAAATGAGAATGTCTAAAGAAGGGAACAGACCTCTGATTATAAAAACACAACGGTATTTATTGCATGTTGTTTTTGGAATCTCTTTGTTAAGGAGTGTGGAAGATGTGAGCATCAAAGTCGAAGTGTGCCACCCCCTTGTCTTTTCTCCACGTGCACACGAGCGTGCACAAAGAAAATGCTAAATACACTTACATACTTGCCCACACACGGGCCTGTCGCCTGCCCAACCCCTGCAGAGCCTGATGTCTGTCTGGCTTCTGTCCGGCGTCCTCCTCTGTCTCTGCTGATTAGCAGCACGGCTGAGAAAGTCTTGCAGGAGACAAGAGCAGCAGCTCTTAGCTCTTACCTGGCCTGGATGTCTGGAGCTATTTCCAGATGCCGCCTGCACGCCCAGCTTCAGGATGCACCTCAGCGTAGAAGAAAGAAAGCAAGCAGAGGATCCTGACTCCCGATTTACACTCTTGGCTCTGGTTCACATCCTCAGTGTTTCTGGAAAAAGACCATCAGAGGTGTTTAAAGCTGAAGTCAACAGCTTGCTAGTGAATCTCAGCGGTTTATCTAAAAATGGGACACTGATCATTCTTTTGTATCAAATTCAACACAAAGGTCCACTGACATTACAGAATGCTTTGCAAAGTGATGTTTATAGTTCAACACTAATATATATATATATATATGCAGTAGTCCATCACTACTTTGCGGTTCAATTTTTGCGGACTCGCTCTATTGCGATTTGTGGACGTCCAGAATATTGCACAATTATTATTTTTTTCAACCCACTGTACTGTACAGAACTCATGTGGATGTGAAAAAGTTAACGACAAAAATTATAATTCGGACAGGCGCTGCCTTTTTATAGTTGTCTTTCATTCATCCTCCACTGTACTGTAACAGCCACTCAGACGGACTACATTTCCCTCAAATCAATGCTGTGCTGTACTGTAGTGCTTCTGGGCACTGTCTTCTGACAAACAGTATTTTTGCAAAGCGAAATCATGACTGCTGAACCGGCCTTTCAAACGTAAAATTTAATCCATGTCACGTGGAAAAGTTTTTTTTTTTTTTTTTTTTTTTTAAAGAAAATTCAACTTTACAAATGTAAGATTCAAAGGAAAATGTAAATCATGTGAGGACATGTCTCTTTAAGAAACAGAGGTGTTTGCTATGTGACCCAGGAGCTGATTGTCCTTCAGCTCTATTTTTCCGGCCGCTGACTGGTTGTTGCAGTACAAGATGTCTGTTTACCTGCACTCTTTTTCAATTGGACATTAATCGTGTTTCTAAACTTTCTGTGCGTTGAAAAGTTTCTAGCGGTGAACCGAAACGCCAGAGGAAGATGCTGACGATTAAAGAGAAAGTAGAACTTCTGGACAAACTTTAAGATGGTCGTACCTACGCCGATGTTGCCAGCCGCCTACAGCACGATTGTTAAGATGGAAGCTGCATTGGTTGTGTGGATTAATGATTGCAGAAAGAAAAACACCACTTTGGATACCAACACCAAAGGTGTAACAACTTCACTGTATGATCATCTTGCAGCAAACGGCACGGAGGAACTGAGACATGGCGATGTAATGAGGAGCGGGAAGTGGGGGTGGGGACGAATCCAAAGCTGGACCTTCAGTTTGCTGGTTCAACCACTGATCCACTGCATTTAGTGCCAGTAAGGGATGGTTCAACAAATTTCAAAACCAATTTTGATTAAAACGTGTTTCTCTGCATGGAGTGTCTGCGTCTGCTGATACAGCAGGAGCTGAGGAGTTATATATATATGTATATATATATGTTATGTATATGTATATATATATATATATATATATATATATATATATATATATATATATATATATATATACACATATACATACACATATATATACATATATATATATATACATACACATATATATACATATATATACACACACACATATTGAACCCAATTTTCATCTTAATTTTATTAATTCATATTAGATTCTAATTAAAATGTCACTAACATATTTTTTAATACCATGTAGTCTACCATTACAGTGCACAGCTTACTCTCACATTTATAAATTAAGTTAAAGTCACACCAGGCCACAAGGACACGTCAGCAGGTCATAACCACCACACCCAGATGTTTCTGAAGAGCCCAGTTATTATCCCGACCTGGCAGACCACATGATGTCTGTGTCAGTTAGACATTTTTTACCACTGCCTGTAGTGGGTTTGCTTATAGTTAAAAATGAACTCAACAGAAGGCACTTGTGAGCCAAGGAAATGTGTGTGTGTGTGTGTGGGGGGGGGGGCTTTAATATGGGTGTGTGTCTCCAGGTAGTCCGTGGAATCTAAATATAGGATTCTTAGCAGCAGTTCAGTTTAAAAAGATGACTAAGAGTCGAAGATAAGCACAGAGGTCCTGACTTCTCATGTCCAGGGATAAGCTTCAGAAGGTCTAAGGAATGTAAAAGTTTTAAGGCTGCCTGAAAAAAAGTTCATTTTTTATCTCTTTAAAAGAATGCTGCAAGTTTTCTAAATTTCTGAATCACAAAAACAGTCAAACTTCTTTAACCTCTGAAGTAAAAGAATGTGTTCCACTCTTGTTTTTCTTATTTATTTATTTTTTTTCCAAACATGCTTTCGGAACAGATGCTTATCAGCTTTATCACGAGGGAGAGAGCAGGTGGTGAGGGTGAAGGCTTTCCAAGAATGTTTGCAGAAGAAAAGGGGCAGTGTGTTGTAGAAACATGCTAAAAATTATCCACCAAAAGAGACTGTCCTGTGGCATTTAGGTTTAAAAAAAGATATGAACACAACTGCCTCCACATGCTGTGAAGTACATCGCTGTCAGCTTGTTAAATTCTTGTTAAATTAATGTATGAATCAAGCTGGGGAAACATAAATAAAAACAAACAGTCATAAATTAACAGTTACACATTTTAACCTGTATATGCTGGGTAGCTTCACTGCATGGGCTTACCTGGGCTGAAGCTACAGCATTGAGGGGCCTATCATTCTGAGGTCACGTGATGAGCTGAAAAACATTGTTTTGTGACTTGTCTGGTTTTCTGTCACTCCCTTTAGATGCATGTTTGTGGCTGATGAGTGAAATTAAAAATGAAACACGTGAGCTCACTGGACGATGGTCCAGGCTTGTTGTTTATCAAATAGTTGCTTAGTCGGCTGTGAGCTATAAACATGTTAGAATGCCATCTTTGCTCCTCCAAGACGTCACAGATCCAAGCAGTGGGCGGGATAGGGAGTGCACTCTCTATCTCATAGTTCATTGACTCCTCCACCATCTGATAGAGGAGGAAGTGCAGCCTGGACATGTGGATGCTATGTTAGTTGGAGATGAGCAGACAGGAGCAGATGTATGGTGGCCCTGAGGTTAAAATGAACAACATTAGAAAAAACAGAATTACATTTGAAAAAACAGAATTATATTTGAAAAAAGTGAATCATTCAAAAAGTGTATAATTTCCGTTTTTTCTAATGAGATTCCATTTTTTCTAATCTGATTCAGTTTTTCAAATGTACTGTAATTCCATTTTTATCAAATGTGATTCCGGCCACTTCTGCTTTGGCCACTTCTGCTTTGGCCACTTCTGCTTTGGCTTAATGTAATTCCGTTTTTTCAAATGTAATTCTGTTTTTTTCAAATGTCATTACGTTTTTTTTTCCAAAGTGATTCAGTTTTTTTTCAAATATAATTCCTTTTTTTTCAAATGTGATTTCTTTTCTTTTTTTTTTTTAAATGTGATTCCGGCCGCTGCGGCCACTTCTGCTTTGGCTTAATGTAATTCTGTTTTTTCAAATGTAATTCTGTTTTTTCAAAAGTGATTCAGTTTTTTTCAAATGTAATTACTTTTTTTTTTTTTTTCAAATGTGACTCATTTTTTTCAAATGTGATTCAATTTTTTTCCAAATGTGATTCTGGGTTTTTTTCCTTCAAATGTGATTCCAGCCGCTGCCGCTTTGGCCACTTCCGCTTTGGCCACTTCCGCTTTGGCCACTTCCACTTTGGCCACTTCCGCCTTGGTTTAATGTAATTCTGATTTTTCAAATGTACTTCCATTTTTCTAATGTTATTTCATTATTTTCTAATATAATTCCGTTTTTTCAAATGCGATTCCGTTTTTTTCAATGTAATTCTGTTTTTTTCAAATGAAATTCTGTTTTTTCAAATGTGACTCCGTTTTTCCCCCCAAATGTGATAATGGCCACTTCTGCTTTGGCCACTTCCGCTTTGGCTTAATGTAATTCAGTTTTTCAAATGTAATTATGTTTTTTCAAATGTTGTGTTTTTGTTGTGTTTTCCATTCATCCATCCATTTTCTTCCGCTTATCCGGGGTCGGGTCGCGGGGGTAGCAGCCTAAGTAGGGAGGCCCAGACTTCCCTCTCCCCAGCCACTTGGGCCAGCTCTTCCAGGGGAATCCCGAGGCGTTCCCAGGCCAGCCGAGAAACATAGTCCCTCCAGCGTGTCCTGGGTCTTCCTCTGGGTCTCCTTCAGGTGGGACGTGTCCGGAACACCTCACCAGGGAGGCATCCAAGAGGCATCCTAAACAGATGCCCAAGCCACCTCAACTGGCTCCTCTCGACATGGAGAAGCAGCGGCTCTACTCTGAGTTCCTCACGGATGATCGAGCTTCTCACCCTTTCTCTAAGGGAGAGCCCAGACACCCTGCGGAGAAAACTCATTTCGGCCGCTTGTATCCGAGATCTCATTCTTTCGGTCACAACCCAAAGCTCGTGACCATAGATGAGGGTAGGAACGTAGATCTATCGGTAAATTGAGAGCTTCGCCTTTTGACTCAGCTCTCTCTTCACCACAACAGACCTGTACAGCGCCTGCTTCACTGCAGACGCTGCACCTATCCGCCTATCAATCTCATGCTCCTTTTTTCCCTCATTCGTGAATAAGACTCCAAGATACTTGAATTCCTCCACTTGGGGTAATACCTCCTCCCTGACCCAGAGAGGGCACGCTACCCTTTTCCGGCTCAAGACCATGGCCTCGGATTTGGAGGAACTGATCTTTATCCCGGCCGCGTCGCATTCGGCTGCAAACCACTCCAGTGAAAGCTGTAGATCACAATCTGATGAAGCCAATAAGACCACATCATCTGCAAAAAGCAGAGACGCAATCCTAAGGCCACCAAAACGGATCCCCTCAACACCTTGGCTGCACCTAGAAATTCTGTCCATAAAAGTTATGAACAGAATCGGTGACAAAGGGCAACCTTGGCGGAGTCCAACTCTCCCCGGGAACAAGCCTGACTTACTGCTGGCGATGCGGACCAGACTCTGACACCGGTCTTACAGGGACCTAACAGCCCGTATCAAAGGGCCTGGTACCCCATACTCCCAGAGTATCCCCCACAAGGTTCCCCGAGGGACGTGGTCGAACGCCTTCTCCAAGTCCACAAAGCACATGTAGACTGGTTGGGCAAACTCCCACGCACCCTCCAGGACCCTGCTGAGAGTGTAGAGCTGGTCCAGTGTTCCACGGCCAGGACAAAAACTGCACTGCTCCTCCTGAATCCGAGGTTCGACTATCTGACGGACCCTCCTCTCCAGAACCCCCGAATAGACCTTGCCAGGGAGGCTTAAGAGCATGATTCCCCTGTAGTTGGAACACACTCTACAGTCCCCTTTTTTGAATAGGGGGATCACCACCCCGGTCTGTCAATCCAGGGGAACTTCCCCCGATGTCCACGCAATCTTGCAGAGTCGCGTAAGCCAACACAACCCTACAACATCCAGAGCCTTAAGGAACTCTGGGTGAATCTCATCCATTCCTGGGGCCCTGCCACCGAGGAGCTTTTTAACCACCACGGTGACCTCAGCACCAGAGATTGGCGGGCCCGACCCAGAGTCCCGAGGCTCCGCTTCCTCAGTGGAAGACGTGCCGGTGGGATTGAGGAGGTCTTCAAAGTATTCCGCCCACCGACCCACAACATCCCGAGTTGAGATCAGTAGCACACCACTCCCACTATAAACAGTGTTGGTGGCGTACCGCTTTCCCCCCCCGAGACACCGGATGGTGGACCAGAATCGCCTCAAAGCCGTGCGGAAGTCATTCTCCATGGCCTCTCCGAACTCCTCCCATGTCCGAGTTTTTGCCTCAGCAACCGCCTGAGCCACATGTCGCTTGGACTGCCGATACCCATCAGCTGCTTCCGGGGTCCCACAGGCCAAAAAGGCCCGATAGGACTCCTTCTTCAGCCTGACAGCATCCCTCACCAACGGTGTCCACCATCGGGTTCGAGGGTTGCCGCCACGACAGGCACCAACAACCTTGCGGCCATAGCTCTGGTAAGTCGCCTTGACAATAGAGGCACGAAACATGGTCCACTCAGACTCAATGTCCCCCACCTCCCTCGGAACATGTTCAAAGTTCTCCCAGAGGTGGGAGTTAAAACTCCGTCTCACAGGAGACTCTGCCAGATGTTCCCAGGAAACCCTCACAATATGTTTGGGTCTGCCAGGTCTGACTGGCATCCTACCCCACCATTGGAGCCAACTCACCACCAGGTAGTGATCAGTGGACAGCTCTGCCCCTCTCTTCACCCGAGTGTCCAAGACATGTGGCCGCAGATCAGATGAGACGATGACAAAATCGATCATCGAACTGCAGTCTAGGGTGTCCTGGTGCCAAGAGCACATATGGACACCCTTATGCTTGAACAAGGTGTTCGTTATTGACAATCCATGATGAGCACAGAAGTCCAACAACAGAACACCACTTGGGTTCAGATCACGGGGGCCGTTCTTCCCAACCACACCCCTCCAGGTCTCACTGTCATTGCCCACATGAGCATTGAAGTCCCCCAGCAGAACAAGGGAGTCCCCAGGAGGTGCACTTTCCATTACCCCCTCCAAGGACTCCAAAAAGGGTGGATAATCTGAACTGCCGTTTGGTGCATAAGCACAAACAGCAGTCAGAACCCGTCCCCCCACACGTAGGTGGAGGGATGCCACCCTCTCATTCACTGGGGTGAACCCCAACACACAGGCACCAAGTTGGGGGGCAATAAGTATGCCCACTCCTGCTCGGCGCATCTCACCAGGGGCAACTCCAGAGTGGAAGAGTGTCCAGCCCCTCT
Source organism: Nematolebias whitei (assembly GCF_014905685.2). Taxonomy (NCBI): domain Eukaryota; kingdom Metazoa; phylum Chordata; class Actinopteri; order Cyprinodontiformes; family Rivulidae; genus Nematolebias; species Nematolebias whitei. Next base: position 17,901,214 of record NC_056500.1, read on the forward strand.
CAAGGAAACTGGTTCCAGAGCCAGAGCCATGCGTAGAGGTGAGTCCAACTATTTCTAGCCGGAACCTCTCATCCTCACACACCAGCTCAGGCTCCTTCCCCACCAGTGAGGTGACATTCCACGTCCCAATAGCCAGCTTCTGTAGCCGAGGATCGGACCGCCAGGGTCCCCGCCCTCGGCCACCACCCATTCCACATTGCACCCGACCCCTTTGGCCCCTCCCACAGGTGGTGAGCCCATGGGAAGGATGGGCTTGTGTTTTTTCAAATGCAATTCTGTTTTTTAAATGTTGTTCATTTACACCTTAGGGCCACCGTACAGAGGAGCTCACGAGGAGCCGAGAGAGGAGAGGACAAGTCTAGACGACAAGTCACGATTCAGTGACCCGGCCGCTGGGACAACAACTTTGACCAGGATGTGTGCGAATCCTGGGAGAAAATGGGACAGGTGTGAGCACAGAGCCCATTTTATCGTCTGTCTCAGTTTGATTAGCTGCTTCTGCATCTTTAGTTCTTGGAATTAAACAATTTTAACACTAAAATAAGTTTATTTGTTTGACCAAGGCTATAGAAAAGGTGTGTCTAAGTTTAACTTTGGATTTGATGGTGTTGATGGGGGTTGGTGGAAGGGCCACTTAGCCTTGGGGCCTACAAGCAGCTTAAGGGCGTCATGCATATATGTATAAAAACAGTAATCTTAAAAAAAGCCCAATTCCTATTGTGTATTTGTTAAATTCAATTAGTACAATTAATAGAGTGCTGTATGAATGGATAAATGAGGAAACAGATTGTATTGTAAAGTGCTTTGAGCATCTTGATAAGATAGAAAGGTGTTATATAAGTACAGTCCATTTACCATTTACAAATATACCACTCCACCCAGGGCCAGAAACTGCAACAACATATTTTTCTGAACTCATTAAAACTTGATTTTAGAGTCCTCTCATGTTCATGTCTGACAGCTGCAACAACAGCATCTTCAAGGTGAAAAATTGACTGCAGGCAAACACGTTTCAAACTGAACACTTTAACACTCTTTCTTTGTAGTAAAAGCAAACGCTGTAAGCTCAATTAAAACTTATTCAGCTACAACTGACATCATTATTTCAACTGGTGAAGGACTCAACAGGCATCTGAGGAAATAACATGTTTGGGTTTGTATTCAGCAGATATTCCCTTTTAGTAAATTTTTTATACATAACGTCACTGTTTCCATGCGTTTGTTCCATGATATCATTTTGTATCAGTCCAAATCATTTAATATTAACACTCTGTGGCTGAGACTACAGATTCTCCTTTGCCTTATTTAGCTAAAAATGTCCACAACCCCCTGCCATACATGGTCTGACTATGTCTGCCTCACATGAATACTATTTATGACAAAATTTTTAATTTACAAAATAAATATATTAATAAGCAATGAGATGTGTGTTAATGGTGAAATTTGCCTTGTATTTATTATAAATGTACAAAGTACACACCCAGGGTATTTATCAATTTAAACTCTTCAGTAGAAGCAAGTCATTTATTTTGCTTCCGAGTTCTTTTCCGTTCCAGCTTGTAAATTGTAGCTGATTAGTTTTTTTTGTCCTAATGCTCAAAAGCTATAAGCTCAGAAAGTTGACATTTTCACTGTTGGCTGTAGGTTGCCTTTACTCTCTACTCTGTAAGTTCGGTAGGGCTTTACTGCCAATAAGAACAGAAGAGAAAAAAATATATAGGTTTTAGAGGTTAGAGGTCTGAGGAATTATTAGTCAGTGGTCACTTTAAGTTTATGTCTCACATTAGACTTTTTTTGTGTGAAGTGTTTCCCTATTAAGTTACTTTGGGTTGTATTTTTCACCATCAGATCATAAAGGATGGTCAAGTATCACCGAGCTTCTACAAAGATGGAAACAGAGACTTTATGTTCATGAGGGTGATACAAAGTGGTGTTTGTTTTTTGAAGTGTTATAGCACATCTCACGATGCTTGACTCAATAAGATTTGATGAGTTTTGAAGCCAAGACAACCACAGTACATGTTTCCATATGTCTATGGTTCAACCTCATTTGAAGTGATTTTGTACATCCTCTAACAGAGACAGGGGGTGATGGACAAGAGGTGCCGATATGGATGCTTTTACTAATCTGCCCCAGAGATAAAGTGTGGTCTGACACTTAAAAAAAACATCAATGCTAGCAACAAAATTTCCAACACTTTGTTTTACATTACTGTATCTCCTCTTCAAACCACAGACATTTTCTTTACTTTGGTTCCCATAAACCTGTTGGTGAATTATCTGTTCCATTTTCTCTTCGTAAAAACCAGGAATAACAACAGATTTCCAGCTATAATCCTTGTCTCTTTAACTTTCCAGCTTTTAATCATCAATCATTTCAATTAATTTCAGTTCAATTCAGTTTATTTGTATAGCTCCAAGTCACAAAAGCAGCATTTAATGCAGAAATTTGAGGAAGAAGCAGAAAAAAGCCCATTACTACCAAAATGCGAAAGGGAGCAAAATGCAAGCTAAAAGCTAAAAAAAAAAAAAAACTATCTATAAGCTAAAAGTAGCAGAATGATAACTAAAAGTTGCACAAGACTAGGTAAAAACTAAAATGAAGAATGATAACTGATGGTAGCACAAGACTAGCTAAAGCAAGAGAATGGTGGTTAAAAGTATTGCAAGGCTAAAAGCTAAAAATAGTACCATAACAGTAACTAAATGTTACTAAAGTCAAACATTTTCAAGTTACAAAAATTATACGTTATTGCACTCAATTCCAGAATACGCTCAACATTTTGAATCATGAAAGGGTAAAACTGCACAAAATATTTAATAGTTTCATATGATAAAGTACAGAAAAGTAAAAAAACTGCAGCAACAGTGAGCCTTCGCATAATTAGTTCCACTTGTTGGTGCTGTGACTGTATTCAGGGGAGAACGTGTCGCACCACTGGCACAAATCAGCCCGTATGTGACGTTTTTGTGTTCATCTGCTTCAGGCAACCATGACATTCTGCTGACTAAAAGAAAACTTTGTGAGACAGTAATCAGTGCTGTTGGCTTGTTTCTCAGCCAGCTGACTCACAGGGAGCTGAATATCTGCTGCACAGCATCACACGCCCATCTCAGCCTAACGATGGTGGCAGCTTTTTAGCTGCCATAGCATTTCCCACAAAGCAATACCTGAAAAAAGAAAATCTAAGAAAATGACTCATACAGTAATGTCAATGTACACCCTACAGAAATCAGGTCATATAATCATCAGTTTCTGACTCATTCTGAAACTGTCTTCTCAGTCCTGAGTAAATCCTCCCTTTCTGCTGTTGAAAACAAGAATCACTGGTAAATTTCCATCTTGCTTTTGTATTAGAGAGCCCATCCTAACTTTTAGCTGAAACTGATGTGTAATCACTGCGTGTAACATGACGTGTCTATTTTGATCAATGCAGCTGCCTCTGTGTGACCCAGCAGGAAGTTAGAAATACAGGAACCACATTTCAACATCGTTTTTCCACTACACTGGTGAATTTCCCGCTTGTCTCCAGTACATTTGCTCTACAAGTAAATCACATGTAGAGCGTGATCAGTGACTCCCCACATTCATGTGTTCACTCTTTCACTATTTAGACGTTTTAAATGGTCCTTTTTCTTGTTTTTCAATGGTTTTAAATATTATTTACATCAATCAGTCATTAAACTACATTATACCTTGTCTAGTGTGGTTGTATTTGCGTATGTAAGTTTTTACACTGAAATAAATTAAATGACGGTTTTTAGACTACAATATTTACTATCCTAGAAGTTTTTCAATTCAATTCAATTCAATTCAAAAATACTTTATTAATCCCAGAGGGAAATTATTTTGTTGTTGTAACTCGTTATCCTCATTTCATTGAGATGTTATAGATACTGATGGCTGTAGGCAGGAAAGGTCCATCTCACAGAGGATCCTAAGAAACTGGCCGCAGACGCCGTCCGATCCGTCCACCCAGACTCGGCTGGCCTCCCGGCTCCCCCGGATACTCAA
>NC_056500.1:17910228-17944510 GCF_014905685.2 Nematolebias whitei
TGTGTGTGTGTGTGTGTGTGTGTGTGTAATAATTTTTGCCACTTTTTAAAAAACTTAAACAGGCGTGTAGGCATGTGTGATTTTTTTCTTTTATTGTGGAATAATTGAGTTTCCTACTTAGAAGAAATAAAGCATAAAGTTAAAGTGAGCATAATTTACTCTGTATTATTACTAGTATCCACATATTTGCAAATGATATGACAGGAAAACTGCTAAAACTAGTCATGTTTTGTTGTGGGTATAACATCTTATAAAATTCAGTTCTGGCTGCGGTGGGACCAAAGAGCCACATGTGGCTCCAGGGTCACAGGTTGCAGACCCCTGGTTTAGACATTTTGCTAATTTTGTTAAGCAGCAACCTGAGCAGAACAAAAGAAGTAATTCAGCAACTTTTTTCACAGCAATAGGATTGTGACAAATGAATGCATGACAAACATGACAGTTTGACCTCAACTTTTATGAAACCACTCTGCCTTGATGTGTTATAAAAGTAAAACGCTAAGAGACAGAAATACATCACAACTTCTAACACATGATCATGTCACTCAAAAGAAACAAAAAGCAGAAGCTACAGATGATCAGAGCTGGATGTTTGTGGCTCAGAGTAAGAGGGTGATGATGGCAGGAAGAAAAATAAAGTAATGGTAAATGGACTGTACTGATTTAGCACCTTTCTATCTAATCAAGATACTCAAATCATTTTACAACACACTTTCATTTACCCATTCATACAGAACTATTAGATCTCTAAAAAACAACTGAACAAGTCACCTATAGGGACTAATCAGTGCTTTAGATCTCATTCATACAGTGGGACACACATCGGAGGCAATGAGTGGTTCAGTGTCTTGCCCAAGGACACTTCGGCATGTAGTGGTGAAATCGAACCCCCTACTCTCCCATTGGAGGACGATCGCTCTAACCACTCAGTCACAGCCGCCCTGGAAGGATGAACAGAGGTTTCATTTTAGTTTTAGTTAACTGCAGTTTGCTGTATAATAATCTTCCCTCTGTGTTACATCCTCATTTGTGAATGAGGTGTCTTTTTTCATGATGTTTACAGCAAAAATTGTGTTATTTATAGAGGGGGGGGGTGTGTGTGAATATATATATGTTAAAAGTGTAGTGAACCAGATAACCTCAAATCTACCAGATGGACAGAGACTGTTATTTTCATTGATCTGAATAAGTCTGAACCATCTGATGAACTTTCTTTCTTGAATTAATCAAGCAGAAAAGACAATTCTTTATAATCATTACTGTCTTACAAATGTTTTGATAATCAAATTGTGTTAGTTCACTCAATGCTTTACAGGTTGAAAAGAACTACTAATTTTTATTTTTACATAAACAGTAAGTAATGATTTTTGTTCCTCATTCAGAGAAGAAATCACCTGAATATGCCTTTCTTGATTTTCTGTCTGAAATGAGCAAGCTGTCGTAAGTATGTTAAAGGTTGGTTTTCGGTCAACTAAAATGTTTACCGAGAAAAATGTCATGTTTTACTATTTGAAAAGATTACAAAGTGTGAGACTCCACGAAGTCTGCTGTTGCTGAAATAATCTTTTCTGTATGTTGTAAACAATCCTTGACTTATGATAACATCTTACGTCACAAATCCACTCCTCTTTCTGGTCCTTCCACGAATCAGAAAGCTCTAAATTGAACAGGAAGTCGACCCATTTAAAATGTGACAACTGCCCAGTTCATGTTAGATTCCAATGGAGAAGAGAAGGAATAGAGAATTATGGATTCCAGAATTCCAAGAGAATGAGAGTTCTGAGAGATGTTGGAATGAGAGCTGACAACAGGTCCGATAGTCCAACAGAATGAGCAGATTGAGAGTGCAGCCGGTTATGAAGAGTTTGGAGTTATGAAGAACCAGGAACGTTTGGGATTATAATTCTGTTTTGAGCTAATCAACGCACGACTTTCTGAAGGTTTGGTAGCTCTCGACGGAGACGCTGAAACGAGTCAGAAAGGAACTACATCCAGCGCTGATTCATCGTCAACAGGTAGATGGTTCTATTTTGACCAAGTGTACCGTGAGAAGCTGAGGATCTGACGAAGCGTGCAATTTCTGGTTAAACAGATTAAACTTCCCTCACACAGTTCTCTGTAAGATAATCTCCTTTCACTCTAAAACCCACCTCTCTCTCATAAATCAGTACAGATATTTTAGAAATATCTTAAGCAAAGTCCTCAAATCACCGCCGAGTGATTTGAAGTTCATTTTCTGTGAAACTGTCTGTTATTATTTTCATATTTTGCCAAATTAATGTAAATGTTTGATGTTAAACTTTGATTTTGAAAATAAATGATTCCATTCATTTGATGGGTCAAAGATAAATAACGTCTCTCGTTCACATTTCTGTTAAATTCAATGCACGACATTTACAGTCAGAAAAATGAAGAACTCGTGAATATTGTATGCATATATAATTCATATATTGTGTCATACAACAAGTGACACGTACCTCACGTGTCTCACTACAAAAGCAAAAGGTTGAACATAATCAAAAGAAATTTAATTGATTCAGCAAAACTTCAGTGGAATATTCTGAGTTCTTGTTGCTATGATCAAGGTCTTGTGACATGTCGAGGCACAACACAATGAAGGGAAGTAGCAAAAAGTCACCAGTGTTGCACATACCTTTACAACACAGCAAAAAGAGGTACATTAAAGATGAATCGCACAGCCAAGTTCAAATACTAAAAACTCAATTAAAAGGGAAACAGGATTGACATTAATTAAGACATGCTGAGAACATATGAAATCTAAAATCTTTTTCTTTAAACCTCGCGGCTCAGCAGACTCTTGTTAAACCGCAATATCTGCACTTGACCTGCACAGGGGATGCACATGTGAACAATACAACATGACATGCATACTAATGAAGCCTCACACACACACACACACACACAAACTGTGTGTGTGTATGACGTAATCTACTGAAATCAACTAACTTCACCCAGGGAAACCAACCGGGTCAGATGTCAGAACAGCTGCAGGTACAGCATGAATTCACCCACAGACTTTTTAGAAGTGTGAGGTTCTCCTCAGGTAAATAATGTGTGTGCACGTGATTGTTCTATTTGTTTGTGTTTATGTTGGACCTTATGCTGAAGTTCCAACATGTTCAACCTCTGAGAGCTGATGGGAGCTCTTCAAACTGGACTTGTGAGGAACATTTGGGACGACGGCTGCAGCAGCTTCTGCACAGACACATCACAGGAAACGAGCTAAGAACAACAGGCTGAGCTGTCCTGATGCAGGCTCACAGGCTGAGCTGTCCTGATGCAGGCTCACAGTTCTTACAGGCCTTCTTTGAAGACCTGCTTTTGTAGAGCGACCAGAGAAAACACAGCGAGCAGGAGAATCAGGTTAAAACAACAAGTGTGTATGAGAGGATGATAAAGTATTTGAATATTTATATGTCCAACATAGCAAAGATTTAAGAGCTTTATTTTATCTTTTAGTGCAGTAGGAAAGATGAATGGATTACAAACTAAACTCAGATCAGCACATGTAATTAAAATAAAGATCTGCTGAAACTTAAACTAAACCTATTCTCCCATGGAAGGGTTTAGGTGTCCTGCTGCTAGATAAGAAGCTGAGTTCACCTCCAAACAGTCGTCTGCTTCATATTAAAGCCAAAAATAGACACTGGAAATAAGCTGAGAGTAAAAATAGCCACGATTCTATCTTCAAACGTGGCTAAACTGATACGTAACATCATCTTTAACTATTTCTACTTCTCAAACTACTGTAATGCCACTTTAATCGGTGATATGTGACTTATCTGTGCTGCTGATTATCCATGCTCTTGCCTTTATGCTGCTGTATTCATACCCAGTTGCTCACAACGGACTCATGTTCGGGCTGCTGTTTAATGCACAGTATTCCAACAATTTTCTGTCAGGTCATCTGGACAGTTTCTTCTTTTTGCTGAAACGTTTCACCTTCCATCCGGAAGACTTCACCAGTCAAGGAAACACACAACACAATACACAGTATTATTTTACATTACTGGTGTTTAGCGTATATCGTAGATTCTTATATACTTTTTCTTTTTATACGTTATATTTTTGCCATTTTTGGGTGTAACTGGGACCTTGATTACACAATTTCGTTCCACCTCATGTACCACACATGATGTGAACAACAATACAGAACCTTGAACCTATTTGTCGTAAACAAACCAGATCAAATTTAAACCACTCATAATTTCTTGCTACTTCTTGTTAATTTATAGATCCTCGTTAATGAATGACATATGGCCTCGTCATGCTGTTTTCCTATTACCACTAGTGAAACGCCTCTGCTGAAAATGGATCAAATTCCTTCATTATATTAGTTTTGTTGTTTTTGTTAATGCTTATGCTAAGACAATTTCAAATACGCATATTTTCTGTAAAAATGCACAGTTTGTGGTCGACTTTTAACTCTAAAGCCATTTCTCCTAAGTGTCATGTCATTTTGTCTCCAAAGGGTGCAGGTTAGGTTGAGGGTGGAGGACCTGCAGCTGCACAAACACAATTCTGTCTAAAACAAAATGTCACGTGTCCACTCAGAGAGCTCAGCAGAAGGACGCTGCGCTGAGAAATCTGTAAATCTTTGCTTGGGTTGCACCAGAGGGGCCTGAGGCAAAGTTCTGCTAAATACCACAGTTACATAATCTATGGAGATACACTCAGAAACACACAGGAGCTCAAACCAACACGTATATGAAGTGTGTAACTGATGCACAAACATCCTCAGGGGAACACTCATGCACATGTTGGAAGCATAGAAACAAACCAAAAACATGGAACACACGTTTAAAATCATTTTAAAAACAACCACTAAACAACATTTAAAATCCAACACTTGAACATTTTTATTTATGCCATTTAGCAAATTCCCACACAATAAAATACTTTAGCTTCTGATTTCACACTTTTGTTTCCCTGCTTTTTATTTATTCTAACTAATGTTGCATTATTTTACAAAGTAGCAAATCATGCATTAAAATGTTCCACTCTTTCTGAAGATGGGTACATTTTTGGTTTTTGTAACTTTTATGCTTTTCAAAATAATTAAACTTTATTTATAAAAAAATAAATATTCATAAAAATACAGACCCCTCAAATCTTTCAAAATCTTTTATTCTGTTTGAAAGCGTACTCTAGTTTTGTTTGTATGCTACATTTAGTTACTTTTAACGTTTAGCTACTGTTGTGTTCCATTTAGAGTTATCTTGTAATAGTTTTAGTTGTCATTTATGTTACACGTGGCTTATAGCTTGTCTTTTTCTACTTTAGCTTTGAGACAAGATTTTTCTTTTTCTAATTTCAACATTTAGTTAGCGTTTTGCCACTTTTTTAACTTCTAATACTATTTTACTACTTTTTGCCATTGGTAGCTTTTTGCCACATTTAGCTTTTGGTTTGCATGTTGCTAGCTAGCATTTCTTTAATTTCGGCTTTCACCTATTATTCTGCTTTTAATTTTCCAAACTCAGGTTCAGCTTTTTCATCTTAGTTCAGTAAAGTCATTCAGTGTTCCACATCCACACTGCATTTTTGCAATTCTGATCATTGCAAAGTTGTTCTCCAATTAGCCTACATTGTTATATAAATTCTCACCTGATCAATTTGTACCTATTTTTAGTAACACGACTGTTAATGTTTTGTGCCACTACGATCTATTTCACTGAAAAAGCACAACTCTCAAAAGTAAAGCTCTTAAAAATATATATTTTAATTTAAAGGATGATTCTTTATTCTAGTTTCTGATATCTATATCAAACCTCTCCTGATACTGCTAATCAAATTAAAATAATAAAATTAAACAAATCAGTAAAAGCATAGATACAAAAATATTTAAAGAATCCTTCCTGGAACCTGTCATGGTGCTGGACAACAATGATATAGTGCAAAATCTTCCTGCAGCTTCTCCTCTTTATGTCGGAGCTGCAGCTGATCAAGTATATTCTACACCAACTAAACCCTCATTTGGCAAAGATCTGTTAGATTTCCTCAAACTATATTATTAAAAATACAAAACAGGCGCCCTTTAGGTCTGATTCAGGCTGAGCCATGTTTCCAAGTATGTCTAGAAATCTGATTGTTTTGGAAATGTGTCCCAGTGCCTGAGTCAGACATCTTAGAAAGCTGGTGATGAGCTTTTTATTGATCTGCTCACATCCTGCTGCGTTCAATGACCGGCGCCTCTTAGAACCGGATGAAAACAAGATACTTAAGCAGAACCTCAGAACATTCAGAGGGTCAAACCTTAAGAATGTGTCAGATCATCTGAATTTATGAAAACACGAACGATCACATTTTAAAGCATGTCATCACTTTGTTGGTTTTAGAACAGCCTTTATTTTGAAATCATCACCTGCGACTGCTGGTGAAGACAGAGGATAATGTTTATGCCCACGTTTGTGTTTGTCTGCACCGATAGTAAAATACCTCTTGAACCAGTGGACTGATATGAATTTTAAAAATGCAGATAGGAATGACTAGATATATATATCTACCACAATTTAAATTTTGGAGTCCGCCACATTTAAAATGGCTGTCAGAGCTAAGTGTTGGATAATTTAATTATCCTATCATCAACTCAAGAGGACAACGAGAAGGTCTTTTCAACCCAGGTTTAATCTCTTGCAAGGGGGGTGCAGCATTGAAAAACAAGCATACAAGATGTTACATATCGCTCCGTCTCCAAGGTCTGCCCACAGAGAAGAGTTAGCAAAAGCTTAAATACCCGTTATCGGACAGAGGCGAGGTCGAGACAACCTCTGCTTCACTGCTCATATTCCTTGAAGGCGTCAGAGTTTATTATCACACTCCTCTCAGAGTAGACAAAAAGGCTCTCTTGGCTTCACATACATATTTCTATATTAATGTGACATTAGTAAGTGAAAAACATCCATGACCTTTACATCCCCCATCAATAAGCTACATTATCCAATACAAAAATGGTTCAAATTTTATGAGTTTGACAGATATTGAGCTACAACTTGGTGTTTCAATAACTGAGTCATTCTCAACAAATACTTTGAGCTTGCTCAGGATGTTGTGACTTTGATTTACTTTGTCTTTTCTCAATTTAAAAAAAAAAGTTGTTTTAAACCTATGACATGAAAGGCAGTGTGAAACGTGTTTGCTTTTTAAGCTGCTGACTTGAATAATTGAATAAATATAGTTTGCGGTTTGATAAACACTTCCTGTCTTGGTGGATTCATTTAATTAATACTGACAAATCTTTTGTTACAGGTAGGCCCATTTCTGTCATGATCTGGAGGTAAGTTAAACCCAAGTGCAGACAGACGCTTAGAGAACTTGAAGGTAAATAAGAAATATATTTATTACAACAAAACAAAAGGCTGACATGGCGGCAAACGTCCATGAACAGCGGGAACGTGGAGACAAGGAGGGAGACAGAACATGATGCTTTAACAGGACAATCCTTGGACAGGGGAGCATCAAGGAAAAGCAGAATATATAGAGACATTAACGAGGAGATAAACACAAACACCTGGGGAAGGACAACAGGTGGCAGAAGCAGGAGCTGATTACATGAGGGAGAAACACTCAAGAGGATAAATGACACAAGGATCACAAAACACACACATATCCTCTCAGTTTCTGGGCTTCTCATTAGCAAATTTTGGAAAACAACAAGATATTTAAACTGAGAAACATAAATAATTTGTATAAAAACAAGCTGTATTCACGCACGTTTTGGACGTCTCTTGAAGCGTCCTCATTTCTAATATTTGTGGAAATCAGGCCACCTTTTCAGAAAAAAACTGGAGCTTCCTATCTTTAGAAGGACCTGCTTCTTCTGCTCTAAATGCTGCAAGGGAAAATCATTCATGGCTCCTAAAAATACCTGAAGCTGCTGTATTTACCCCCACAGAGACAGATGTGGATTCCTAGAATAAACTCCGGTTCATGTTGGTACCGTAGCCCAACTCGTCACAAGACCACCCTCCCTCTGCCTGCTTCATCCACGTGACATTGAGAAAAAGAAAAAAGGGAGGGCAGAGAAAGGCCAACATCTTTTTTTCAATGAAACACAGATTTCTGTGGTTTGTCACTGGTGATACAAGAAAACAGACATTAGAATGGGCCTCAAATCAGGGGATTTCTGCAATAAAAAAAAAAAAATCCAATATTGCTTGAAGACACTGTTTGGCTGTAGCGTTACTAAAATATCTTATGAATTAGTGGATGGATTATATAAAACTCTCAGAAAGTTTTCAGTGCCTGTACTTTTACAACTCAAGAATATTTGGAGTCAACCTAATCCAAGTTAACTGCCACAGCTAGCCAACATAAGCCCTATTCACACAGGATTAGTTCTACCTAGCGACCACAGTAATAAATAAATTACTCCCCAATGTCTGCTTTTTATGTGGCGCATTTGCACGGGATAACCAAAGCCTAAGATTTAGCTGAAATTTACGGACATCTTCCAGGTATCATGTTAACGCATTACGTTGTTACGACCGGGCTGGTCCATATAATGTGCTTAATGTGCGGGCCGGGCCGGTCTCAGGCTTTGATGTGGTTTTACGAATAAGCACAAAGAAAACTAAAGAATGCACAATATAAAATTGTGTTAATCTACTTGTTGAGGAGGAGGCAGGTCCGACCAGTTTAAGAGGTAAAAAAAAAAAGCCACGTTAAGCTCAGATGGACAGCTGTCACCACGACCACGCATCTGCTGACCCACCGGTTGAAATGGACTGTCCAGGGTGTCCCAACCTCTCGCACTGTGATGGCTGGACATGGACACCAGCTACTCCCGGTACCCAAAAAGGAAGAAGCAAGTAAATATAATGGATGGATGGATGGGTGGGTCAGCTGATCACGCGCACGTCTCCACACCTGCTGTCATCTGTGGTGAAGGAAGTAGCAGCATAAAAGCCAAAGCGAGCAGCGTGTTCATTTAAAATAACCTTGTTCTATATTGTTCCGAACGATTTTACTTTTTAAAAACAACAAAAAAAAAAAAAACACCTAGTTACATATTGGATCCTGCACATTTCTGTCCAAATCACAGAGATGCCTATTCGCATTGGATTAGTTTTATCACAGGACCGCGGAGTTCAGCAAAATATAGTAGGTAATTTACGGGGTAATTTTTACTTTACAAATTACTGACATGGCTGATTCGTACGGGATTAACAACACAGACAATCTCTGTAATTATTACAAATAGCACATGGTCCCTAGGTAAAACTAATCCTGTGTGAATAGGGCTTAAATCAGTGATTGCTAAAGATGTTGAAGAACAATTTAGTGAGGTATTAACTCAGAACAATCCTTAACACATTCTCTGAGTGCTATCACACCTCATGAGATCACAGCATTTACAAGTTTGACCAAAATGAGTATAGTACTTCCCTTTTCAGCACAAGATGATTTTAGTTCAAATCTCTGGCATGAGAGGCAGAGGGTGATATGCATTCCTTTCAGAAATGTTAGGCCTTCACTCAATATTTGTGCTGAAACTGCAAGAAACCCATTTGAAAAAGGCTTTTAAATGCAAACAATAAGTTGTTTTTTTTATCCTAAAATGTTACTTCTACAGTTTTACTATACTTGAAACAATTCACAACCTTTCAGACAAGTCATGTAAATATCTGAGCCACTAATACACTTTTTGTTCTTAAATGATTACTTCATGGGGGATAAAACAAATAAAGTTCCCGTTAAAATTTAGGAAACCCCCAGAAGTGCCCAGATGTTAACATCCTGTACCACCGGTGTGTGAAGAGAATGGCACATGAAGCACCATAGTGCAACTTTGATTATTATTTGCCTAAACCACCTGTGTTCCTTTAGAAAAATAAAAATCTGGTGGTGGGACCAGAATTAGAGGCAAAGAGACCCGCGGGTGCTGAAGGCGGAACAACAACACAGAGAGGAAACATCTGCAGACTGGGTCAGCAGCACAAAGTACAATTTCCGCTCATAAAGGATGACTAACTTTTTTTTTTTTGTGCAACAAAACATCCAATGAAAACCCTTAAAAAATGATTAACGATTAAAACGAAAAGATCTAAGTGTAACTTTTATAGAGGACATGTTTGATGGGGGCGGCACGGTAGCTCAGTTGGTCGAGTTGTTGCCTCTCAGAGAGAAAGTCACCAGATCAAATCCCAGCTGGGGGCAGCCACAAAAAGACTAAAATCTCTGCAAATCTCTTTGTTGGTACAAAAACACAACTTTAAATTGTGTTATCTTTAAATTAAAGCTGCTGAAAATCAATGCTTATTTAAATCTTTGTTGCAGTGAAGTTTGTAAGTAAACCCATTAACATGAACGCATTTTATAATTTTTTAAAAACAACAATTCCTGCCAGACGCCACCATGATGATCAGTCATCCTCGGGTCAGTCGCCACGTCGGCTGAAATAATGTCAGTCCAACCCGGTGAGCATCAGCCATCGTTTGTTGAGTGTCTGTGAGAGCCGAGGGGATAAACACGGCCCTGGAGATTAACTGTTATTAAATTCAAGGCAACGACGCTTCAACAGGATGACATAAAAGGTGCCTGGGAGCACAAACAAATCCAGTTTGACAAAATTTACCATTTATCAATTTGTAAAATTAAAATTGACCTATCAGAAGAAAAAACATCTAAATCGACAAAAGACTGGTGTGAGTTCAACAACATCAACAAAAACAAACTCGCTTTGTATTCACTGGACAAAAACTGTTAGACGTGTCTCCTGCTTCAAGAACAAAAAGATCATAAACAAAAAAACAATTTAAAATTCTGTTGTTTTTTTTATCTAACTTTCTGTCAACATATTCTTCTTATATTGTCTGATTCTGATGGACATCATTTTCTCATTTTCTCTGTTAAAAGCTTCAACTTGGGTCACTTTTTTTTTTTTTGTTTATCTGACGTTATTACAAGTTTTACTTTTTTCAAGAACACTGTTTAGTCTTGTTAATATTATGAGTCCCTAAACTTTTGCTTTGAATGTAGGGGTTCAAATATTTGGGAAACTTATTCACAAGTGATGATAGGATGGAGAAGGAGATGGACTGACAGATCTGGGCCTCGTCTGCCGTAATGAGGGTGTTGCCCTGGTCAGTCATGGTGGAAAAGGAGCTTAGCCAAAAGGCAAAGCTCTCAACTAACTGATTTGTCTATGTTCCAACCTTCACTTAAGGCCATGAGGTTTAGGTCAAGATGTGAATATCTCTGTCACCTGGAAGGAGCTCAGAGTGATGCTCCTCTACATGAAAACGAGTCAGCTGAGGTGGATTAAGCGTCTGATCGAGAAGCCTCCTGGGCACCTCCTTTTGGTGGTTTCCTGGGTGTATTCCATCCGGAGGAGACCGTAGTGCAGACTAGAGGAATCCTCTGGTCTGGGAACATGTTGGGTTACTTCAGGAAGAGTTGGAGAATGGTTCTGGAGAGAGGGAGGTCTGGGTTTTACTTCTGGTCGTGTTGCCTCTTCAACCTGAAAAGAGAGTGAAAATTGTCATAGCTCTGCTCTCTGTCAGCTCCTCTGTCATGCTGCACACTCAGTAATCACTCAACTCATGTCACCTGTCACCGCTCATTATCCCACAGCTCCACCACCTGGTCCAGTCAGTACTTAAGCTCACTCATTCCTCTCAGTCTGGGCCAGATTCTCTATCCTGTCTCATCAGCAGTAGACTTTCCAGCATTCCATTGATTGACTCATCACGTTCATGACCCTTGCCTTGACCACGACCACGCTTTTGCCTCAGCCCTCGTCTGCGTTTGCTCATCTGATCAGGTACCGACTCATGCTCTTGTTTTTTGACTCTCTTTTTGGATCACGTACTGGATACTTCTGCTGAACAACTGACTTCACGGTATGAACTCTGCCTTTCCCTTCTGACTGTTTTTTGGATCACGGATTAAAGGTCAAGCTCATTCTGTATCACGGACTTATCCTTACCCCTGAATCTGATTCCCACAGATTCATTTCCCCAATTAGTCTTTTTCCCCCTGCATCTACTAACCTTTATCTTTTAGTTGCAAGCCTGTTGGACTCCGTTCCAGTGGACCTTAACAACATCAGTTCTACTTCTAGTGGCAGCCCGCCACTACAACACTACCCAATCTCGAACTACCAATCAGAAGATCGGAACCAGCCCAGAACCGGACCTACTCCAGAGTTTTACTTTATTTCACAATAAATCTTTTAACCCTCTCAGTGGTTGTTGTTGTTGTTGTTGTTTGCGATCCGGCCTCTGGTTCATGACAGAAAATGTACTTTTTTTATTCTTTAAACTAACAGGAACTTGATATTAACCCATAAAGTATACATTTTTTTTTATGTAGCAGAAGGACAACATATAGAAGATTCATAAGTATATATATATATATATATACAGGTCCTTCTCAAAAAATTAGCATATTGTGATAAAGGTCATTATTTTCCATAATGTAATGATAAAAATGAAACTTTCATATATTTCAGATTCATTGCACACCAACTGAAATATTTCAGGTCTTTGTTTTAATACTGATGATTATGGCGTACAGCTCATGAAAACTCAAAATACTACAGATATTATATATATAACTATTATCACCCAAAGGTGCTCCATCTGAAGGTCTACAGCCTCCTGGATGATGATTAAACATGCCTTACATATGGAGTTAACATAATGTGTGAAAATATTTCTTACAGTGACAGTAATGAATGCACCTAAAGTAAAGTCCTGCTTTGTCCATGTTAAATATGTTTATATCATTTATTATAATGCAGGTTGACAGAAGTGAGCACAGAGCAGCACTTTAAAAGCTTCTCCCCATCCATTCACCACTGTCACACCCCCCCCCCCCCCCCCCCCCCCCCCCCCCCCCCCCCCCCCATTCCATTCTGTGGCCTACATTTCTGTCAGAAGATGAGAATCACACGTGAGCTCAGCTTCATGTTGTGCCTACTGTGATGTGAAACAGCATTTCATCCTCCTTCTTTCTCCTTTTTGGGAAACTAACCCCTGTCATACCTTCAGCCCAAACTTAATTATAACTTTGTCTGTAGGAGAAAAAAAAAAACGGTACAAGATTTAACATGTTAAACATGTTTAAAATCAGACATGACTGAAGTTTTGGTTTTTGGGCCTGAGTATCTTAGAAATAAAATTTTCAGTCATCTGCTCTCCTTGGATGGCATTAATCTGGCCTCCAGCTCTAATGTTAAAAATATTGGTGTTGTTTTTTTTATCAGGACATGTCTTTTAACCCCCACATTAAAAAGTTACTAGAACCTCCTTCTTCCACCTGTGTAATATCACTAAAATTAGAAACATATTATCGAAAAATTATGCAAAAATACTGGTTCATGCATTTGTCACGTCTTGACTGGACTATTGCAATGGTTTATTATCTGGGTGTCCAAATACTTATTTAAAAAGTTTTCAGTTGATCCAAAATGCTGCTGCCAGAGTCTTAACTGGAGTCAGTGGGAGAGATCGTATCTCTCCAGTTTTAGCTTCTCTCCATTGGCTCCCTGTCAAATCCAGAATTGAATTCAAAATCTTACTTCGAACCTACAAAGCTCTCAACAACCTAGCTCCATCTTATATTACAGATCTTATTGTTCCATCCATCCATTATATTTACCCACTTCTTCCTTTTCGGGTCACGGGGGTCGCTGGTGCCCATATCCAGCAGTGACTGTGTGAGATGCAGGAGACACCCTGGTCAGGTCTCCAGTCCATCACAAGGACACATGGAGACAAACGAGACAAACAACCATTCACTCTCTCACTCACACCTAGGGACAATTTAGTTACCAATCAGCCTAACATGCATGTTTCTGGTCTGTGGGAGGTCTTTGATCCGGCGACCTGCTCGCTGAGAGGCGGCAGCTGTGCCAGTCGACAGATTAAACAGCTTCAGTTCTCATTTTGATTTGAGCTGACATTAACCAGCTGTACTTTTTGACATGTTTTAACTTCCCTCTGCCTTCTTTAGGAAATCCCCCTTCGTTTGCAAAACGTTTTTGGACAGTTGTTGCCTTCTCCTCTCACACAACATTTGGCCTAAGCCTCTGAAGTGTAAAGTGATTTAGTATGAAGGATCCTACTGTCTTCACATCCCACTTGTGGTACTGAAGGGGAAATTATGAGCTCAGACATCTTGTTGCCAAGTCTCGTCTCCATACAGAGTGTGTATTCTTTCTCTAAGTGAGCTCATATCACTGCTCTGGAGTGAACTCCATAAAGCCTTTTCAAATTACCTCTTCTAGTAATTATCATTTCCTCCAAAGCATCTTCTAAAGTGTGTCCCTTTGGTCACACCGAGTAATAATTTGTGAGGCTGTAAATTATATTTCAAATCAATCTGGTATCAGTCTGACCTGCACAGCCTGTATGGTCAAAGTCACCTTCTTCTTCTTTAATGTATTTACACGCTAAATTTAAATTTGGGTGTAAATTTTTTAATGCACTGTAAGATCTGACACAGTTAAATGTTTGATTAGGAGTGAAAGTGTTGCCACAAGCTCTAAACAAAGGGAAAGGCGTTTACTTTAAATTACTTAAAGGTTTGTTTTTTTTGACGAGTTGCGTTAAGCTCCATGTTTTGGTTGTTTTGTATCTAATTATTCAATTAAATTTCCTTCTTAGTCATTTCGAGTTGCCAAATTTATTTCAGTACAATACTACTTCTAGGTTTGGTAACTTTGATTTGTTGAAGTTGACTTTGATTAGAACATTTTAGGGTAATTGTTTTATTCTGTTTTTTTTTTTATATTAAAAATGCATTTAAATTAAATAAAATTAATTTAAAATCAAAAATGAGATTTTCTAAACATTTCTAGTTATTCGTGGTTTCCTTATTTTTTTATTGCAGATTTTTTTAAATGTTAACATTTATCTTATAACATTACAAAAGCATACAAGCTGATAGTTGATGACAAATTTATTACTGAATGCTGTAAAACTGTTCCAGTTCTGGTTTAATTTGTTTAAAAGTATGAAATCCTGCACATCAATGCAGGGATTTTCCATTTCAAGGGAAGTTTATTTTGTTAAAATTTTTAATTTGATGGATTTTTTGTTTGTTAATGTGTTGATAATGTAAGAAGAAAAACATTGCATAAAATCAGATAAAAGAAAAACAGAAATGAATAAAATATTTTATACATCGGCAATCGTTTCTATTGCAATGATTCAATTAGTCGTTGAGACGCTTCATGAAGCAAAGTGCATTACCTAGTAAATTATTTTCTGCTGCATTTGCTCCCAACAAAAGGCTTCATCAGCCTTTTCGTAGAAGTGAAGCGCAGGCGGTGAATCTGTTTGGAACATGTGTCTCAATAGGCTCACATCGACCGGGACAAAACGATCTGGACTCCAGAGACGGTGATCAGCTGCTGCAGAGTTTCAGAAGCAGACAAGGTCACCCTCCAAAGAAAAGAATAACTCCAACTATCATAACTCTGTTTTATCTAAACTCTCAGGGTTAGGCTTTTGTCAGATTGAGAGTTTGCTCTTTTTCTTAGCCAGTCTGTGTTCAGGAAACAGAACAAACCACTGAGGAAGGTCGTGATCTATTTGCTAACATTTGTTTGAGGGACTGAATTTGTTTGCAGCAATGAATAACAGCTGGCTACAGCTGATGAAGTGTGTACAATTTTAAAATAATTTTTATACAAGAAAGACATTATGCTGTACATTTCTCTGTTTGCTCTGCAATAATGTGATGCAATGCTTTATCATCAATATTATCAGCACACTGTCTCGAGCCATTCCTCTAATAAAGGAGCATCTAATTTTTGAACATCATGCAGTAACATGATGCTCCATCACAGCAGGAAACCAGTATTAGCTGACTCCTAGAGGTTTGCATGTCGCCACGACTGTTTGCCTCCAATGCAACTGATGACATTTTCACATGGTGGGTAGTCTCTTGATGGCTGTCGTGATATTTTGTGAGCAAATGAGACAGCTGTGAAGGAAGGATTACACAGGCAGCCACCACAGCAACATCCTGCTCTGTAGGCATCAGAGTGAGACAAACAGGTATAATCAAGTGCTGCGCTAAGCTCTGTGCTTCATTATGTTCAAGGCATAAATATTATTTTGGGGCAAATCCACAGGATGTGGATCATCTTGTTCATTGGACTTATCATACAGACATTTGGAAAACTTCGTGTTGGACAGAATGCTTGATGCTCTTTAGTAAACAGGTGTTATTGTAATAATTGTCACCCACCACTGACCTTAAATACCACAAAAATGTATATAACTCCATCCATTATCTTTTACCCGCTTCTTCCATTTTGGGACACGGTGGTCATCAGTGCCCATGTCCAGCAATCACTGTGCCAGGGGCAGGGGACACCCTGGACAGATCGCAGATCGTAAGTCGATCACAGGTGGTCCACATAGAGACAAACAAGACAAACAACCATTCACTCTCTCACCCTGGATTAGGGCTGGGCTGGGCCATAATAATGTGCTTAATGTGCGGGCCGGGCCAGTGTCGGGCTTTTGATTGCGTCAGCGGGCACGCGCGGCTGACGATCCAATTATATGGCTACATGGCTTGCCATACATTTACTTGTTGCACGTGGCCATTTGACCGGCCTTGAAAGAGGTAAAAGAAAGTTCAGTTAATGTAAAGAAAGACATTCAAATAAATGAGACATATTTGTATTTTCCTTTAGAAGGTGGTGGTGTAATTTAAAAAAGATACAGCTGCACTCCACGGACGCGCGCGGCTGATGACCCAAACAGGTGAGAGCCCAAAATGTCAACATGTCAGAGCAGGGTCTGTGTCTGAATAATGCAGAATGCAGACAGAAGCTGGGATTTAATGCGCTTTGACGGCCATAAAAGGACAAACACCCCCTCAGATCCGATCTTCTGCCCTTTATTAATCAGCCGCGTGTGTTCGCCGACTGTTAATAAATATATAAGCAGTCAAAGCTTAATTAAAAATGTCGTGGGGGGGGGGGGGGGGGGGGGTGTCTGGTTTGGACCTGTAACTACTGTTAATTCATCAAACCGGGTGGGGTTTGGAAATTATGGCTACGGTCTGGGACCGGGCCGGGTTGGATTTTTTGGGACCGAATGCAACTCTAGTCCAAAGGGAGAGTGCCATACCTTGGCCCTTGAGCAAGGCCCTTAACCCCTACCCTCCATCTGCTCCCCTAAACGCCCTAGATAGCAGCTGCACACAGAGGGCTGGGGTAGCTCGGTGGTTATGTCAAGAAGGTCATCCAGTGCAAAAACAAATCTTCATGCAAGTTCGCCCACTGTGACAACCCCTGAAGAAGAGAGCAGCCGATAGAAGAAGAAGCAAGACAAAAAAGAGTAAATGTGAAATATTGAATTAGCTCATGAGACTGAGCATAATGTGATTTTTAAGGTTTGACCAAAATAGCTACAACAAAGCATCATTTCTCAACATGAGTTGATTTTAGTGTAAAACTCTTACAGGAAAGATGACGGGCAATAAGCAGTCCTTCAAATTTAATGTGTGGCCTTTAATATTTAAAATGTGCCCACAGTATTTGCCTGAGGGATAATAATCACAAGATATTTTTTTTTAATTATAAGAAATATCAATTTCCTGACGTGTAATGTTTCTGCATTGAATGATTGTTACAGTAAATGCAATCATTATCGGTGGACTGACCATAAATACTAAATATAGAAAAACAGTTTGTTGAAATACAGAAAAATTCAAACACGAGTCTTCACAACTCTGTCTACAGAAGGTCATGCAGTAAATTACTAATTTTCCCACAATTCCAAACGTTCTTAAGAGAAATTAGGACATGAAAGTGAACTTTGCCTGTGGGGCGTAAAGAGTTATATCTTTCAGAGCCAGGCCACTGCTCTGTCATCCTAAAGGAGAACTTCAGTCACAAGATGGATCTCATTAGGTGGAAATAACCTGAATTGACCCGAGTGAGGAAGTGTGATACAGAGGATCTGCTTATTTCAGGTTCACCCACGAAGAAGCCAACATGATCCTCCAGAAGGATTTTACACGCTGGTAGATCAGCTGCATTTCTTCCCTGAGGAAACTTTGCCACTAAACGATAAAAGCGCTCTTCTGTCCTTTGCTTTGAGATGCAGATAACCTCAGGAGTGGATGAGAGAAGTGAAGGGGAAGAAAGTTTGAGAGAATCAGTCTTCTCTTAGAAACGGCAGATTGAAATGAGGACAGAAGAAGAGTTTAAGATGGAGTATTTAAAGTTCAGCTACACCTGTTATGTGGTTGTAGTTTGACTTACTGGTATTTTATTGAGGAACTCAACATTTCTCAGGGTCAGCATCAAAACCATACAACCATTCGTTGAGGGGATGCATATTGCCCACCACCGTTCATACCATGGTTTTGAACTAAATTTCCCCTAATCTATTAGCCTAAAGCCTCTCAGGTACTTCCACACTGAATTTTATCTCCGTATCAATAAAAGTGACAGACGTATGGCTGAGCTATTGTTAATATACACATCTAATTAGGTTGACAAACAAATTACCCTCCACCAGCGGCTTTGAACGTTATCAGCCCATTAAATGGCCATTATTAGTTGTTCAAGTCAATTCAATTCAGTTTATTTATACAGCACCAAGTCACAAGAGAAGTCATCTCAGGGTTATGAACAGTTGTTGTCATCCCCGTATGTTCAGACTGTCCCTCCTACCTCCTAGTAGGTTTAATGGTATGCTCTTATCGCTGATAAAATGCAGCTTCACCCACATCAAAAACTGTTTGTTTTTGTTAGCTTTATTTAACTCTTTTCCTAAATCTAACCTTATACCTGACCCAGAGCACTGACCCTAAACTTAACCCCCTTACCCTCGACTCTGAACCCAACCCCTTGACCCTATTATCAGCAATAAGAACGTACCTTTAAACCTACTAGTAGGTACAGGAGGGACAGTCTGAACGCAACCTATGGGGATGATAACAACTAACAATGACCATTTAATGGCTGATAACATTCGAAGCGGGTGCCCCCACACACACTCACAGGCACAAGCAATTACTTGTTTGGTGAAGAATGCACAACTTTTGCATAAGCTATTTAACCTCCAAGTTCTGCATTCACTGTTCATACACACACGCGGTGATTTTTTTTCATTTATATATTTTTACTCCCTATACACATTTTAAATTCTCACTCATACACTGATTAGCATATTGGTAGACAGTGGCGAGTGCTTTGATGAAAAGCACACATTTACAGTGGAAAAACTTGAGCAGCAGTTCTTTATTTCAGATGAGTCTCTGTGAAAAAGACACCTGGGACAGAGAAAACCATGAGCAAATTTCAGGTCTGACCTCACTGATAAAAGCTTCCCAGAGGGTAAAGTGAGGCCTTCAGGGCCCCAGTACCACAGTCTGCATATCAATGACAACATGACACACTCAGTCTAAATTTCACACAGTTTAAAAGCTAGGAAGTGGTTTTAGATGTGACGCAAACTTTCACTGTTCACTGTACACAACTATTTTAGTGGTTGTCTTAGAAGAACGTGCGCTGTCTCTGTTACAGTTTGTTGCAGATGTTGTTGTTTTAAGCAAGATGAATGTATTCTGCTCAAACACTGTATGTATGCATTATATTAGATCAAAACTGGATTGTTAAAAAAAAAAGAAGTAGCTTAGTGTGTTTTTTGTATTAGAATTTAAAAAATTAGAAAGAGTTATTCATTTTTGTTCTGTTGCTTGAAAATTATTATGATTGAAATAATTGTTTGAAAAAAGGGGCAGATATAATAAGATTTTTTCTTCTTTCTGGTGCCTTTCATTTTAAATCTTTTGTATCTTTTTTTATATTGTTATGGAATTGTTTTGTACTTTTT
Source organism: Nematolebias whitei (assembly GCF_014905685.2). Classification (NCBI taxonomy): domain Eukaryota; kingdom Metazoa; phylum Chordata; class Actinopteri; order Cyprinodontiformes; family Rivulidae; genus Nematolebias; species Nematolebias whitei. The sequence continues at coordinate 17,930,064 of NC_056500.1, forward strand.
TAAAATGAATAAACTTTATACCATACCATACCATATGAAGGAGTAACAAGAGAGCTTGCACCAACCATATCATAAAATTACTTTTCAATACTTTTACTATGGGTTTAATGTGCAACAACACAGAAAACACATTTAGTAGATTTTAGATGTTTTTAGCTGCATTTTCACTTCACACCATAAAATTCTTCTGGTTGGAAGCTGCAGAACAATCAACAAATCTGAGATAATGAGCCCCTGAACTGATCCTGAATGTCCTTTAATGTGAAATAAATAGATGTCTCCTGCTGACTTTTTTTTTTTTTTAATTCCAGGCATCTTTTCTCTGACTCCCCCCCCCCCCCCCCCACCAGCCAAATAAATATAAAGTTGAGCTGTTCAATGTGTGCAATATTTGTGGGGTTTCTGGGTTTTATCTTTTCTATATCTTCATGTTTCTTGCACTCACCATTGTTCCTTCTCCTTGTGTTCAGCTCCTGTCTCACCTGTCTGTAATCATAATCACTCCTGGTGTTCGTTATTCGGTCTCGTTAGTGTCTGTATAAAGTCAGCGTCTCTGTGTTCCTCCTTTGTCCGTGCATTGTCCTGTATGGCGTCATGTTCTGTTTCTCTCTGTGTCTTCTCATCTAGAAATATAAGTTTTGCAGCCACGTCAGCTTTTGTTTATTGCTATTTAGCTAAATTAACTATTTTTTACTTTGGAGTCTCTAGTCCCTGTATGGGTTCAACCTTATCAGCAGAATAATGATAATGTTGGTAAAGGTACACCTCACAGGTAGCTTAACCACATTCATTAAACTGCTTTATTTCAAAATCTGACTTTAAAGTTGAATAAAAACGAGAATTATTGTGACAGACTAAAGAGAAATTCCATATAGTTACTGATGCAAAACAGTAAAACCTGCATCAAAGAACAGTTTAGACTCTGTTTATATTTATTTATTTTAAAATGCAACTGATTAAATGTTCACCTTCCTGTGATATAGCACCGTTTGTGGTGCAGACTTGCGCCATGTTCAAAGAGATATGCAAATGATTCATGGTCTGACCTCCAAAGATTAAATAGAAACTGTCCCTACAAAAGGAATTTTAAATAGGTTTGTTTAAAGGTCATTTTTGACACTTGCTGCGAAAGATAAGATGCATTTTGAAAATTTAAACGGGAAGGTTTGACAAAGACTTTGCTGTTCCTTTGGTTCAGTGTTTATTCATATTGACCTTTCAGAGAAAAGCTGAAGCCACATCCAGGACAAAATGCAACGAGCTGTAGAAGAAAATGTAGTTTATCTTTATCTTAGTTTGAGTACTGGAATATAGTGCAACACTGAGAAGATGTATTTCTAGAAAGAACAAGTAAAATTATTAGGAACATTTCATTACATAAGTGATAATGAATGGTATTTGGTTAGTAAATACATCTGAACAACAAATGAAAAAGAGCACAGACCTGAAAATATCAAAGTTCATGCTCAATAATCCAGGTAAAAATCCAACAAAGTCCAGTCAGGTCATCTGGACTGTTTCTTTATTTTTTGTTTTTTTGGTGAGACGTTTCAGCCTTCAAGTGAAGTCAGCATTCGTTGCACGGAGGAACTTGGTGTTCATTAAATAGACAACATTTTGGCTGCACAAGTTAATTATAAATACCTTCCATCTACAAAATAATGATCATTTTAGCTAAAATTTTGCATTGCATGTGTTCAATTTAATTCAGTTTATTTATATAGCGCCATATTACAACAAAGTTGTCTCAGGGCTCTTTACAGGAACATTCATATACATAGAAAAGCAAGTGAGTAAAGTTCTAATTTAAGGAAGCCAGCAGACTTGTTGAATCTTCACTTTGTCGCAGTCTCCCATCCTGAGCAAGCACAAAGGCAACAGTGGAAAGGAAAAACTCTCTTTTAAAAGGAAGATACCTCCAGCAGAACCAGGCTCAGGACAAGTGTCCATCTGCTTTGACCGGCTGGACCGGTGTTAAAATGGTGTGCATGTTTGACAGTAGTAATTGTAGGCCAGATATTGCATGTGTTGTCTAGTTAACATGTTTGAGTTTTGATGCTCAGGTTGTTGTTTGATGTCAAAATGTTCATTTAGATCCTCAGTGTTTAGTAGCTGCTGTGTCGTGGAAAAAAAGGAGATTCCCAAAACAGACCAAGGTGTAGTCCATCAGATTTATTTACAAAGCTTTGGAGAGCAGTCCAGCATTCACAGAATTAGAAGATTACACTATTATCAGTGCTCTCATCCATGTGAAACCCTGACCTGCTCTAACTCTCTGGACCGGACAACTAAGTTTTTTATAGAATAACCTCCAGCCCAAGCCTCAGCTCCTCTCCTCAATGTCCGAGCCGTCATCGAAAGGTCCGCTGCAGACAGGAAGGAGTGGATTTGAGTCAAGGACTCTGCTTGAGACACGTCACCGTATCATATCAACTCTATCGTAACAATATTAAATCAATCAGTCCTTGAGGATTTCAAAACAACCAGTTCTTTCTGTTCCTCACTGACTGGTCACAGTAACAGTGATTACATGGGGCCGTTAATATCACACATCACAAACATGAGCAGAAGGACATCGCAGAACGTTCTCACAAGAGGGTTATTGATCATGATGAGTGCAAATAATACACATTACACTGACAGCTGCAGAGCCTTAGATGAAAGATCAACTCCTGCGTCGTCAGAGAAAGAACTGTGTAAAGTTCAGACTCAACAAACTTGAACATAACTGATCGTTAGCTTGCACCGTGCCTCAGACGAATTAAACAAAATCACAAAACATCTAAAGTTTGTCACGGTTACAGCATGCAAAATGTCAAAACACAGATGGGGCTGTCACAGCCAAGGTTTACCAGTGAGAGTTAGTGGCTCGCTACCTAAAATGAAAAGTTTGATCCAATGGTTCATTAGTGTTTCAAAAAGCTGATTAGCTTAATCTTTTGAGCAATCAGTGTAACACTTTGGGTGTCTTCCACTTCAGTTTATTTGATAAAAGGGCCACAAGTGGGCTAAAACATGTTGCTAGTTCATAGAAATAGTAGCAATTATGTCTCATATCAAGGATATCAGATAAACAGCATGTCATCTCTGAATGACTCAGAGTTATTAAGCTGAGCTAGATCTGATCCACCTTTGGAAACTCTAACTCTGGTCTAAACTTTGTCTCCCCTCCGTTTATTAATTTGGGTTTGTGTAATTTAGCCTTGTGTTCACACAGACTCATTATCTTACCAACAATGGACTGCTGAGACAGTAATTACACATGGCAGTCACCCTGTGTTAATCTGGTCCCCACTGGAAAAATACAGAATTACAGTACAACCAGTGGATTACAGAGGACGCCCCACACACGTCCCATCCCCCTTGTCCTTGAACAATAGAGATGAACATTTCCTCCATTGGTGGGGCTCTGGTCTACAAAGGACTTTGCCGAAACATCGCAGAGGACCTTCTTTCCAACAAGCCTCACTCAATCACTTCTAATCTTCCTTTAGACACAAACAATAGCAGGAATCTGTTGAATTTGGTGCATAGCTTTCTAGAGATATTTCTGACCCATATGCAGGATGTAGAAGATATTTATATAGGAGAGCCTGTCTGGACACAAAGACCCCCTGTCCCACCTGAGTATTCGTCCCTCAGTGCTCAGGGTTTGAAGATAAGTACTGCTCTTTCAAGTCTCAGCAGGTTCATTCGGTGCATCAGCCTGCGTGGAGTCAGAATACTGAAAATGGGTCCAGTTTTAAAATGCGGCGAAATCCTGCAACACTTATATAACCATGAAGGCAAGGTCTGGAAAAACAAAAAAGTAGCAACCACCGCCTTATAAGGGGCGTTTCAGGTCATATTTGTTATCAGGAAAATAACCTCTGGCTACCTGCATACCTTCAGGAAGTTAGTGGTTCTTAGAAAATACTGTATTTCTAGACAATAAAACCACTTGGTGCATTTCTCAGAAGTTGCAGCATGAAAATGAGAGGTGACCTTTGGAAAACTAAACTCTAACCTAATGCATAAAATTAGAAATGATTGTTGATCAAATTCACTGTATTTACCTGGAATTTGAATAGTTATGATTCAGGCTAAAAGGTCAAAAAGATTGTTAAAAAAAAGCCATCTCATGGTTACACTTTATTTAAATTTAGATTAATGAATTTTTAATTGGTACTCTGTTTGAATCGGATACTTGTTGGACACATCCTCCAAAATATGCTGCAAAAGAAAATGCATTGCTATTCTACTGTTTTGGTGCCACTTTCCATCTAAACTGAAGTGCTGTGTTTCTAGGAAGTCTTTTATGTTAGGGTTAATTGTTTTGGCTTTAATACAAGGTAGCACTATGGCAAGCCCTTTTAACATAAAATCGAGTAGTCTGACTATCTGTCATAGGTGTACACTATACATACACACATATTCCACAGGAAACTGGTGTGTCGGAGTTTCATATATATATATATATATATATATATATATATATATATATATTTATTCAAGGATTTTTTAATTGTCATACCAGCTCACATTTGCATGTTTATGGTATGAAATTCAGATTCAGGTTCCAGATCAAGAAGCCTTACAATTAACAAATAAATAAATACTGTGTAGGATACCCGGCCTTTTGATTCACAGTTCTTCCTACACCGGAGGGTGATAGAACCACACCCGAGATCCATTGGGACTAATGAGCATCTGGAGAAAAAGTAGCAGCAGAAGACTTCAATCCGACGCTGTTGCATTGTGTGTCTTGTGGTAGTGTGCTCCTGGCCTGATAAATTACTCTTTGTGATTAATAAATCTAGCCCTTGTCGTTGTGCTCTAGTTCTGGCTCCTGTGCTCCACATGTGCCCTGAGTCTCCTGGTTTCCCTACTCGAACCTTCTTGTGCTCTCCTCAAGCTGCTCCTTGCCTTCCACCACTTGCTTCTTTGTACAGACCCTCCTGGAACCATTTGGACCGTTCTCCCCCATGACCAACTAACTCCTAAAGTAAGTACTACAGTTGGACATTATCTTCTCCTTGAGATTCATCTCTCATAACTGCTCCTTGCTCTCCAGCACCTCCCAGCTGAGGCATCAGCTTCATTTATTCACTTATTGTAAATAAACACTGTTGACTTTTCCTGGTCTTGAAGTCTTGTTCTTTTCGGTCAGTCACAATCAAGGTATTGCTAAAAACCTTACATAATGTTTGTATGCTTTACTCAGCACCATTCAGGTCCCAGATCTTTGTGGGCAACAAGCTGAAAAGTTTGGGAACAGCTAATTTCAAGCCTCAGCATTACTTTTCTAATCATTCCCACTAAAGATGCTCAGATCTTAAGTATTAAACTGAAACACTGCATTTGCACATTTTGCTTTAGATCAGTGAAATCACTTTTCCTTTTGTTTTGTTTTTTTAATTATAAAACTGTGTAGTTTAACAATCACTGTTATGCATTCAAAATTGTTTGAGTATAAAACTAATTGGAAATACTGTCCGTTCGTCTGTGCATGTTGTGAGCATGATCACTGGAAAAATGAGTGAGGTATTGACTTTTATTCTGGTAGAGTAGTTGGTATTTTCCAGGTAGCCACAGTAAGCCTTTACTTTGGCAGATAATTTACAAGCAGAGCCTCTTGTGTTTTCTCAATCCCTAATTGAGAAGGCTCTTGTGTCTTGCATTAAGTTGTTACCTCAGAGATTAAGGCCATGATGAAGCCTCCAGTGTCACGACTGCAGCCCAAGCGTGTGTGCATTAACATATTTTTGCACATGAAGCATTTCATAAAAAGTGTGTTAATGTAGGCTTTCCCCAGAACACGATGGCTTTGCAGATTAGATGGCAGATGTGTTGATTGATTTAAGCACCTATTGCTGGTGTTCCTCAGGGTGAGCGGTGAACCATCGCAGTGTTAAATCCTTCACAACTAGTTCCTTGTAATGTGATGTAACCAACACCAGAGTCGAGCATTCCTCAGAAGTGTATCGCCGAATGCCAAACTGGGATTGTAGCCCCGAGCACAAAGCCTCTGTTTTTCCTTGTTGAAAGATAATATATCAAAAAACGTTGCAAATACGTGCTGGTTTACAGACATGTTTAATTACAATACATCTAAGAAGCCATTTGACTCTGAAAAGAAAAAAGTCTTGGAAAGAACTGTTAGATATTTGGAAACAGCAGCAGCATGTCTAAACCTGCTTTGAGTATTTATATTTATGCCATTTATTGTCTGTTTGCTGTAAACACCAATACAAATATTTCATTAAATTTCCATCAGAAATATCTGATAAAGTCTACACATATTACAATAAAACTGTGTAATAGTTTAGGAATTATGAATTGTTAGGAGCTATGCTACAGTCCACCTAATGGTATTTAGGTTTGCTTTAATGAGAGGTTTTCATGCAGGACAACACTTTTCATGTCAAATATTTCAACTTTTAGTTGATGTAAATAAACTTGACACCATGGATGCACTTTTGACATAGAAACTAGTTTCCTCATTATGATAATATTTTTCCAGACCTCTCTCTCTATATATATTTTTTTTCCACATGACTGACATAAAATATCTTAAATCCTGACACCTGTCAGCCCAACCCAAAACATGGCTAGGAACAGTGCTAAAATTAATCTTTCAGAAACTATTTCAAAGTAAAGTATCTGCATTGTAATCATTCACTGTATAGTGAGAATTTATTGTTGATATATTTTATATTAAGGTTTCATACTGAATAATGTTCATAACTTTGAGTGTGTTTTAAATAATTACACACTTCTTCAGAAATCACACGAAGGATCTAAGTTTCATTTCTCTGTTTCTCTGCTGTCTGCTTTGTGAAACAGGTCAATGAAAAACAGTCACATGTTATGCACAAAGGCAAAAAATATATATATTTAACTAGAGAAAATGCATTTCCTGCAAAAATGCAGTGTAAATGCTTATTACAGGAGAACTTGTTGAAAAACAACAGCAATTAGCTAAAAACATGATGAAGTGTAGCTGTACTGGAAGAACAAGCCTAAGTTAGCACAAGAAAGCAGAAAGAACACACATTTGCTGAATTTGGGTTAAATAAGTAGAACTGAGCACAGAAATAAGTTAGCCAAAAAAAAAAAAAAAAAAAAAAAACACAAAAAACTGAAATTAGCAACAACAACAAAAAGCTGAAAACTAGCAGAAAATTCAGAAAGAAGCCTAAGTTACAAGAAGGAAGTGGAGAGAGCAAAATTGTACCCAATTAGGCTTAAAGGACCAGAAATTAGCACAAAAAGTGGAGAAAAATAAAACCAAAAACTGAAAAAAGCAGTAATTTGCAAAAACAGATAAACAAGCAGCTGAATAGTAGCTAAAAAGCAGAAAGAAGCTTAAATCACCAGAAGGAAGTGGAGAGAGAGCACATTTTTGCTAAATTCGACTGAAAAGAGTTTAAATGATTGCAAAAAACGTGGAATTAGCTGGAAAGGCTAAAATTAGCATAACACAGCTGAATAGCACTAGCTGAAATAGCAGAAAAGCTGAAACTTGCAGAAATACACTGAAATGAGCATAATAAACTGAAATTAGCAGAAAGAAATAAGAAAAAGGACAAAAATATTGTAAATGACTAAATGAATCTGAATGGAGCACAAAACAGCTGAAAAACAGCTGAAATTAGCTGAAAGGAGTTGAACAAGTTAAAATTTGCACAAGGAAGCTGAAAGATGCTGAATCAAAGCAAACTGTGAAAGGAGCAGTAAAAGGTTGTAAACAGATCTAAAGATTTAAAGGAGGTAAAATGAGCTCAATTAATTTTATATGAGAAAAAAAAACTGGCTAAAAAGGTTAAACATTTAAAAAAGCTCAAGTTGCACCAATACCAAAAGACATAGCACCCTTCTCCTGAACGAGCTGAACATGATTAGTTGAAAAAGCTCAAAAATTTTGGAACGAGAAAGATGACAAAATTATATGGAAGAAAAATGGATCAGAACAGTGTGAATGTTCTTCATAAACATTCACACAATTAAAGGCACAGCCTATTCAGTTATTTGCATGGAAAAATCCCTGATTGCAACAAAGCTACATAAGCATAGCAGGAAATGCACCAATGAAAACAAAATGCATTTGCAGTACCAGTAAAGCTGAGCCAATGATAAGGTGGCAGCAGGGATAAAAGACGTTTTTTTACCGCTCCGGTTCTGAAATTTCAACCCCAGCCATAATCTGAAAAATAGTTGTAATAGGACTTTTGTTTCTTGAAATTCTAGTCTGTAATAAAAGTGACGATAAGCCTAGTCACGCAGCCTTTGGGGAACTCTGGCAGAAGTCAGAATGAAGATCAGTTTCCTCTTTGTAGAAACGTTACTTTATATTTTTAGCTCTGAGGGTCCGTATTGAGGAAGAACTGGATGTGTGGGGTGGTTCTGAGAGCTGACCTGCTCCTTCTGCTCAGTCTGACATGAGCCGTCTCAGGATTACAGCTGCTCAGAGCTCGAGGCCCCCAAAAGATCAGGTCTGCTGTGGATTAGCTCTTATAAGGTTACTGGACAAAAACAACAGACCTTAAAAATACCTCTCACAAGAGACCACAGGAAAGATGTTTGTGAAGGTCTGCTCCCACTCATCTTTTACATCACAGCCCAAAAAAACAAAAAAAAAAAAACAGCTCAGGGGCAAAGCCCTGCTAAATTAGGAGAAGTTACATAATCCCATTTGGATTTAGCTGGCAGTTGTTTTTGTTAAATACCCAACTTTTGTGTGGAGTGAAAGCCTGGCACGACCCTTTTATTATTAACAACCCTGTTAGGAATAAAGCTGTTTAATGCACACATTCTTGTGTGTCCGTGGGTTTGCTGTGCTGTCCTTCAAAACAAACTGGGGAGACGCAGGCTGGTGGAGAGAACATGTTTTAGAGAAACTAGTTGACTGCAAGTCAGAACTAGAGGCTAAAATGAGCTTATTTCAACTCTAATAATTTTTTATTGTTTTAATTAAGACTAAAAGCCTTAAATCCTCCAAACATACCACCAAAATTCTCGTCTTTTTCTCTTTATAGAGCATTTTGTTATTTATTATCATAATTTACACCAAATGATGCAAAATCCTATGTTTGCTTTTTCCTAACAACAGTTATCTGTTACGAGAGGCTAGATGATTCCCGTTCCCTATTGTCAAGAAAAACTGTCTGTTCAGGGAATTATGTCAAATAAGCAACACCACATTGGTCAGAAATACCAATTAATTCAAATGAGAAGATAAGATTAAAAATTTTAGTTGAGTTTGTGATAGATTTATACAATGTTTGGTAATTGTGCTTTTAAAAAGGACAACAATATTAAAAAAAAAATCCCAAAAGACATCTGGTTGCTTTAGAAGCTTGTAGCTCATTTGATGAAAAGTAAAATGTTGTCACATATCAAAAAGTCTAGTTTGAAGACTGTCTGGAAGTCTTGGGTTTATTTTGTTAGGATTATAATGTCCTGGAGGACTCTGAACATATGCCAGCAACAAAAACGAGAAGTGCCCTAAGTGTGGCCAGAGATAATTCTTTATTTTTGTTTGAGAATTGCATTCATTTGCAAATTCACACAGAAAATAATTCTTTGTCAGCACCACCATGTCAGAGTCTATGGTATTTAGTCAGAGCTGAGTGGATTACTCTTTTTTGAGTTAAGAGTGGCTGTCTCAAGAGGAATAGATGAGATCAAGTTCATGTCTGGTGGTTGAACGGCACAATACACTGACAGGCATGTAGAGCAGAATTCACGGATTCAAGGATTTTTTTTAAATTTTCATTCACATCACATGTGGTACATGAGGTGGAACGAAACTAAGTACACAGGGTCCCAGTTACATCCAACAAAAATACAAATTCTAAAGAAAAACATTAGTAAGATCCGAGTCATGAACTAAAAATATACTACATTCACTAAACTAAGAATACACTAAGCACTAATGGTACAAGAACAATGCGCCAGAACAACAGCAGCACAAATATGAGCCTGTATGAGCAGATGAGGACTAATGAGCACAGCAACATGAAATAATCAGCAGCACATATCAACAACCAAGTGGCATTACAGTGATTTTTTTCACATTGATTATTCTGGTTAGAGATTCATGAGTCTAACAGCCTCAGGGTAGAAGCTGTTCCTCAGTCTGATGGTTCTGCACTTTAATGCTCCCCAACCATCTGCCTGAGGGGAGCAGGACAAAAAGTGTGTGTGCTGGGTGTGTGGGGTCCTTCTTGATGCAGGTGGCTCTCTTCCTGCATCTGGAGGTGTAGATGTCTGTGATGGTGGGGAGACTGACTCCAACATCTTCTGTGCAGCCTTCACCACTCTCTGCAAAGCTTTTCTTTCTGCAGCTGTGCAGCCTCCATGCCACACGTTGATGCTGGAGCACAGGATGCTCTCCACTGCACACCTGTAGAAGGAGGTGAGGACTGAGCTTCCCAGTCCAGCTCGCCTCATCCACCTGAGCTGCCTGAAAATACATAAATCATAAGAGATGTAAAGTATTCTGTAACTGAAATATGAAGAACACAAGTAGAAACACCTGGAATGAGCCTCCTCTAAAAGAATAAATGCATTCCTTTACGTTGGGATTAAGGTGAGGACTTCAAGCATTCAGGATGGTTCAGAGTGGAGTCAGTATGGAGGGATCCGGAATGACCCTTTCATTGAAAGGGTTACATTTGGGGGTTGATGGATGAACAATTTTGCCATAAAACTAATGAAACTGTGTGCTTCAAATAAATTCAAACTACAAAATGTTTAATAAAAAGAACCATTTAAAACAAATGTTTATTTATTGAAAAATATCATGTGTGGGAGTTATATTCAGCCCCCCCCCCCCCCCCACACACACACACACACACATATACACACACATGCATTGCACAAACTTGAGATGTTGAGATGGCTCTAACATCCTGGTTGTCAGGATCTCCTCTTGCTGCTCGGTCCAGCCAAGTTTCTGCCACTAATACATAGCAGGGAGGATGACGTCCCCGACAGGAGCTGCCAGCTCCTCAATAAGAACAGCATCACTTGTCTTGGAAAGTTTGTAGCTGGGCCTTCCAGACATCTAAATAATTAATAAAACATTGTTTACTGTCAACATGCCAAGGCTGAATTGAAAGATGTACTTTGTTGGAAAGTACAAGTGAAAACACTGTCTCTGTTGAACAACTATGATTCTGTTGTTTTATACATTTTTACCTTTATTGTACGACCGTTCAATTTGTCTGACTGCAGTTTGCTCCTACAATCACTCTCCACCTCTCACCGCAAAGTTATCTAAGGTTAATACCAATGAAGGAATGACCACAGAGGTTGAAATATTCATGTTGTGCAGCACATGAAACCTTCTGTTCGCACTTTTCTCAGGCATGTTCTGCAGCTTTTCAGTGTAGAGTATCATATTGGGTGATTGGCATCAGTTTCACTGAGCGGAGAGCCCCAGAAGCAGTGCATCAGATCTCGTTTCTGAACTGGTTCTGCTCAGACAACAGACTTGTTGCACCTAACGGTTGAGCAAGAAACTTAATGCTGAAGAAACAAAAGGTGCTCTAGAAAGTCCACGAGCATCTAAATAGATCCAGGTGCCTTGATGTCTCTTTGTACACTACTGGACAGCAGGGTTACGTAAAATGACATCCTGCTTTTCATTTAAGGGGCTCATGTTCAGAGAGCAGCTTCCTGTTAGAGCTTCAGTTGTATGTCTTAATTTATCTTCAGTCAAGGTTAAGCTAAATACACTGGGAACATTGTAATTAATACAAATTACATTGAAATATTGCACAGTAATAAATAAGAGTACAAGTCTAATCTTGTTCTTCTTTCTTTTTCAATCCAATTAAATTTGAGTTCTGTTATGATTACATTTGTCTGATAAACTTATTTTTGTTTTGTTGTCTTTGAGTTTGTCTGTTAGCAAAACATCTCACAATTCACTTGAGGAACATCAATAAAATTTGCAAAAAATATATACATCAGAAAAGTTCCTGGAGAAACTTGGACGGGGACTGCCACTTGGTGGCCCCTTTAAAGTTCTGTCATGTCTTTTTTGCAAATGATGTCACCATGGCAACTTGAAATGCCAATAAAAGTAATAGCACACATCATGGTACCCAGCCGGTCGTTTTGATATAAGATTTGTCGGGGTACACATTGCGGTTCGGTCCGCATAAAAGTTGATGTAAGAGTAAAATATAAAGTTAAGAAACCCTTGTCAGGTGGATAATAATAGGTGACTGCCTTTCTAGGCAGTCCCCTATTAAAGTCTAAAGTCAACCAGGTGGCCACCAATTGACTTTAGAAAACAAAAATAGCTACAGCTGAGTCAATTTAACATATATCGAGTTAAAATTTGATGTGGTAGTAGCTGAGTTACTCTGATATTCAAGGTTTTACCAAACCAGTTAAAACTTCATAATATGCCAGCACAAGATTACTTTAGTCTAAAACTCAGGCATACTTGCATGCAACATGCATTCCTTTAATGAATGCTATAACTTTAATTTTGTTCCCTTTCCTTTCAAGCTTCTGCTGCACCTAAAAGATAATAAACACGAATCAGTTCACATTTCTGTAATATGCTCTGTTCAGTATTTTTCTATCTCCCTCCATTATTTCGCAGGCCCTGTTATCCAGTTAATGCGAGTGGAAAATCACTTCAGGAAATGAAGGCTCCTTGCAGCAACAAGCGGCACATTCTCCTTCCTTTCACTCCCTTTGTTTTTGTTTTGCGTTTGGGGGTTTATTTTTAAGTACGGGGGCTAAATTTAACTCTGGACATTTTAATCTAATTTCTTTTCCTCTGGACAACACGTTTAAACACCACTGCCCACACACATGTCCACCCAGCACCAAGAGCACAACCCAACAGAGGCATTAAATGATCATGAGCTATTTTTAGCAGCACAGGCTGAACTTGTTACCCTTCAGCTCGTACTGTATATACCTCCTGGCATTGACAGTATGCTGCATGGATATATGTCTGTACACATTATTTTTTATATACTGTACACATGCATTTGTGTTTTAATAAGAGCACTTTATTCTAAATAAGGAAACTCCATGAGGAGATTATCACAGCTAAACTGTTTTAGGCCGTGCTTTCCTCATTTCAGCCACACCTAACTGTTCAGAGGCACATTTTCAGCATTTCACTAATTGACTTGCAATAAAAAGCAAACCACAAAATCAACCGGAATATGTTACCAAAATGAGTTGTGTCTGACTTAAATAAACAAAAATAGAAAATAGTGCTAATGCTTTACATTTACCTTGATTGTTTTTACTAATTCTTATCTAACATTTTCAGCAAATTGCAAAACTTTTAAAAATTACTTGGTGCTTTAACATATATTAATGATCGTGGTTCGCTTAGTTAGTAGCTCCATCATGTTTGTTTAAAATCAGTCTCTTGAATTTACAGTTCTCCATCTACCTCCATATCCGCTCTAACTGCATCTATATATCTCCTCAATTGAAAAACAAAAACTGACAATGTTAAAAATGTGTATATTCTTGTAAAATGCATTTTTTTAAGGACAAAGATGTGCATCAGTCATTTTAGTCCTTTTTCTGATCTGTTCCAGTCTTGAGTAACATCAGTACAAAGCCTGCTGTGTGAGAGGGTTAACAAGACCCTGAAGGGGCCACGGCCCCCGGGTCAAACTTCACCGTACAGCTGTGAAACATGAAGATGTGAGATGGCACTGATCCATGGGGAGACAATGGACTCATTGAGGAAGCCAGGTTGGCTGCTCCTCGTCTTCATCTGGACAAAAACAAGCTCAGCCACATAGCTGCTCCGGCTGGAGAACATGGAGAACAGCAGCATCACACTGCAGACATTTATTATAGTGTTTCAAAAAGATGAATTTAAGGTGAGATTTTTAGGGTCAGCTTTCCTTTTGACAAACAAGCACCAGGGGGACTGGTTGGTCGGGGACTGGTTGGTCTTTTGATCTCCACCTACAGTTGAAGGAGTTCAACAGGTGCAACACAAGAATTTTTTTGTCACCATTAAATTTTCTTTAGTCATTGATTCATAGGTGCTCAATAAAGAAAAATAAAAGCTCTGGAGCCATTTGAGTAAAACAAAATCTAATGAGTGATGTGCATGACAATCAGGTGCGCATGTGAACAATCAAGGTGGAAAAAAGGTAACACAAGTTAAAGTATAAAAGTAAACAAAAAATATTGCAACAATCAAAACAAAAATGATTAACAACATGTAAAAAACTAAATTGTTTCTAAATATTCATTAAAATAAAATTTAAAAAAAAAATCTAAATATTAGCAACAGTATTGGAAAAGAACTCCATAAATAGAATTCAGTATTTTAACAAAACTTGCAGCATTAAACGTTTTACAGTTGATTGCTTCATTCATTCTGTGAACATGGCAGTGTTTGGTGCATTCGGACTGTGTTTGGTGCATTCAGGCTGTGTTTGGTGCGCTCGGGCTGTGTT
>NC_056500.1:17944610-17950816 GCF_014905685.2 Nematolebias whitei
TTGGTGCATTCAGGCTGTGTTTGGTGCATTCAGGCTGTGTTTGGTGCGCTCGGGCTGTGTTTGGTGCGCTCGGGCTGTGTTTGGTGCGCTCGGGCTGTGTTTGGTGCGCTCGGGCTGTGTTCGGTGCATTCGGGCTGTGTTCGGTGCATTCGGGCTGTGTTTGGTGCATTCGGGCTGTGTTTGGTGCATTTGGGCTGTGCTTGGTGCATTTGGGCTGTGCTTGGTGCATTCGGACTGTGTTTGGTGCATTCGGGCTGTGTTTGGTGCATTCGGGCTGTGTTTGGTGCATTCGGGCTGTTTGGTGCATTCGGGCTGTTTTTGGTGCATTCGGGCTGTGTTTGGTGCATTCGGGCTGTTTGGTGCATTCGGGCTGTGTTTGGTGCATTCTGACTGTGTTTGGTGCATTCGGGCTGTTTGGTTCATTCGGGCTGTGTTTGGTGCATTCGGGCTGTGTTTGGTGCATTCGGGCTGTGTTTGGTGCATTCTGACTGTGTTTGGTGCATTCGGGCTGTGTTTGGTGCATTCGGGCTGTTTGGTTCATTCGGGCTGTGTTTGGTGCATTCAGGCTGTGTTTGGTGCATTCGGGCTGTGTTTGGTGCATTCGGGCTGTGTTTGGTGCATTCGGGCTGTGTTTGGTGCATTCGAGCTGTGTTTGGTGCATTCGGGCTGTTTGGTGCATTCGGGCTGTGTTTGGTGCATTCAAACTCAAGAGTCATACTGCAGAAAATAAAAAGAAATCTACAGTTTACAAAAAAAAAGTGTTTAGCTGCAACTTCACAACTTGAAAGACTTCCTCAAACAATATTTGTATATCAGTTAAATAGTAGTTTGCTCTTTTTATAATAATTATGGAGCTGAAGAAATGTATTTAAAATCAGTCATGGTGCTTAAGAAAGAGCATGACTAATGTTTGTTTGAACTTAAACAAGTTTTTGGGTTCTCTTATGTAACCAGGACTGTTGTATTCTTGTCTGGGTTCTGGGCCAAAGGCCCAGAATGGCAATAACTCATCTTATCTGGTCTTTTTCTCAGAGCAAAAGGCCTTTATATGATCCAAAGACATCAGAGCAGTCAACTAGATGTAATTTTGTTGAATCAACGTTGCATCTAATTTCTGGTGCATCTAAAAAAATTAGAGATGCACTTTCATTTTAGAAAGTGATACTCATACGTTACACAGATTCATTACCATATTTTTAGGACTATAAGACGCATCGGATTATAAGGCGCATTAAACGAAACAAAACAGTCAGATAAGTCAAGCTTTATTCAACTCATTCACAATAACTGCATAAAATCAGTTCGAGGTCAGTAAGCACAACCAGAATTAATATGTAAGGCACACCTAGTTATAAGGCTCTGTCGATGTTTGAGAAAAATTAAAGAATTTTAAGTGTGCCTTATAGTCCGAAAAATACAGTACACATAGAGTGAATTCATGCCTTTAGTTGTAATTTTGATTATTATGGCTTGCAAATAATAAAAAAACAAAATTCAAAGGCAGAATGAGGTAAGACGTGGTTTAATTTAGAGTTCCCTTCCTTTCATCATGCACCTTATTAGGCAGAATTAACATAACTTAGTCCGGTTTGGTTTTCATATAACTTAGAACAAGGCTGCTCTCAGTGAACTCATAAGAACTGATGAACACATACATCATCAGCTCATAATTGGCTTTGGCTACAGAGGTGATTGATCCCATCACTCAAAGGAAGCCAACCTTCTCATACTTTTATGATTATCGATGCTGGGAGTTAGGACTAATGGACTCTGGAGAATGAAGCAAGAAAACTCAACTTGACTAAGCCAGAGAAATGAAAAGTAGCTGTAGGAGCAACTGCAGAAAACAGGAGGCATTTGGATCAAGGAACAATTAATGTAAAAAGTTGATACATTTTTATAATCCTGTACATCTTATTTTAATTTAAGCAGATAAAAATGAGGTACACTGTTGCATCCTGACTCATCAGCTGAGCATGAACCAAATCCTGCAAATTCAACCCACACACTAAATGCTGAAGAGGGATTGCATTGTGTCTTATTTTAAAATAAATGAATTTAAAATTATGACTAGGATCGTGCTGTCTTGATTCATTTTTCACTTACAAAACAACTGCAGTGTAAAGTAGAAAGCATGAAGGTCAAAACACTGACGTTGGCTCAAATGGATATCAAAGTCCATATTAATAAAAACTTTTATAAATGTTGGCTCGTAACTTTTTCAGGTAGACAATGTTCCATTTTAAAGATTCATGGGAACCCTTGAGGTCTTTACTGCCATAATAATTCAGAGAAGGGACAAGTCAAGCAAATCTGATTGATGTAATTCAAACATTATTAAAGATTTTAACGTATACTTTCCATCCTGAATGCATTAAACCAACAAAACATCAATACAGGACTAAAATGATGCCAGAGCACTGACATTAGGGATGACTGACAAAGTTTTTCTAACTGCTGTCGCTGCTCGCTGCTGCCATTCTTAGAGTTTAAATCAGCCTTTTTCATCAATGAATCCTGAAGCCTTCATTTCTCGCTGTTTGTGAAGAGGGACAAAATAACATTTTCTTTACTGCACATGTGCGTTTGTGTCTCTCAGTTTGCAGCCAGAGAGGCACGGAGCATCTCACGTGTGACCCACCACCATCAATAGAACATTTTAACAAGACAATTTCCTGTTTGTCCGTTTTTTTTAATGTTTTGTCTCTTTGCACTTTATTTGTTGCCTTGAAAAAAAAAAAACACTTGTTTTGGACGATCCACAAATAAAGAACAAGAGCTTTTACCTTTTTGTGAGTCTCCTTTTCTTTTATCCCCCTTGTTGTTTGTATTATTAATATGATTGTGTTGCAAGAAAATCAGCACGTAGCTCCGTGTGTGCCTTTCAGTGCAGATGCTCCCACTAAAACAAAACAAACTAGAGACAAATTGTATTTTCTGAGCAAAATACAGTGTGAATGCTTATTGCGAATGATTGCTATTGCTGATTTTTGCTGAAAGCTGCTGAAGAACTTGAAACCAGTGAAAAATGTTTTGTCGCTAAACTGTTAATGAGATGATTTTGAACAGCTGACGTCTGCTGAAGGAAAATAAAAATGGAAACAATACAAAAAATGGCAGAAATAGGTAGAAAGAGCTGAATAGAGCAGAAATGAGCAGAATAAGCTGAAATATTTGGAGTGTCTGAATAAATCACACACACAAAAAACCCCTCTGAAATCAGCTATAAAAAAGTAGCTGAAAAGCCAAAATTAGCAAGAGGCTGAAAGGAGCAAAAAAAGTTGGAATTATAATTATATATATATATAAAGTATATATAAAACAGCTGAAATGTAGGAAACTGCTGAATTTGCCAAAAATAAGCTGAAAAGAGCATAAAAAGTTTAAATTAGCAGAAAGAAATGAACAAATACATAAAGCTGAAATTGGAAGAAAAGAGCAGAAAAACAGTTGTAAAAGCTGAAATTAGAAGAAAGAAGCCGAAAGCAAAGCTATAGTAGAAAAAGTTAAACTGAGCATAAATAAGCCGATAGGAGCTGAAGAAAGCTGAACCAACACAAAAGTTGAAATGAGCAGTAAAAATTGTAAACAAAAAAAGAAAACGCTGAAATTAGAAGAAAGAAGCTGAAAGCAGAGATAGAGCAGAAAAAGCTAAAATGAGAAAAACTTGGAAACTGAAAAGTCTAAATATTTCAAAAAGTACAAATTGCTCAAATACCAAAAAGTCATGACAGGAATGTTCATAATGAACTGAACGTTTTGATGTATGAATTGTTGAAATAGCACAAAATTTGTGGAACAAGTTACGTGCTGAAAAACACACATCTGTTGTGTGAATACTTTATAAGCATTCGTACAATAAAAGTTTTTCGGATGCCATTTGTGGTGTTTCCATCAATGCTTTCTACATAACAGCATACATAAAAGAAGATATCCAGAGCTTTTAACAATAAATACTACAAGTTGTTGTTGTTTTTTTTTTTTACTACAAATACATGAACACTTTGTCATTTAACATCTAAAACCATCTGGATTAAAAAAAAGACAAGGTTCTGGTTTTTCATGCACTCAGATTGTGTATTAAATGTTTAATCTGATTGTATGAAAGGAAAGATGGAACAGGCATACAAGGACAAAATAGGTGCAGGTTAAGTGATGGATAAATCAATTATCCTATCATCATCTCATTATTCAAATAAGCCACACTGAGAAGATCTTTCAACCAAGTTCTTACAAAAACAGACTTACACAGATGTTACATCGAAGCGCCGGTCTGCATCCATTTATAATGGTTATCAGACAGAGAGAGATCAACAACCTCATCAGCTTACTGGTTTGAAAGCGTCAGAAGTTGTCGGTTTTCAGGCTCCTCTCTGAGTAGACATAAAGGCTGTCTTGACCTCATACACACGGTTCTACATTAATTTAATATTAGTAAGTGACAACATCCATGACCTTTACCTAAATTCCTCTGACATTAAGTGATCTTTTTTTAGATGTAGGAAGCCATAGAGCTGATTATATTAGACTGTCAACCTGAAACATGGACCGAGACAGAGCTGTGTGGAAAGATGGCGATACTCGTTCCAGCTCTGGTCTTAAGGACATTCTGCACATTTTACCGTATTTTTTTTACTATAAGGCGCACCAGAATATAAGTAAAACAACTAAAACATTTTGACAGCTTGTTTGAGCGCCGTGCACCACATAAAACTGGTTCGAAGTCAGTAAGCACAACCAGAATTTGCTCACTGTTGATTGTTGAGAAAATTTAAAGATTTTAAGTGCGCCTTATAGTGCAAAAAATACGGTAGATGTTTTCTTGCTCCAGCACACCTGGACAGAGTTCACACTCACTAAGACAGCCTATTTATAATTATGAAAGATGCATTTTTGTGACTATTTCCATGAATAACCTCCAATGGAAATAAAAGCAGCAAAACTGGTCAGTACTCTGAACATGGTTTTTGAGCACAGCTGTTACTCAAGCCTTTCTGAATACAGAAGAAAGGAATTTAGAAAGGAATTACTATCCACGGGAAAACAAATTTTAGATAAGTGTGATTTTCAGAGATAATTAGGCCACTTTGTAATTTTTGACTGGACTACAGACGTCCTGTGGGAGGAAGCTGCCGGCAGTCTCACTGACCGGTTGTTGCTGTCAGTTTCAGAGCCTCTGTGACTCGTTACGCTCAGTAAAAGTTGTGTTTCTTAAAGCCCAAAGCAAGGCACCCTCAGGGAAAATAACTAGGAAACAACTGCAGAGGCTTTTCTGTACTTTCCACTGGTGTTAAAAGGATGTTTGGAGATTTTTAACCAGGAGGGAAGGAGCTTTTATGAGCAAATATAACATTATTTTCCTTATTTTTTCTCCTGCATGAGGCTGAGAGTTAAGGCAACAACAGAACTGTTTTTATGAAGAGCTAAACTTAGTACTAGGATCAGATATACACACCATCTGCAGCAAACACGTCCTTATTTTTGTCTGAAGACAGTTCATATGTTTGGACAGTTGTAGTAAGTTCAACTATGTCACTCCGAGGGTTCAACGGTCACTGTTACAAACAAAAGAATTTCATAAAAACTGAGAAAAACAAACAATAAAAACGTTGTTTTCACCCATAATAAATGAAAGTGACCCCGGGAGTTGAGACGACTTTTGTTATGTATTGGCTCTGAAAGTTGATGTGAAACTGAAATGTATTTATTTTGGAGAAAAAAAAAAACATCTGTGTGAACAATTTTATGTTTAGAAGCGAAATGTAATGTTAGACAGCATGTTCTGAAGTTTACACAGAAGAAAAGGAAGTTCGTCTAGAAACACTCAATGTTGCGTCGAGTTAATAAATGACATGAATTGACGATTTCTTCTCATGAACTCTTGACTGATGCTGAGAAAAAATATACAAGCTCGACAATTTCCAGGTTCCCCAGTTCACCATCAAATAGGTTCTAAGAGCTTGTACACAAGAAAATGACTGTATACTTTGTAAAGTCATTACCCATCATGCAATGCTGCTGGATTAACCATTATTAAAAAAATAATTGAAATTGTAACAAGTGCATTTAAAAATGTCAATGAAAACATGCAATTAATGTTAAACATGCAAATTGCCTCTTGACAGACAGACAGACAGACAGACAGACAGACAGACAGACAGACAGACAGACAGACAGACAGACAGACAGACAGACAGACAGACAGA
>NC_056500.1:17950916-17955104 GCF_014905685.2 Nematolebias whitei
AGACAGACAGACAGACAGACAGACAGACAGACAGACAGACAGACAGATAGATAGATAGACAGACAGACAGACAGACAGATAGATAGATAGATAGATAGATAGATAGATAGATAGATAGATAGATAGATAGATAGATAGATAGATAGATAGATAGATAGATAGATAGATAGATAGATAGATAGATAGATAGATAGATAGATAGATAGATAGATAGATGGATGGATGGATGGATAGATGGATGTGTGTAAACTGGTCCTGTTAGACCTCAGTGCTGCATTTGATACAGTTAATCACAATATTCTGCTACAGAGACTTGAATATGATATTTGGATTACAGGAACGGCTCTAAAATGATTTAAATCATATTTATGTGAAAGATTCCAGTTTGTAAATGTAAATAATCAATCATCTTCTTATACCGTTAGTCATGGAGTTCCTCAGGGTTCAGTGCTTTGACCAATACTCTTTACTTTATATACGCTTCCATTAGGTAAAGTTATTTTACAGCATGGGATACATATTCATTGTTATGTTGATGATACAGAGTTACTGTATATTTGTCCATTAAACCCAATGAATCCAATCAGCTACTTAGACTACAAGCATGTCTTAAAGACATAAAAACCTGGATGACACTAAACTTTTTGCTTTTAAACTCAGCCATGGCTGAGGTTTTGGTTTTTGGACCTGAGCATTTTAAGAATAAAATTTTCAGTCTTATGCCCTCTCTGGATGGCATTAATCTGTCCTCCAGCTCTAATGTTAAAAATCTTGGTGTTATTTTTGATCAGGACATGTCTTTTGTCCTCCACATTAAAAACATTACTAGAACCTCCTTCTTCCACCTGCGTAATATCACTAAAATTAGGAGCATCTTATCTAAAAATGACGCAGAATAACTGGTTCATGCATTTGTCACGTCTAGACTGGACTATTGCAAAGGTTTATTATCTGGTTGTCCAAATACTTCTTTAAAAAGTATTCAGTTGATCCAAAATGCTGCTACCATCTTAACTTGAGTTAGTAGGAGAGATCAAATCTCTCCACTTTTAGCTTCTCTCCATCGGCTCCCTATCAAATCCAGAATTGAATTAAAAAATTGCACAATTAAATAAACATTTTTACTCCAAATTCTTCACTGGATCCCAATTACAAGATATGTTTGTTTAATGTTTGTTTATAATTTTGACATATAGGTACATATTTAAGCTTAGATGTGTTGGGTAAAGAATGCAGAAAAAAAGTGTTTTATTGAGCGCATTCTTTCATTTCAGAATTGCACATCTGGAAAATTACTGAAGTAAACTCTTTAAAACAGCACTACATGATTCAGGATAAAATTTCATTGCCAGATTTCCTAGTTTGTACCTTTAATACAGATGTGTTGTTTTGTCTGTCAATAACTTCATCAAACACCAAAAAAGCACAAGTACTGAGCTGGATATGAGGCTTGTGACAAGCTGCAGAATTATTTTCTGGTATATTATCTTCTGTGAAGTTCCAGCAACTTCATACAGGCTGCAGTTTACACCTCAACGAGAAAAAATGTAAACAGAACGTTTAATCTGATGCATGAAGGCAATCTGTCCTCACATGTTCTGTTTTTAACTAGCACCAACTTTTATAAAGATCCAGTTAATAATATTTTGTTCTGTTTTCTAGTTCAAGACTTTGAGGCA
This sequence comes from Nematolebias whitei, assembly GCF_014905685.2. Classification (NCBI taxonomy): domain Eukaryota; kingdom Metazoa; phylum Chordata; class Actinopteri; order Cyprinodontiformes; family Rivulidae; genus Nematolebias; species Nematolebias whitei. The sequence continues at coordinate 17,952,596 of NC_056500.1, forward strand.
GATTTGTGAAGCCAGGTTTAGGTAACAAAGCCAGAGATGATGGGAACAATCAGTTTTGTATCTGACAACCATCAAAGTGGTCAACCTGGTGCAAAACAGACTAGAGGAGAGTCGTGAGCATGACTCAGACAGCACGTAAATGTGAAAAAATAGAACATAACATGTAGACAAACTGTTAGTGTACATCGTTTTTAGGCTCGAAATAACTGATACCACATGCTGAAAACAAGTAAAGGCCTGATTTTAAATCCACATTCAGAGCAGTAGAATATAAAACGTGCCACTTCAGTTTCCCCTGGGACACATGGGTCATATTCAGAGTCCTCATTGTTCCCCCTCTCTCTCAGACAGACATTCTTCCTCTGTCTTCTTCACTTTCATGCTGGATCCTCCAGTCCAAGTGTGACTGAGTGCATGTTAATTATTGGAAAGACAGATGGAGGAAAAGGAGAGCAGTGACTCTGCTCGCTTACTTTCCGTTTTTACCCTATTATTGTGCAGACAGAGAGCCTCGGTGGCCACCAATTACCATCAGCTGTGAGTGGTTTTAGAAAGTTGGTGCTTTGACCCGTCATTCACCTCAGAATCACTGAATATTACCAACCGGCCAATAAGGCCCTAATGAGACCACTGTCAGAGTGTGAAGTAAAGTAAATTCCTACAGTCGAGTTTGGCTCATTGTGTCAAAGCGGACAGTTTTAGATGAACTGGGACAGAAAGTTTGGAAATGTGGAGCTGAAATAAGTCCAAGGCGGGATGATTACAGAGCCCGGAGTTCTTCTTCCAGTTTATTCAGCGTCTCCCACATCAAAGATTGTTAATCCCCTGTGGTTTGAATCTTTTTATGTTGGTTTAAAGTTTTGACAGAGTTTCTTTAAAAACTAAAAAAGTCATTAAGTTGATATATTTGACCAGGATTTTTGGATACTCAGTGGAACAAATAATCAAAACTGTAATACATTTCTATTAAACTATTAACGTTTAAAAAGCAAACAAATAAATTAACTTTTGGATTTTCTTTGAACCAAATTATGTTATGCCTGCTACGACCAAACACAGAGCTTAAATCAGACAAAAATAAACCCTTTCATGTTAGCAATAATCAAAATTATTCATTTTCTTTTTGATTCACCTTTTCTTGCATCACTGCTTCTCCCCTTCAGAGGCAACAGTTTCCTGAACAAACACCAGTTTGAAAAGCACCCGTCCTGTAATTAGGCCTGGGAAAGTGGTACGATATGAAAGAAAATGCAACACGACGGTTTCACAAAGCCACTAGCAGCATGAAAATAGCTGCTATTATTTATTTATTTTGCATTTTACATTCGATGCCTGCGGCGCTTCTCATTACCGCTTCTGAGAGCCCTGAACGCGAGTCTGCACAAAATGCCAGAGGAGTTATGAAAACTCGTTATGCAACTGTTGAACCCACGTAACATCAGGAAACACGTTATTTTAGGAATGCAGGAGACTGGAGCTCTACAGTGATCATTCATCTCTTGAACTTCAAGCAGAATCATTAGAGGAAACGTCAAAAGTCTGCATCAGAAGTTTGGAAAGAAACTGGCAACTCGATCTAATGACTCAGGGTGTAGAACTGGTCCCACAATAAATCATCACATCATCTGTAAAACAGAAAGACAGTTTAGAAAAACCTATTATGGATCAATTCAAGACTAAAAGTCCAATAATAATAATTCTGTATGTTGTATTTAACAGATCTCTATGGTAAATGAGTCTTCGAGGTCCAATGGGAACTAACCTGCATAAATAAAGATCTAATTATAATAAAATTCAAGTAAAATAAGGTTCAAGACATCAAAGTTCATGCTCAATCATCCAGGTACAAAATCCAATAATGCTCAGTCAGGTCATCTGGACAGTTGACCTGACTGAGCATTATTGGAATAAGGTTCAAGGTTTTTTATTTGTCATTCTCATCACATGTGGTACAGGAGGTGGAACAAAATTGTGTACACATCTTGCACAGTCGTTTCCAGTCATTTTTAATAAGCAAACTCCATTTACAATAATGATTGTGTATTTTTTTATTTATGTTATGGTAAAAATCCTTTAGGCTGTAACTTCCACCATATCACAGCTACTCAGCCTCTCAGTGTCGTTTTTCAGTGGTTTATACTGACCTGAGAAATGAGGACAGACTGTACTTCCCTCATTGCAGAGATCAGTGTCAGTTGAACAGACTGAAGATGTGCAGAGATATGCTGCTCTTTTTTTGTTTCTTTCATTCAGTACGTCCCCCGTTTCAGCTTACAGCCCCATCCATCTCTCACTTTTCATCCTCCTTTAAAGAGCTGAAATTAAAATATTTGCCAATGTTTCCAGTAAAGAGTCCATCTTTTCCCACTCTTCTACTTCCTGGTATCATACAATAAAATATATGTGTCATATTTGGAAACTTTTTGAGGTTGTCCAACAAAGTGAATGGAAAATTACTCAACGTTTATATATATATATATATATATATATATATATATATATATATATA
>NC_056500.1:17975104-17994967 GCF_014905685.2 Nematolebias whitei
ATGTATATCTTTGTATATGTATATACACGTATATTATACTTTACAAAAGGTTCTGCTGCTCAAGGTTTAGTGTTTATCAGACAATCAAGAGCCCTAAACTGATAGATGATGCTGTCTTTCAACGATGTGATTACATCTTACAACTTCTAACTGGAGTTGAGATGAAACTTTAACACCTTCCTCTGTCAGCTGTAGTTTGTATAACCTAGTATTTCCCGTGAGACAGGCACACAAACACAAAAGGGCTCAGTTTTCTATACGATATGAGAAGCACGTGGGCTGAATTCCTCATTTAGAATGAGGTCATCCGTGTCAAAGAGAGTAACAATAAAGCTCCCTTTGTGGGCACTTTGTTCCAAGCAGACAGCTTTGTCAATATGTGAATTTACAATTTCCTATTTACATTGTGGCGAGCATAAATTAGAAAAAAAAACTGAACAAACGAGTCATTTCTTCATTGTTGATTTGAGTTCGATTGCAGTTGAACAAATGGTACGGAACAGAGCGCACCTTATTGATCAAACAGCTGCTCGTTGTCAACAGTTGGCTTGGTAATCTTGTTGCTTTTCAAAAGGCTTTCATGAAGGAGAGTGGGTCATTTTCATTCGTCATACCTTTGAGCTCAGCAGGTTTGTAGTGGACAAGTCAAAACAAAGAGAAGAAACTGGAGCAGCAGGAACACCTGGAAGTTGTTAGGATGCAGCATATAGGTCAAGCTGGTGCTTCTAACCTGCAGCAACAACAAAACAATTCTGTCCAACAGAAAAAATTATATGACTCCACAGCTTCTGTGCCTTTTTGTCTTTTATTTCTGCACCAACCAAAGCAGAAGTACCGTATTTTCCGCTGTACCCGTCGCACAGCCCTATAAGTTGCATCAGTCCAAATATGTCTAAAAAAGTGGAAAAATCCATAAATATGTCACTTTGCCGTATACGTCACATCTAATGTGCATCACCGCTGACAACCAAGAAATATGGTCCGAACCCGGAAATGTGGGCCGGTGTTATGCCCAAAATCGATGGGCTGCCAAATGGCGGCCGCGGGAGCGTGCACAGGAGGACTAAACAAGAATTTAACAAGATTAACACTTAAAAACAATTATTTGTTTGCTCAAAATTATAGCAAAGATGTATTTCAGTCTAACTTTTCCTTAATATGTAAATGCACTTTGACGGTCAAATAAGCTGCATTTCAAAAAGCGATTTGCGGAAGCGGCGGGTACTCGCAGAGGTACGAGCCTCAGCATTTCTTCAAAATTTAACAAGATAAACACCTAAAAACAATTAGTTGTTTCCTCCAAATTATAGTAAAGGTGTGTCTCAGTCTAACGTTTGCTTAATAAAAGGACTTTAACGGTCAGATCAGCTGTTTTCACTGCCTCTGTGCTCTGGAAGCGCGCAGACAGAGGAAAAAAATAAGGAGGAACGCCGCTTGTTTCTTTGAAATTTAACAAGATAAGCACCTAAAACAATAATTTGTTTGCTTGAAGTCATAGCAAAAGGTGTGTCCCAGTTGAACTTTTAATTAATAAATGCACTTCAGTAGTCAAATTAGCTGCATTTTGCCGGGGTGGTGCAGCTAGTTTGACTTGCTCCAAGCAGCGAGCAGAACGAAGATGGGGGTCTTGGGCAAGCCGATTGAGTCATTAATAGCTGGTGAAGATTCTCAGTCATCCAGGACATGGTAAATTCAAAAAAGTTCAAGACAAAAACAATAAAGTATAATAAATAAAGTCCAGTTATTTTAGTCTTGAACTTTTTTGAATTTGTCATTATAGCCACGTTTACCTATTACATGATAAAACGGCATGCCATACTGCTACTACTACTCTGCTGCCATCGAGTGGCTGAAAGTGGTACTGTTAAAAAAATTCAGTCAGAATGAATGAAAACGGTCATATCTCAGACAAAAATTGATTTATAAATATGGGGAAAAATCCATAAATACATCGCTTCGGAATTCATGCAGAGCACGTAAATTATGCAAAAAAACTGACTTATAGGCCGAAAAATACGGTAACCAATTAAAATCAGCTGTGTCCAACCCCATCCTCCTGACACCCTTTGTATCGTGTCACTCTTTCTCATTTCTCTTTTGTTCCCACTCCTATTCCTACTAATGTTCATAACAACATATCATACTTCATCATTTGACCCTGAGATAGAAAAGAATAAATAAAAATACATGAATGATCTTGTGCACTCAGTTAACGAAGGGCTTTAGATTCAAGCAAAAAAAAAAAAAAAAGGTAGGGTGTAAAAAAAGAGCTAAATAGTTAATTCTGAGCAAGATTATTTGAGAAGTGGAAGATGGTCTTTATTCAAAATATGATGATGCATCTTTAATATAGTTTTTTTTTTCTGGCAGTGAAGTTTGTGTTATTATATTTGGAAATAGAGTACTGTTGTACCAATGCAAGAGAGAGATCTAATATTTATGAGCAACTGAAGAATAATTGGAAAATGTAAATAGGCTTGTTGTTTGTAACAATTGGGTGGTTTTTGATGATGAAGTTGTTGTTTTTTTAAAACAACAACAAAAAGAGTTCATCTGGTTTTCCTCTACTCTCCATTACCACAGCACATCGTTGACGTCATTGCACTTGACAACCATATTTAATATTAGTCGCATCACATTAAAGCCAGTCACGTAGCACAAGCAGAGCAAAAACAAATAAAAAAGTAACAGGAAAGATGAAAGGCAGAAAGAGAACAAGGGTAACAACAAAATGAACTTTTTTTTTTTTTTTTACATTTTAGCTTTATAAAGGTTATTGTTTTGGGTTTCAGGTGTGAAAACCACATATCCATTCTTTTCAGCATTGGCCAAATGCTGTAGAGCTCTGACAACAGAAATGTGAAATTCCAGTGAGTGATCAGAGTCAAACAGGAGATACTGGTCCAGGAAAGCTGGAAAACCCTCCACAGAAAAAACAACAGGCACAAAAATAGTAGCCATCTCAAATGTTTTTATTTTTTTTTTCTTTTCAAACACAGCATCAGTGTTCATTTTAAACCAAGCAGGACCCTCACCCAGAACCAGTTTCACAACTATTCTAACATTGACACAAGAGCCTGTGACACCTCACAGGGTAGGCAGGTAGGCCAGTGGTGTTCAACCGAAGAGCTCAGTTAAACAAGTCCTCAGTCAAGCCTTCGTATCTTCTGGTCTTCTCCAAAGTTGTACTTGAATCAGCAGAATCTTCATTTCAGACGACTTGCATTGATGACTTTGGCACATTCTGCAGGGCAGCCGCTCACTCTCATCACACTGAACCAAGCCTTTGGGACTCCGTCTCCTTCTGTTCAATACTAACCATTGTGAAAAAATGAAAAGCTTTTCGACCATGGATCGGTCGCATAATGGTCTCATAAATGTGACCTTAGGACCTTTGACATGTTATATAGCCCTATTATCCTAATGCTTCAGTGGGGATGTCTGAGTGGCTGTAATTTTCCCCAGGAGCGTCAGAACCACTGGACTAGTACATGGACTGTAGCACACTGACCCACTTCTATGTATCTGAGTTTCTTCACCAAAACAAGTATTTTTCTGGCAGCAGTTTGTTTAAGATAAAAGCTATGTGAGATATGCATACGTTTGTGCATGCCCGTGTGTGTGGACTTTACTACATGTGTCCGAGTGTGCATACACAAATGTTAAAACTCAGTTAAACATGCCTTAGATGAGATGGGTAACAACACAGGCACTATGGGTTGTTTTGTAAGCACAATTGTCCTTTAGCATTACATGAAATCAGCACACACCTGCTTGCCAGTTCCTCACATGCACTCCCACAAATGCTCCCCTTGTGATCTCGCCAGAAGCGATCTGTGTGGCCTCAATACGCATAAGACGTCATATCACAAAGAAATACCACAGAACCGGGTCAAAGTATTTGTCTGGGCAGGTAACAGATGTATCAGCACATCATTTCATAGCACATACCAGAGGAATAAACTTGAAATGTCACTATAAAAGAATGATCTGATTTAATGGAAGAGTGGGGGACTGCCAACTCTGGTTTGGTAAGTGGAGGAGTTCTAGCATCTTTGGGTTTTGTTTATGAGTGGGGGTCGAACAGAGTGGGGGATTGATAGGTGGATTGGAACATGTTAGCACTGTTGTGGATGCTGTACTGATCTGTCATGGTGGAACAAGCTAAGTTTGAGGTGATTTGGGAATCTGTTAATGATACCCTCTAAAGGAGGGTAGACATGTCACACAGGGAAGAGATCGTAGGGCAGACCCAGACCATGTTGGAGAAATTATCGGATATCTCACAGCTACTCTGGGAACACCTTGGAAAGCCTCTAGATAAGCTGGAGGAGGTGACTGGGGAGAGGGAGGACAGGGGACCCCTGCCCCAGCAACCTGATCTCAAATAAGCAGCAGAAGATAGATGGACAAATGTGTATTTCATTCAGAGAAAACAAGATGCGCTGCTTGTTCTTGTGGTCATATCACTTCTCATCATACTCGATCTGTTACAAGTGATGCCTTGGTCATATTCACAAACAGTGTGTGTCATTTGAATTTTGATGCCCTGTAGAAAAAGTGAAAGTCATTTTACCTTTTTATAACAAGGAAATGGTTATAAAAATTCATTGATGTCTATGTTTTTTTCCCTTAGAAAGCATCTTATTTAGACCTACAATTGGGTTTGAACACCAGAAGACCTTTAGTAGATTAACAAAATCTTTGTTTAGATAAAATGTTGCTGAGTACAAGACTAGACACAGATGAACATTTCTCCCTGCACACTTGGAAGTGGAATGGCACAGAGACCTAATTTCTCCTGCTGCTCTTTATTATATAGGTCAGACTCCCTGCCAGCCTTCAGTCTACATCTTTACAGAAAGCCTTGGGATTTCATGTTTTGCGAATAAGTGTCTGTAATACAAGTGTAACTCTTGAAACATGTCTGCTCATGTTGCATGTGGTTTATCATGTATCTCCCAAATTAATTTATTATTCCCAACAAAGGTAAATGCAGTGCTCAGATGTTTGGAAACATTTATTAAAAGGATGAATTTTATATAGCACAAGCAAAAAAAAAACTCAATAAATTCTTTAGGGCATAATATGCTGGACTACAATTGTCTGTCGAAAAAACATTTTGTTGTAGTTTGTTTTATTCTATTTGAAGGTTTTTGAATCAAACATAGGGTTGCATTTAAACATACAAACTCAACAAGAGTACCGTACATGGCACATCATACAGCCATCAACAAACTATAGTGATGGCCTGGAAGAACCAAGGACTTGTACAAACTTTGACCTTGATATTTTACCTTGAGCTTAAATCTGGGGTGATGCAAAGATTGTGCAACATGATGTCTAGTGGTGGTACAAATGTGCATCAAGTTTTTTTTAATTATCTTGAGCAGATCAAAAGTTATGGCCCCGATAGCCATACTTTTACATCCATCTTTAGAAGGGCGTGTAATAAAAAGTATCATCACACCCAATGTTGGTTTCAATGTAAACTATACCAAACTTTGTTATTTGTAAGCTCAGAAGGCGTCAGCTGAGTAAATTGTTTATATAGGCAAGATCTCTACCCTTGCAAAGTCATAAAGATCTTAAAGTCACATGTGAAATGTGAAACTCCTCTTTTCTTTGTTCCCTGGATGAAGCCACGAGATCTACAGGCACGTGAACGCTTTTCATTTGAGAGAAGCAGCCCCCGGTGACGTTCACGCTGACACCGAGCGCTCTTGGAGCACTTTCGACTTGCCAGGAAATGATAAGTTGTTCAGCCGCTTCTGTGGCGCTTCTCTGAATGAAAGATTTTAATTTCCCATTGACAGTGGTAGGTCAGAGATATGGGTGATCGTCAGAGCTGGTGCACTGCAGGAACCAAAACATAAAGAATATAGAGCATGAATGAATGAATGTAAGAGATTCATTATTAGGGAAGGACTCATTTACAATCCGAGATCTTAGAATAAATTTTAGTGTGTATAACTTTGAAATGTCTATTTATTTGTAGTTTTAATTTTAATAGTCAATTTCAATCATCCCCACAGTCTTTGAACAAAGACAAACAGGCGTTCAAACCCTCCATAGAAACATTAGACAAACAAAACCTCAAGCTCACAAAACAAATGACCTAAATGCTATGATATATATTTAAATAACTTAATAGGTAGTAGATTTATATATCAAGTGTGTTTATTTTTGTCCAAGGGTCAACACTGATACTGTAGATATTTTTCTGTCTATGGAGTATTTAATTTTTACAGGTAAAAATGATTGACACAAATAGGTCACGTCTAGCCTGTAGCAGAAAAACAAGAGCACAGACTTGTTTAATCAAAGATATGAGGACACTTTACTTTTGTCATTCCTTCCTTAACCCTTAAACAATTTTTACTTCAGGGTTTCTGCAGAAATCAGGCAATCAAATTTAATGCTATTTAATGCCATTAAAAACAACAACAACAACAATGCCATTAATAATAAATGCATAAGCTTCAGAATTGTACTATTTTAATGCCCTTTTTGATGTAATTGACAATGAATGCATACACTATTACCCTGGTACACAACTTTTTGTTTTGTTGTACTGAAGATTAAGTCTTACTTTGCAAGCTTTTCTTTTCAAAGGGGATCTTCACTCATGATTTCATGCATATCATTTGCATAGATAATCTACTGCCCCCAACACGGATGTTAGTACAAGGGCATGGTTTCAACATAGAGATTGAACTGTATAACCGTAACAGAAAACGATGTTCCCTGGTGCAAAGCTGGACACGTCTGACTTGAATAAATACACAAACGTTCAGTTAAAACATTGGCTGGAATGTCAAGGTCTTCGACAGACTGGAAAGTGGGTGGAATTGATATAAAGGTGGGGATTTTGATACTGTTGTCGTTTCGCTTTTAGTGTGTGCGTGCACATGTAGTTTTTAGTGCATATATTGCTCGAGCAACTGTTTTTGCATACTTTTAAGAAACTTAGAGATTGATATCTAAAATTTGTGTATTATTATTGCATTATCACTACTGTCATCTGGACAGAGAATAAATAAGAAAACCTGGTGGTGGAATAGTGAAGTGCAGGAAGCTATTCAGAGAACTAGGTTAGTCAAGAAGAAATCAGTGAGAGGACTGAAGAAAGTGGACGGGGATAAGGAGAGGAAACGTAGAGCAAAGAGGGAAGTAGCTAAGGCAAAGCAGAAGGCATATGATGAGGGTAATGGGAGGCTGGACACTAAAGAGGGCGAGAAGGACTTGTACCAATTTTCGAAACAGAGGGATCAGGCTGGAAAGGATGTGCAGAAGGTTAGGCTTGGTGAGTAAACCGCGATGGGAAGATCGAAGGAATACTTTGAGGAGCTAATGAATGAAGAGAATGAAATGGAAAGAAAAGTAGGTCATAGAAACTGTGGACCAGGAAGTGGGAAAGATTAGTGAGGGGAAGTTTGGAAAGCTCTCAGCAGAATGAAAGGGAAGGTGTAGGGCTTGATGACATAGCAGTGGAGGTTTGGAAATGCATAGGTGAAATTCCAAAGAGGTTTTTGACTCAAATATTCACTGGCATATATATTAGGGTGAAGAAAGAACTTCATTGTGTCTTTGTGGATTTAGAAAAAGCACATGACTGGGTGTCAAGGGAGGAGGTGTGGTATTGCATGAGGAAATCTGGAATGGCAGAGAAGTATGTTAGACTGGTACAGGACATGTATGAGGACAGCAGGACCGTGGTGAGATGTGCTGTAGGAGTGACAGATAGTTTCAAGGTGGAGGTGGGATTACATCAATGATTTGCTCTGAGCCCCTTCTTGTTTGCTCTGGTGATGGACCGACTAACAGATGAGGTCAGGCAGGAATCCACATGGACTATGATGTTTGCAGATGACATTGTGATCTGTGGTGAGAATAGAGAACAGGTTGAAGAGAACTTGGAGAGGTGGAGGTATGCACATGAAAGAAGAGGAATGAAAGTCAGCTGTAGTAAGACAAAGTACATGTGTGTGAATGAGAGGGAGGCCGGTGGAACAGTGAGGCTACAAGGAGCAGAGGTCACAAAGGTGCAGGACTTAAAAGTACTTGGGGTACACTGTCCAGGAAAATGGGGAATGTGGTAAAGAAGTGAAAAAGAGATTTCAGGCAGGATGGAGCGGATGGAGAAAAATTTCAGGAGTGATTTGTGACAAAAGGGTGTCAGCAAAGGTCAAAGGAAAAGTTTACAAGACAGTTGTGAGACCAGCTATGTTGTATGGTCTGGAGACAGTGACATTGACAAAAAGACAGGAGAAAGAACTGGAAGTGGCAGAAATGAAGATGTCCATCTTCTCCTAGGAGTGACAAGGATGGATAATAAAAATTAGATCATCAGAGGTACAGCACAGGTTGAACAACTGGGAGATAAAGTTAGAGAGACCAGACTGAGATGGTTTGGACATGTCCAGAGGAGGGACAGTGGGTATACTGGTAGAAGGATGTTAGAAATGCAGCCGGCAGGAATAAGACAAAGTGGAAGGTAAAAGAGGATATATATGGATGCAGTTAGAGAGGACATGAAGGTAGTTGGAGTGAGGACAGAGGATGAAGAGGACAGAGTGAGACGGAGGACTTGTTGTGGCAACCACTGGAGAGGGAAAAGCCGAAAGAAGAGATTCAAATTTAATGTCTTTTGAGTAATTACATTTAGCTAAATCCATTTAATGACATTTCTTTTCAATGTCCCGCAGTGGCATAAATTAAACTTTATGTTCTTTATACAAAAACTGCTATTTTTGCCTATACCAAGTCTATAAATTGACAAAACTCAATTGTCTGTTTTTTTTTTTTTTTTTTACATTTTGTCTCCTTTCTTCCCCAAGAAGATGGTATTCAATTAAGGCTGCTCACCGTTGAAACGTCAAACTGTTGTACACACTTGCACACGCGAGTGTGTTTGTGTAAGTTGTGCAGCACCTCAGACACTGATTGATATCGAGTGTTGACATTTCTTTGAATCTGTACGTCAGCTCCGTCAGCACAGCATATAAAACTAAAACTGGGTCAGCATCTGCAGTCACACGCCAGGCTTCAGTACTCTCTCTGACACGTGTTTGCTGGTTGAGAGAGGTTTCTGTTTGACCTCAGCTAAAGCACAAATGCAGGACACTAACAATGGCCATCAGCGCCAGCATTATTAACCCTTACCTCTACAAACTCCTTGACCTAGTTTAGGATTTGATCCTGTCTGCCTGCCACGTATGGCTTCATTCCTAAAAAAAGATCCACCTGATAGACATTGTTTGCACAGGGTTCACTAGCTGTCAATAAAACACCATCCAGGTAAAAAATAAATGACACCAGATGAAACCTTATGAGTTGAGCTTTGCAGAAATCAAGACAGTGCCAGTGAAATTTAAAAAAATAAAACTTTGAGCTTAAAAATAAAATGAGCAGACAGATATAAAGAAAAAGAAAAGAAGGAAAAAGCACAAAACATTTCTTAGGTTTCAGTCATTACATTTAATATTTTATTGCTTTTAATATTCCATCATTTGAACCTATGTTAATAATTTTTGGGGAAAATTGTTTAATTTACATAGTAAATTCATTAGGCTTTCAAATTAACATTCATAGAAATAAGTTAATGTAAAAACAAAAATCCCTTTACATTGACATCATTAATAAACAACTTGTTAGTTTCTGTTTAGACTTGCATCCATGGCCTTGTTTTTGCTAATGAAAGTAGCGCTGACACAGCAATGGTGCCAATGCTGAGGACACTTACAAAAAGCATTTCACATCCCACCAACGGTCTTTAATGCTGATTTAGAACCAGAGCCCAGCTCAAGTGCTGGTTCTGAGTTAGGAAATCTGGTGCTACGGTAGAATCAATTATTAGTTGTTTCTCAAGTTAAACAATCTTAAATCAGATTTAGATTGGTTAAAAAAAAAAAGTATAAAATGCAAAAATATTTCTAGCAAGGTGGCTGCACAGGCCAATCAAATCTATACAAAAACTTCTTCCTTCTTACATTCCCATTATTTATGATATGATGTTGCCTTTTCACAAAATGAAATGAGGACCAGTATAAGCCTGGTGTAGGATGGCTCTTTAATAACCCCTTGGCCAGCAGGGGGGTAAGAGGACAGGAGGGTCTGTGGTCCTTAAGGTAAACAGCCAATAAAATCCAGTTCTGACTTCCCAAAAAGCTGCAAAGATAATTTCATTAACCTACATTGTAGATGTCCCCTTTGGTATCGGTATGAGCTCAGTCTTCTGGTATTGGGGAATTACAGTTCCCGTGGTAGATGTAAACGGGTCCATCACAACGATAATACAACTGAAACACATCTCCATATCCATGGTCCCTCCACCAGGTGCACAGCTGCCGGTTCCAGCCGCAGGCCAGGGAGTAAAATAGTTCAGGATGCTCCATGCCGATCATGGTAAAGAAGTCCTGGTCACCGAGGTGGCCTCTGAAGCGATACTGGTCTGCTAGTTTGGCCACGTTGTTGGGTTTCAACAGTTGGTTGTACAGAGACGATGCCCTCATGGCACTTAGGTCCAATAACATCACACCACTGTTGAAGCCGGGAAGGCCATCAGGAGGAGGCTCACCTACTCTAGTGTTCGGGTTCTCTTTACGATATTGCCAGAAGGTGTGTCTGTGGAAAGAAGAGTAGTTTTCTGTTAGCTAACATCCCTGCAACAAACTTCGAGAAGCTGCTTTCGTGTTAGTGTATTAAAATGTAGTTTAGCTGGACGGTAATTGCTAGTCATGGATGGTAAAAAGTAAAATTCTAAACAGAATTGTAACATTAACAGAATATCTTTAATGTATGTGTAAGGAGTTGGATGTTCTGAAATATGTACTGGTAATCTTCTAGAAAAAAAAAAAAAACAGATGGAAAAAATTAGGATGTTTGGAAGAAAAAGAAAAACCAAACCAAAACCCATAATGTTATGTTTACATAATTTCCATAGTATTGTTTTTCTATTTACAATATGCCATTTTCTTCTTCTTCATGATGTAGTTTATACTTTTAGTGAATCTTGTCAAGACTATACTTTCCATTTCTGTACTTTTCCTTTTAGGGCTAGAGTGGTTTAGTCTGAAAGTACAAAATGCTCTTGTCCACACCACTAAGAGCTAGTGCTAAAATGTTCCAATCCTTCACAAAATGAGAATAAATGAGAACTTGTCCTTGGTCGGGATACCAGAGAATTCAGACTATGCTTACTTAATCCTTGCCATGCTGGAGGAAATCTACTGCAGATTTAATATTCGTAGACAAATGATGCATGGTTACCATAGGGTAATACGTTTAGTCCGTTTTCTTGGTACCAGCAATGTATGTGAGAAACTTGTTTGAATAAATATGCTTTGCATTGCATAGTTAACCCCTTCTCTCTGTGCAGTTTGATCACACGCAGAGGGAGCAGCAGATAGCCTGAATCATGCTTTGATATTATTGCTGACCTAGATTCAGCAGCTGTAGCCTGTTCTCATCTTTTAAACAGTCCTTTATGTTGGGAACTGGGGACTTGAAACCCTTGTGGAGCATTTATCAGTTTGAAGATGTTTGCTTGGTCTATGTGCCACAAGACACGTCCTGGATGAACGAGTTCAGCAAGGGAACATTTGCACAGGCTTTTCCATGATGCTTTTTTAATCACTAGACGTGAGCAAAACGTCAAAGTCACAAAAGCCTTAATATGCAACAAACACCACGCTGGTTATGTAAAGTGAAGGTAAACGAGAATGGCAGGCAAAATCTATATTTAGTGGAGGAACAAATATTAGGTCTTAGCTGTCCCAATATGGTTGGTCTGCAGACATGTCAATAGTGAGACAGAGTTAGGATTTGAAAAAGTTTACCTTGTGTTGTAGTTGTTTCATTTTTTATTTATTAAGGAATGTTTGGTAAAATTGATTATTTCAGCTGAAATGCATAAACATTGGGATGAGGCAGCCAGCCCAGCTCATGTTTTGTTTTTATATCTATAAAGATAAATGTGAATTAATCCTTATAAGGGCACATTGGCCCAGTGTTTACCCACATTAAATCCTATCCTTATTTTGTCTGAGTGCAATTTTTTTTACTTTAAATCAAACTAAAATATTTGCTTTCTTCCTCAATGGCTTCAGAGCCAGATTATGAAACAAGTTTTTATAAATACAGGCCTTGCTCAAGGGCCCAGAGTGGGGCAAATGAGGGTGGAAGCAGGTGTGGGTGCCTCGAATCACAGGCTTGCCATCTCTGACCTCTGTTCCACCACGCCACCTGGAGGCAGGTGTGGGTGCTTCGCCTTTCATTCAACCTTTATTTATACAGGTTAATCCCATTGAGCCACGGGAACTCATTTACAAGAGACACCTGAAAAGAAACTGTACTTTCACACACATATTTTGATGTTGTTGGCCCGTGGGGGTCGAACAGACAACCTTCCGATCACAGGCTCGCCTTCTCTAACCTCTAAACACCTAGAGAGGTGCCTAAAGCCAATTAAAAGATTAATTCAATTGTACATATAAAAAATAAAGAAAGGTGCAAAGAAATAACCATTTTAACAATAATTTTGTCAATAACATTCACTCAACCAAAAAAATGTATGATATTCTAACTACCGTACTTGTCGCCGTACACGTCGCACCGCCATATAAGTCGCATCAGTCCAAATATGTCTGATAAAGTGGAAAAAAACATAAATAAGTCGTTTCTCCATATAAGTAGCATCTATCATGTATACGTCACCGCTGACCACCTGGAAACGTGGGCCGGTGTTGTGCCAAAAATCGTTTGGCTGCCAAATGGTGGCCGCCGGAGCGTGCACGGGAGGACTTTAACAAGAATTTAACAAGATTAACACTTATAAACAATTATTTGTTTGCTCGACATTATAGTAAAGGTGTGTCTCAGTTGAATTTTTCCTTAATAAATGCACTTTAAATGGTCAAATCAGCTGCATTTTGCATGGGCGCTGGGCAGAGCGGTGAAATGCAACTGATTTGACATTTGCTTCAGGAGTTCCGGAGCGAGACAAAGGTGTCTTTGCATGGCAAACCTAGTGTCTTATTAATAGCCACTTTGATCTATTAATGAGACACTTGGCTTACCATATTGGTCGAGGGCCCTCTAGAAGCTGAAAATGTTAGTGTTCAATATTTTCCATGTCAGAGAAAATGAAATTGTTAGATCTCAGCCAAAAATTGGGTTATAAATATGGGGAAAACAACGTATATTAGTGGCTTCGGTGTAAAAGTCGCAGGACTTGCAAATTGGTGCAAAAAGTTGCAACTTATATGGCAAAAAATATGGTAAATCTTTTTTGTACTATTATCCAAAAAATATTGTCATCTTGGTTGCTAACATATTTCAGTTGAGGGTGATTTGATTTTGTTTTCCCCCACAGATTCTCCACAGGTTCCGCAGGGCTAGATTCTTGGACATCTTCTGTTTGCACTGTACTGTATCTGCTCCCTTTGAGTTTTATCATGAGGAAACATGGTCTTTCCTTTCACTGTTATGCTGATGACTGTCAGATTTATCTGCCCTTAAAACCCAATCGTTCTTGCTCCATTCACCCTCTGTTAAAATGTCTTTAAGGCATGGATGGGTTAAATTTTTAAGTTTTAACAATCAGAAAACTGAAATTATTGTGTTTAGCCCTAGCTCTATTGTCCTCTCTGATCTTGTAAATCTTGACTCTCTTGAGCCTTAAGAGACTTAAGCAGTCAGTTTCAGCAGTCAGTTGTTGTTTTTTTTTCAACCTCGGGATGGTTTTAGACTCTGATTTTAAGTTTAATAAAGAGATTAACTCTGTTCTGCAGAAAAGCTTCTCCCAGTTAAGGCAGCTAGCTAAGCTCAAGTCAGTGTTGACCAGATTTGACCTTGAAAAAAATAGTCCAAGCCTTCATTACAACCCGACTAGGCTACTGTAACACGCTTTATGTTGGGATCAGTCAGGTTTCCCTTTCACATCTCCAGCTCATCCAAAATGTTTCAGCTCGGCTCTTAACAGGAACTCGTAGGTTTGATCATATTTCACCAGTTTTGTCCCCCCTTCACTGGCTCTCTGTACGTATCAGAAAACATTTTAAAATTCTCCTTTTGACCTTTAAGTGCCTAAATGGCCTTGCACCCTCTTATCTCTCTGAGCTACTTCAACCATATGTTCTTTTTCGGACGCTGAGATCATCTGATCAGCTGCTTTTGGTTGCACCAAAAAACAGGTTGAAGCTCAGAGGAGATCGGGCTTTTTCAGTCGTGGGCCCTAAACTTTGGAACAATCGGCCCCCCGACATTAGACAGGCCACTTCACTTCTTGTTTTTAAATCTCTTTTAAAAACACATCTGTTTTCACTGACTTTTAACACATTGTGATTTGATTTAGTATTTTATTGTTTTGTGTGTTTTTATGTTTTTCTTTCTATGCTTTTAATTATTTATTTTTTAATTTAAATTACTGCCATTGACTTTTATTGTTAAGCACTTTGCTAACAGCTGCTGTTTTTAAATGTGCTCTATAAAAAAAAAATGATTTGACTTGGCAAATCCTGAGTTGACTTCGCTATGAATTCCTCCTTAGACCAAATTAAAGAGTAAATCAGTCAGATGTGCAGACATCTGTCTGACAACGGCAGTGTGGCTTGAACTCGCTCGTACATCAGTGCAGTGATCCTGACAGACAACATTTTTTTCTGTCTTCTTCTATCAGTACAGTCTGAACTCGTACAACTCTTCTAGCTTCGATTGGTGCTACCACGCTGTCACTTCACACCATTCTCTCTCGTCTCCAATTTTTGTGTCCCATCTTTCAAGTGAAGTGTCTCTGACTTGTGAAAGAATGGATAGCATTAACAGATGATGGGGACATTCTGTGCTGCCATCACACAAAACTGTGTCCGTCCTTCACTTTGTTCGGGACAAGAAACAGCCTGCTCTCTGCTGGCATAGTGAAACTCTCTTGCTAACAGGCGGAATGGGTTTGAGGTGGTGGTGTGGGGAGAAGGTCTGAACAGGGAGTTTTACAAATTAAACGTCTGGTTCCTTCTTGTTACATAATGATCTAGCGATGAGAAGAAACGGGCCCTTTAATATTAAAGGTGTTGCTAAAATTTAAAATCCAAGTTTTCTGAATTTTGCCAATTCCCTGTATGACAATGTGTGTGTGTGGTTGCACTTGAAAGCTCCAAGCTGCTGAAGCTAGGTAGTGCAAAGTAAAAAAAACAAAGAAATTAGTCAGTTTTTAAACCAGAATAAAAGATTTAGATGTGACAGCAAGCATAAAACTTCACTCACAAAAGTAAAATATTAATATTTTTACATCTGTTAGAGAGGATAAATCAAACAATGAAGACTCATTACACAAAATATTAAGAGATGAATCTACTTATACTTCATTAAGAGACCAGAGCTCCCTGGCAGAGAAGATATCCTCTCTCTGTGGGATATTGTCTAGTTAAAAAAATAAGTATTTTATAGTTTTGTATTCAGATGTTAAAGGAAATGGGTCTAATCTCCCAGGTTTAAAAAAAATTATTAACCCAGAGGAATAAACAAAAGATGAAATAAACTTTTCAGTGGCTAGATGTACTGTGAATGTGAGTGGTGGGAGGATGCATTATCCTGCATGATGTTCTGTTCATAACACCAAAACAGAGTGGGAGTTGAGAGACCCCTCCGCTGAACACAAGCCAACACTTTAGTGGTGAAGATACGCAGTGTGCCTCGCTAATAACAGGTTTCAGAGACCAAAATATATTTAAATCTACTGTTTGAGGACTAAACAAAGCATTTTTTAAAAATCAACTGCAAACGTGTAGCATATCTGTCTGAAGTGTTCATTCCATCTGGACAGAATACTAAATGAAACTCTCCTTTGCCCTTGGATGCAGAGTAAATACTAAATAAATAACATTTTGTCATATGTTTAGATTTGTATGCATAAAAGTACAACACACATATTCTTGATTTTTAAAGATATTACTACTTCCAGGCACCCTGATTTAGCTGCTGACATGGTGGATGTCAATATCTTCAGAAGCATCAATGACATCAATGCCTCCAGAGCTGCACAGACTTTAATTTCCTCTCTAACAGAGAGGAAAACAAAAATCAACTATAGAGAAACTACATTTCCTGTGAAAATGCTTATTACTTAAGAACTTGCTGAAAAACAGCTGAAATTAGCTAAAAAACATGCTGAATTTCAGCTGAAATGGAAAAACGAGCCTTAATTGGCAGCAGAAATAACACATTTTTGCTGAAATAGGTATAAATTAGCAGAAATGTGCACACAAATTAGCATATTAGCTAAAAAAGATTAAATTATCTAAAATAGCTAAAATGTAGCTGAAACGGCAGAAAGAAGCTTAAACTACCAGAAGGAAGCAGAAAGAGCCGAAATGAGCTAAAAAAATGGTAAAACTGGCAAAAATAATAAACAAACCAGAAGGATGATGTGGAATTAGCTGAAAAAGCTAAAATTAGCATAAACAGCCAAATAGTAGCTGAAATAGCAGAAAAAGCTAAAACTTGTAGAAATAAGCTGAAAGGAGCATAACAAGCTGAAATTAGCAAAACGAAGTTAGAAGAAGCCCAAAAATGTTGTAGTTAGCAAAAAGAATCTGAAAGGAGCACAAAAAGCTGAATAAACAGCTGAAATTAGCTGAGAAAAAGCTTTAATTTGCACAAGGAAGCTGAAAGAAGCTGAACTGGAACAAAATGTGAACGGAACAAGATTTGAAGGATGTAAAATGAGCTCAATTCATTTTCTATGAGGAAAACATGGCAGAAAAGGCTAACTATTTCAAAACGCTAAAGTTTCAACAATACCAAAAGTCATAACAGGATTGTCTTGAAAGAATAGAAAGTTTTGACATATGACCTGTTGAAATAACTTGAAAACTGCAAGACGAGATCGCACCGAAAAATGCACGGAAGAAAAATGGATCCCAATAGTGTGAATGCTTCATAAACATTCACACTGACTTGTTTTAACATCAACTTGTTCTACTGACTCAAGTTTGAAAGTACATTCCCCCATACCAAGACTAAGGACACACAAAAACATCCCAATGCACAGTTCAGCTGGTCTACAATAACAGAAAACCAGTTCTGACAGGTTGTGTGCACGACTTCAGCCAGCGAGGCTGTGCGAGCTAAGGGGCCCATTCTATCTGTCTTAAATTAAGTGTGTCCGGCTTCACAGGAACAACGTTAGTGGGGGGTTCCCAGGGTTTGTAAAGCTCTCCGCTGCTGAGGAGAGACAGACATCTGTTTGGAGATGAAGAAGCCAACTGCAGCCTGGCAGGAAAAAAAAAAAAAAACTTAAATTTTATATAACCGAGAAACAAAAGAAAATAATAATGTGATTACACCTATGAAGCAAAGAAACAATCTAAAAAAAAATTTCTTGTTTATTTTTGGACAGATGATAAACAAAGATGATACAAAAAAGCTATATGAACCTGACTGATGAGTACATGAGGTTGGAATAGGAATTTAAAACTGTCAGAATATATATATTTATTTTAAAGACACTAGAAACTCATACAAGACCCAGGGAAGTACTGACAGTGTGGCATGAATAAAATGTTTTCCAAACTTCAAAAGCAGCACTCGCTCGCAGCAGACTGCCTCTTTGCTAAAATCAGATGCTTCATCGTTTAATTCCCACACAGCCCAGAAGACCCAAGAGGAAACCACCTGCCTGTGTTTACACCAACAAGCAGCTGCTCTCCAAAATATCCCACCTGATCCTGCCTCATGCAGTTTTACTACCACACACACACACAAACCTGTGTGCAGTGACGTCCTGTTTTGATGCTGCGCCTCGTTGGTAACACTGAGGTAAATGAACCAGGATGTTCGTTTTAGTGCCTTGGAGATGGATGGAAAAATCAACCGAGGAACGAAGAGCTTGCAAGTTGGAGCCGCCTGTTGATGAATGTGAGCGCACACTCGTGCACGTGCATCCAAACACAAAAGAGCGTGACCACGTTTCTAACACTTCGGGTGAGGTTACACCAACTCGCAGGAATTCAATGGAAACCTGATCTGTGCGCAACTACAAAACTTCTTGATACTTAAAGCACACGTCTTTATACTAAACTGTAAGAAAGAAGCAAACTTTTATTTGTTCACATTTGAATGAAACTATTGCATGTTTCTGTGAGTAGCAAGTTGGCCATCTGGCCTAAAACATTTGATGGATGTACAAGATGATTGATTGTTTTGGATGGGCGTGTTCTGCACGTGTTAAAAGCCTGCTTTAGAAATTCCAACAGGAGGTTGGCTTGAAACTAGAGTTGCATTCGGGCCCAAAAAATCCGATCCGACCCGGCCCCAGCTCGTAGCCATCATTTTCAAACACCACCTGACCCAACGAATTAGCAGTAATTACAGGTCAGAACCCGAAACACCCCCGATATTTTTAATTAAGCTTTGACTGCTTACAGTAAATTAACAGTCGGTGGACGCGCGGACCGCGTTCAAGTGAGTTTCATGTTGGACATTCGAGCTCCGTGGCTTCAGCGGTGTGTTCCTCTTGTTCCGAGTTCGGCTGACCGAAATCAGACTGCCTGCATCGGCTCGAACGAGAGGAACACACCGCTGAAGCTCGAATGTACAACGTCCAATGTAAAACTAACTTTACCACAGTGACGCACGGCTGAATAAAAGGGGCAGAAGATCGGAGCTGAGGGGGTGTTTGTCCTTTCTTGGCCATCAAAGAGCAATAAATCCCTGCTTCTGCCTGCATTCTGATTTATTTAGACACAAACCGCTCGGACATGTCTGCTTTGAGATCTCACCTGTTTGTGTCGTCAGCTGCACGCGTTCGCAGAGTGCAGCGGCTGAATGAACGTCCATTTGGGCGATGGATCCTGCCTGGAAGTATAGTCCCATCTGAAGCTTAACTGAACTTTATTTTACCTCTTTCAAGGCCGGTCAGCTCGCGGTGAAATGGTGCGTGTGGCTGGTGAAGGTATGGCAAACCCTGTTGTCATATAAATGGATATTGGATCACGGCTGATCCGCTGACATAATCAAAAGCCCGACACCGACCCGGCCCGCCCATCCAGCACATTATCATGGCCCGGCCCACCCTGAATTCTCTTCCTCTGGATGGGGGACGAAACGTTTCTCGCTTAAAGAAACTGGTCCAGATGACACGATTTAACCTTTTTTTTTTGTTTTTATATTGTATGGTATTGATATCCTAAACAATCTCCATACACAGAAACCAGTTAAGACTGTGCGACTTTGCAAGCACAGATCTGAGGCAAAAAGCTGAATTGTAACATCAGTTTACCATGAGGCACAGATTCCTGAAGTTACTCTGCATTCAAAAAGTTCAGCCGATTGATGTCGTGCACAGTGAACCTTATGCGCAAGGCAGGAGGCTTATTTTGAACTAAAACAGCGTGATGCCACAGTAGAAGTTCAAGGGAGGATCAAATTACTTAGTCCAGACAGAGCTGACCAAAAAAGCAGATACCAAATCCCAAAAGAACAAAAGAAGCAGCTTTGCTTGAATTCTGCCAACTTCTCAATAATTTATCCAGTATGAAGAACAGAAACCAACCTGCAGTGTTCAACAAAGGTCTGTAGACCCATGAAACTGTCTCATCAGTCTGGCATTGCTGGATTACTAATAATCCAATAAAGTTCAGTCTGGTCCTCTGGATGGTTGCTTTTTTTGTTGAAACGTTTCGTCCTTCATCCAAAGGACTTCATCAGTCCGAGGAGCCACAACTCAGTCCTACAAGCAGCACACTCACATAGTGGATCAACCAGTTTGGTGGTGATAAGATGATTTCTGGAGTCCGCCCTCTCTCCCGTCGACTCCTCTGAGGCAGCCATGGACGGTTTGAATCACTTTGGTCATGGCTGCCT
>NC_056500.1:17995367-18025340 GCF_014905685.2 Nematolebias whitei
ACAGTGCATGCAGAAAGAGTTCACATCATTTCATTTTTTCCACATTTTGTTGTTACATCCTCATTGCAAATTATATTCAAATATTAACCTCTTTCCTCAAAATTTTACACACAATACCCAATAATGACAATGTGAAAAAAGATTTTTTTTAATTTTAGATTTTGTAAAGTTATTAAACTTAGAAAACTAAGAAATCACATTTACGTTCAGTAAGCATTCACAGCCTTTGCCATGAAGCTCAAAATTGCGCTTGGATGCATTCTGTTTCCACTGATCATCCTTGAGATGTTTCTACAACATAAATGGAGTCCAGCTCAGGTAAATTCAGTTGATTGGACTTGATTTGGAAAGACACACCTGTCTATAGAAGCTGTCAGGGGATGCAGTTGGTCTCTCTTTATATCGCCAATATACATGTTTGATTACACATGTGCTACACATGCTGATGTTCTACAGTCTGTCTAATATATTGAATGAATGTGTGAGACATATTTCTTCTTTCTAATCGGTCATAAATGCAGGGTGAAAACACACAGGGTGAGGCAGAAAGTACCGTGCTGCACCGATAGGGGGCAGTGCTGTCCCATAGGGACAATGAAACGTCGCTGTGCGTTCTTCTGTTACACAGAGGGGCAGGGGTGTACACGCGTTTAAGTTTGTTTAGACAAAATGAAAGATCACATTTCACAATCAAAGACATTTCTAAAGTCATCATCATTTTTCCAGACTCATTCATCTTAAAATAAAGGCAAGGTAATACTTCTTTTTAAGAGAGGAGTATGGATTCGATTAAAGCATAATTTGATGCCTTTTTAAAAGAGAAAATAAAAAAGGCTAAATTGAAATATAAACTTCTATTTTGAGTTCATATATGTGAGCATCCGATTCCAGACGAGTCAGTGCCTCACCTGTCACAAACCTCACCACAAGTCACTGGTTGACAGTGCATGTCAGAGCGCGAACACCAAGCATGAAGGCAAAGGAATTGTCTGTAGACCTCTGAGACAGGATTGTGTTGAGGGACAAATCTGGGGAAGGACACATACAAATTTCTGCTGCTTGTTTTATGATTTCTTTTGAACTGACCCCACCCAGGAGGGATGCTGAAATGTGCCGTTAAGGCCATCGTCAAAGGGGCGTTGAGATGATGAGGTGCTTTCCCACCTGACTGGAATGTTTTTGCCTAGGAGGGTTTTCTGCCACACGCATAAGGCATCCTGACGCAAGTGAGTTATAGAGAAGGTGATAAACACCCATAAACAGGGGGGAAATGTCAAGCGAATTTAGATTAAAGTTATGGATGTTTATCACCAACTAATGTTAGATGAATGTGTGAGTTAGAGTTGTTTTGACTGCTCAGAGAGGAGCCTGCAGGCGCACAGAGGAACCTGATAACTCCAAGGCCTTCTCCTCTCTGTAAGCTGGAAAGATGAGGTCGTCTTGACCTCGGCTCTGTCTGATAAGCGTGTACAGTAGAAAAGCTTTCCCTGCCTCTCCGTCTGGCGCAGATTCTCACTGACGCTGCTAAAAGCATGTAACTGTTGTACATCTGTTACGCTTCCTTATGACTGTCTACCATGATCGGCTTCCGTGTGTAGAACCCAAAGTGCAGGAAGACGAATGAGGCTCCAGTAAATAAGTAAAATAGTTTATTAATTAAATGAACAAAACAAAATGCTGACGGGGCAGCTAACTTACTTAAAAGGAGGACACGAGGAGAGACAGGTCATGAAGCCTTAGGACAAGGACAATCCAGAGACACTGACAAGACACCAAGGGGCTGAATATATACAGACACTAACAAGGTGAAATGAGTGACACCTGCGGTGATTAGGGTTCAACACAGGTGCGACAGTGCTGGAACACAGGAGGAGAAATGCTGAGGGGTGACAGGCAAACATGAGGGAAAACACAACATGTAAAACAAGACCCCAGAAACCCTACACTGTCTACCCTTGCAAGTAAACTGAGTTGAAAAATCTTCTCATGGCCTCAGAGTGGCTTATATGATGAGTAAGCAGATAATGAAAGGATATTTTATCCAACAAAAACCATAGCTTATATTACAGTACGTATGTCACTTAATGGTAAATCGAGTAGCAGAAACGCCCTTTCCTCGAATGTCATTTCTGGTGATAATAAAAAGCTCTTCTAAGGCGTGTTTAAAGACTGAAAAGCAAAAAAAAAGCAAACAACAAAAAATCTCAATGCCGAATCTGCTTATTACCAGTGAAGCCAATCAAGCAGATAATTGGCCGAATTTGGTTGCATGTAGTGCGCTTACGTTAGGATTTAGCATGGCTGGAACATGCGTTTTAAAAAGCCAGATGCCCATATGTAAATTTATATCAGGACTAATACCACTGGGGGGTGAAGAGCTTCTATAAGGCTTCTATCAGATCAGGCAGTTATGTTAAATAAACCACAACTCAGCCACAAAACAAGGAGGACTCTTATCTAACATTACATTTTCCAGGACGTAAGTGGGTCAGCCTTATTAGGCCACAACAATGGTCTTGATTTGAGCACCTAACCTTCATTTGTAGGGACATTGTCCTCTGCTTTCACCAACTCTCACTGCAAAACAGACTTGTATCTTTTTCTATTTTCACCCTCATTAGGCTCAACAGCATCTGATTGTTGCCGTGCGTCAACATTTTTGATGCAATCACTAAGGCCTACTAGTCTTAACACATCACTTTTTGATAAACTGGTTATAAACATAATTACTTTTTTCAAAAACAAGGGGGAAAAAAGCCTTTTTTAAATGCAGGTTTTCAATAGTTTTAAAGCGACAACTTTAATGGCAATTTTTTTGTGTGACTGAAAAACAAAAGTTGAATGGATTCAAATTTGCCTACTGTTGCTCTGCAACATCTACGACGGTTTCCCCAACCATTAATAAAGGGGGGCCCTGTCGACAGAACCGAGCGCCCCACCTAGCAAATCTCAGATAAGTCAAACTTTATTCAACTCATTCACAATAACCACATGAAACTGGTTCGAGGTCAGTGAGCACAACCAGAATTAATACATAAGGCGCACTGTCAATTTTTAAGAAAACTAAAGGATTTAAAGTGTGCCTTATAGTCCGAAAAATATGGTATTCACATTTGCACTAAATGCTTTAAGTGTAGCTGACCTAAATTTCATCTGCCAGTTTATCCACCAGCACAAAAATGAGTCAAGAATTTTAAAGTTTAACGTGTCTGATGCACTCATGCTCAAACAGGGCACATTATTTTATATCAAATGTACAAAACTCATCCACAATCAACCGATCCCCTTGGGGGTGTAAAATATCCCCTTTTTAGATCGAGAGTCTCGATCCAAAATAAATCAATATGAGTTATAGCCTTTGAAGCAGCTCAAGGAAATTATATTTTCATTTACTTATTTTTTTATGCTTTTTGATTGTTTAGATGACTGGCACTGGCACTGGTTTTGCATATTTCCTCAGTGGCTGTGGAGCAGCTGAGGGCTGAAAAATACAAACTCTGCAACACCTAGCCAGAATCAAAGTCTGTCTTATTAGAGAACAAGATGTTCACAAGGTGTATTATTTACTTTAATGAAGTGTGAAGAATGTTTTAAATAAAGTTTGCAAGACGATAAAATTACTAAAAATTAAAATCACATTTAATAAGGTGAATTTAAAGAAGATACTAAAGGGTGTGAGAAGAACATTTACTCGCTGGTGAGAAGTCGAAGCAGCTGAGACATTTCAGTTCCATCTTGGGAAATGGCTCGAATAGATATTTTCAGTAACATCACTAGAGTTGAGCAGTTTGGGGTCAGGTTTTATGCATAAATAATCCCAGTTTACCATTAGAACAATACAAAAGCAGAAAAATCTGAAGACAAACTTTTCTAGGATCACGTTAGAAGGTTTATACACTTGAGTTATTTTAAGTTCTAGAGTAATATGTAAATGCAAAATTTAATTTATGACATTGCTAATATAAAAGGCATACACTGGTATAACTAGATTATTAGTATATATAAGGTGTGATCACTGTCCAACAAAGACCAACTACAGTAATTTGAATATAACACATTAAGAGCTACCTTGTCTCACTGGCAGAGCAGTTCACACATTAACAGAGACACTTCTGCCAAAGGTGGAAAACTGAAGTGTTGTGTTATTGGAAAACCTCAAGTCCCTGCATGTTGAGAACTCCAGAGAGAATAAAAAACATGCAACACCTTTCCACCAACAGAAACAGTGTTATAAACATTTTCCATTTTTATATCAGCTTTATATTGTGGCATTTGTGTCTTACTTGTCAGAGAAAAAGATTGTGAAAACTGGTCCAGATTATTAGATGGCTTCTTGACATGGGTGTTTTCTAATGACTCTATTTTCACCAGAGTTTGTTTTTTAATGATGCGTTCAAATGATTGGCACAAGACTTAAAAAATGATCTAATTTCAAATCAAACTATTTTCTTCAGTACAGAAAATAGTTTATGTCAAATTTTCATTTGGAAAATTGGTTTTGAAGGAAATTCCATCTCATATTCAATAAGCTTCTTTTCTCTTTTATACATTATGATTTTTGGTGGGATAAATAGGGCTGCACGATACACTAAAATGTTTTGTCATCACAATAGTGAGCGCAACATCAGTGACGCAAAGAACTGCATGACAGATGAGATATATATATATGAGATAAAGCTAAACTGCTCAAAGTCTTTCTTGCCATGAGTGTGTATTTGTTCACATTAAATCTGCAGTGAATTATTATTTTTTTAATCACTTTTAATAAAAAAATACTTTTCAACGGTTAAATCACAATGAAACTTGTTTCTCTTGAAAGCAGATCTACTTTTTTTTTTTAATCTCTAGACATTACCTTTGTTACGTTGTTAATGAGATAAAACATTCCCTGTTTAATGAACAGTTTGCTAAATGATAAGATTATTTTATGTTTTTAAAAATGTAAATGCATTTGCTCCATCCTACCTCTCTGAGCTGCTTCACCTGTGCTCTCCTGCTCGGTGCCTCAGATCAGCTGATCAGCTGCTCCTGGAGGTGCCGAGGTCCAAGCAGAGGCTCAGAGGGGACAGCTCTTTTTCTGTAGCTGCTCCAAGACTGTGGAAGGAGCTCCATCTTGCCATCAGACCAGCCCCATTCACTGTCCACTTTAAAATCTCTTGTGAAAACACATTTCTATTCCCTGTCTTTTGGCACAGCCTGAAATTTGCTCTGCACTACAGCTACAACATTACAACACTTTGGTGGAGCTGCAGTTGTTTTAAAGGGTTTATAAATAAAGTTATTATTATTATTACTATTATAAGACTATTTATAAAGTCAATCAAAAAAAGCACATTGTGGAGAAAACACCAACAACAACAACTTTGTACACAATCCCCACCCAGCCTATTTCTCCTGAGACCACAACACGTCATGTCCTTTCTAGATGGAAGCGTTCTTTAAATAGAAACATGTGACCACTTGGACACCCGCCGTACGCTGGTGAGACATGTGGACAAGCAATCATTTTAGGGACGAAGCATGATGCAACAGACACACACCACTTTCATTGTTTTGTCACACAGATTTCCACCAAATGACA
This sequence comes from Nematolebias whitei, assembly GCF_014905685.2. Lineage (NCBI taxonomy): Eukaryota > Metazoa > Chordata > Actinopteri > Cyprinodontiformes > Rivulidae > Nematolebias > Nematolebias whitei. The sequence goes on from NC_056500.1 coordinate 18,000,949, forward strand.
TGGTTAAAGCCCAGCCAAGACAATCTGAGCTCCACCACAGTTGCATGACTTCTCAGAAAATAAGAACAACAAAACAATGCACATCTTCAACACTTAATACCACACAATACAAAGTCTCAAAGAGAGAGTTTTCCTTTGGTTGAAACACCAATAAAGTCATGTTCTGGATGCTTCGTATAGATAGATAAACATAAGGTACAATATAGGAAGACATGTAGGTATTGATATTACAGTAATAACACTTTAATTCACCCGTTACGGAGTAAAATCCAGTAATAAGTGTGACCTGACTGCGCTCAAAATAATAAAAATATCTGAAGGGCCACGTCATATGTCACAATGACCCTTGAAATAGCGCAGTGGTGTTCTGCTGCCTGAAAAGCTGAGACTTCTGGTTTCACATTTGGGCCTCTGACTGCTATTGATCAAAACCTCAAAGCCTAAAAGTTTAGTTCATCTTTGCGGCGACGCCCCGTGCTGCACATTCACTGAAGTGAGCAGCAACCGTGCACAACAGAAGAGAGATCACTGCCAGAACCAACACAGGGGGCAGCAGCAGCACAGCACATCCTTCCTTCCTCACACCCTAGGGTCTCTGCAGAACGCCACGTGTCCCTTAGATACCTGCCCATGCTGCCTTTTCCAGCTGTGCACCATCTGAGTTATATAAGCTGCCATTTGAGAGAATTATTACTAAAGACATCACATAATTTTTTAGTTTCAGCAAACGCTTTTAGTTGTTTGACACTGTCCATTGTCTGTGAACTAAAGTGAAATTACCAGTAATTAACAAAAATGTAGAGTAGTCCTGGTACAAAATGTGAAAACACTGGTTTGAATACTGGTCTCAGCTGGATTTGTGTTAATTAAAGGTCATCCAAATTAATTTCAAATATGAATTACACCTACAGCTGTATAACTACCGTAATAAGTAAAGGAAACTGTTGCAGGTCTTACTTTTAGGCATGATGTGATGCATGGCCACAGACAGGAAGAAGATGGAGTCACTGTAGTAAGCGCCAGAGCCAGCGCTGAAATGCTTCTGCATGGCCTCCACAATGGGGAACAGCTCATGTGTGAGTTCAACCACATCATGAAAGAAAATCTGAAAGGAAGATGAACAGAGAGGAGTCACGTTACAGAACAAGTGTTAAACCTGCAGTGAAACTGGCTGGATTTCATATCAGGTACACGTAAAAGATTTAGGTTAAATTAGCACTCTTCTGGCCTCAATGACCGGGACTGCCGTGATAGATTTTACAACTACCAGTAATGCATTATTATGGTGTTAGCGTGATGTCCAATTAACGCTGTGAGAAAAGATCATTGTCTGGTGCTTTGCTGTTTATGTGTTAAAGAAAAAACTGAATTTCCAAAATCAAAATAAATAAATTTAAATTTATGTCAATCTTGTGGATTAAGAATAGAGATTTTCAGGTAAAAATAGAGCTATTAGCCTGTCTTTTAGCACAAGCTAATGTTGACGCCATAGTTATGTCTTCAATTTGATCACAAGATTAAAATTGAAACCGATTAATTTCATTACCCATTATGAACACAGACGACTTTAGAAGAATGCTTAGCAGCTGGTTTGATTTGCACAAACAAAATGTGAACTTTAACCCTCCTGCTGCCCTTGGGTCAAAACGGCCCATGAGGCTTCAGTTTTAAAACTGGGGGTTTGTGGGTCATTTTGTACCAAGGGGGGTTAGGCTATTAAAACCTAAAATGTGTACACCAGAGTCGCAGTCAGCAGGACATTCATTTACTCACAAGAACTCTGGGAAAATTTAAAGACATTACGACGTGTTCACTTGGCCTGAATATTGCTGGTTAAAAATACAGGGTTAAGAAGCATTCACGATAGGGGCGCACCGATTGCAGCTTTCTGGCCGATCACTGATTTCTAAAAAGTCTGACCTGCCGATTCTGATTTTGGCCAATACCGATTTAGTTTTATAAGCGACACTGTCAGATTTTATAAGGTCACAATGCACCCTCAATTCTCCAATATTTTGTTGAAAAACATACCCTTGAACAATATCCTGGAAACAATACACACTTGTTTTAACTGGCCATGAGGTAGTGCTCTGAATAAATGAAGTTCAGACAATTGTTGTTAAAAAAAAAATAAAAAGGGTAAAATCGGTTTCTCATGCAAGTTTCGGCCGATTTCCTTAATTTTGGGAAATCGGCCGATATATCGGTGCACCTCTAATTCACAACTTCTTATTTAACTTTTTACATGACTTCATGAGGGGTTTACAGTAGTGCCTCATTTCTCGCGGGTGATCCGTACCCTGAAGCCCCACGATAAGTGAAAAACCGGTAAGTAGTAATAGTAGTACAAGTAGTAAGTAGTAGTTTATAATATCTCTTGTAATATTCTAAACAATGTTTCTAAACTCCAAACACTAAAAGATCACAGAATGTCATGATTTCAGCTCCCTGCCTCCTCTGCTCTTTGCCACCTGCAAGCGCTCTTGGCCACGCCCACTTCTCCGCAATGCACGGTGAACAGCTGTTCAGCTGCAGCAGGAAGTTTATCCTGCAGTGTAGGCTGCACAAAAGGTGCTAAATAATTTAAAATAATTTAAAATAAAAATTACATGCCGATCATGCAGCTCATACATCAATCAGCCAATTGTGTGTCATGTTTAATCTTATTTTGAAAAATCACGATAGAGAGCGTCCGCGATAAACGAACCGCGAAGTAGCGAGGGCCTACTGTATTTCTATTTATTGCGATTAGTCTGTACTTGTCAAAGAAATTCAAACACATAGACAGAAGTCCTGTTAATTGAAACAGGCTTTGATGCTAGGCATCAAATTCAAACTCTGCTCAATTTCAATACACTCATTAGCAAGAACACACCGCCCAAGACTCCAGGATGTTGTGTGAAGGACAGTCTGTAGTAATGAGGAGCACAGCTTCTGGACAGTGTGACTCTGCAGGCTGTTCCATCCAAATGCCAAATGGTTCCCTGAATTTGTTGCTGCTGGGTGGTAATGGAGCTGAAATATTGCACAACCACTGTCTTGTTCTTCTTAAAGATGAATAATAAAAAGGAATGAAATCCAAGATGGGCGGATGAGGACATGTGTTCTTGTACATCATTGCTAGTGTCAGGCTCTGGGGACTCCCCATATCATTCATATTTATGACAGGTCTCTTTTGTGTGCGTGTGTGTGTTGAAATGAATATATTATAAATATATATAAAGAAAGTCTGGTTTTACTTGTATCAGTGCAGTGAAAATAATGTTTCAAGATAGATCTTTTATTTTAAGGACTAATGCAGACATGTTCCTGTTTTTAGTTTTCTACATTCGCCTTAGAATCTAGCTGTTTTTGTTAATTTGTTTTGCCATCTTATTTTAATTTGTAAAAAAAAAAAATCTGTATGCCTTTTTTATAACTGTCTATTGTTGTTGTCCATTGTTGTCATCATTCTTTGTTGAAATCAGGTCTCTCTTGTAAATGAGTCCTCGAGGCTCCATGGGATTAACCTGTCTAAATAAAGGTTGAATGAAAGAAAATATATGTATTGTGTTGAAAAGCATTGGTCCGGAAGATTAAAATAAAACTGAAAAATATGCAGGAGGTGGCAGCCTGCAGGTTCAGTCCAGGCATCGTCTACATTTTTTAGAACTTGAAACTTTGATGTTAAACTAAAAGGACTTTCCTTATACAATTATTTTTTGCTTTTCATAATATACTTTTACAGGAATCAAAAGTACTGGTGACAACATAAACAGAAAGTATGACTTGTTGTTCTGAATTAGGAATCTATAAATTTACTCTTTTTTGGGGGGTTGTGTTTGTGGGTGTCTGTGTTGGCTTGCAGGTGGGGGGTGGAGACATGTTTGTGTGGGGCTTTTCCAAAACAAAACGTTAGTTATTAAAATAAGTTGTTTCTTAATGGTTCAATTTCATTTAAAGATTCCTGAATTTATTGTTTGTAATATAAACCAGTAACAATATACGCCAAATATTTTTCCTGTTAAACGCTAATAAAAAATAAAAAAACAGAACCGTGTCAAACTGTATACGTGACAAACTATCATTAATAAAATGTTACAAAGGACTTTTGTGCTAAGTTGACCATTACACAGAACAAAAGCTCTTTTCTTTACTTTTCTTTAACAGCCATTGTTAAAAAATGTATATATTTTCAGACATGCAAAAAGCATTCATTACTGCTTAAGACCAATTTAAAATACGACAAAATAGTGTAACTTGTTGAAGAAAAAAATATAAAGAAATGAGGAGTGACTTTAGATTATTGAACATAATTTTACATACAGAGCTCATCGGTTTTTAGTGGAGAAAAAAAAAACATCCATATTTCAAAGTCATACACATAATACATAAGAGATGAGATTTTATGTTATGTTTCTGAGTTCATGCTGAAACACAAACTTTCAAATTTTCAAACTACTTTAGAAAACAAGGAAATGTGAGCAGGACAGCCGCTGCAGAAATATTATTTACACCCACAGGAGAGGACTTTTTTCTGTCCAGTCATCTGCACTGTTTCCATGTCACCGTTAGTATCGCCTCAAGACACTTCAGCCCTCAGCAGAACAGAAAAAGTATTAGTTACTTGGTTCTACCTACAATAAAAAAATGTATACAGTATATCTTAAAAAAAGCTGTTAGCAATATTCTGTTGTTATAAAATTATTACAGTATTTACATAGTATTCCTTAATACACACTTGAGCTGAAATTTACGCATTTTTTGGTCAAATTTTGCCTGACAATTTAAAATAAAATGAATATCTGTGCTTTACTTTCAAATCCAAACTATCACCAATTGTTAGGATGCCTATTATTCTAAGTAATTTAATAAAACCTAAACCTGATTTGAACATTTTATGATTATCATGTCCTGGATGACTAAGAATCTACACTAACGTGATGCTTATTGTTATTTATAAAACAATTTTAACTGCTTTTTATTATTCCTAAAATGGTATCTGCATATACTGTTTAAACTTGGAATAAGAAAAATACAATTTTACTACATAAATGTTTGGTATAATTCTTAAAATAATGTGCTGATATGTGACTTGTGCTAATTGATATGTGCTGCTGATTATCCATGCTGCTGATCTCATGTTGCTGATTGATTTCATGTTGCTGTATTAATTTGTACTCATCTACTCAGACAGACTCATGTTCGTGCCGCTGTTGTTCGGCATATTGTTTTGCACTATTAAGTGTTTAACATATTTCTTGTTTATATCTTTATATTTTTGCTATTGTTGAATGTAACTGGGACCCTGTGTACACAATTTCGTTCCACCACATGTACCACATGCGATGCGAATGACAATAAAGAACCTTGAACTAACAACATTGGACAGTACCCTTCATGTCCCCAATAAGATATCAAGCCTATTTTTTGTTGCAAACGTCTCAGCGGTTCACCAAAATATGCGAACAGAGAATCTATCTGCACTTTGCAAACCTCACTTTATCGTAAAGTGTCTGACAGAGTCATACTGGTATGAAACTCAACCTGTGGGCTTGAAACTGCCAAGATGCCAAGCTGAGTAAACTTCAATTAATTAATAACAGGAACTGGATCTTTCTCAGATAATAGAGCTGGAATATCCTCACCACATGTTTTACGTAATGAGACATTCCTGAAGTTAGGAAAACAAAAAGAAAGACTCTCAGGAAAGATTAAGAAAGGAGTAGGAAATTTGTAAACAGGGTTTCTATTGTGTGCTGTGAGAAGCATACAAAAAGAGGAGAATCTGGGCAGGATGTTTTACAAAACACACACAAGAGACATAATCTTCTTTTTTTGGCTAGAACAAGTGAGGTATATCTGTTTGCTAGGGCTCATTTTAGTAGGCAAACACTGCCCCCACGTGTCTCAAATTTAACCACAGCCTCAGCTGTAACAATTTGCCTCAATTTGCCAAGGAATATTTAAATCTACGTATTGCATTATGGAAACATTGCAACTAATTTTTTTTTTGCTAACACAAGGTCAAACTCTTGTGATTTATGTTTTTCCTCTAAAATCTATTATAAAATCAAAGTACTGGAAGACCTATCAGATATCAGTGTTGTTAACTCTTACCTCATATTTGAATGATGCAGCTTGGAGAAACTCCTGCAGCATCTGCTGACCCAGTTCTTGACTTGCCTGGTCGCTCACAAAATGAAGCACCAACACTTCTCCTTCAAGGAAACGTCCGTAGTTTACCATTGACAACATGGCCACTCTGAATTTATCCTGCAGGCTTTTGCTTCTGTCCACCTTGGTAAACATCATGAGAGCATGGTAATGCTGCTCACCTGCCTTCAAATCCCCCTTTCTGAGCACAAAATCTTCACTCCCTCCTCTTTCAGCTCGCTCTTCCCCTCCTTGTTCTTCAAATTCAGCCAGGTGTGTGATTCTGGTGTCCACAGTTAGGTCGGCATCGTTTCTGTTGCTGTTGACCTGCGTTTGCTTTATCCTCTTTGTGGTGCTGGAGAAGTTGTGTCTCTCTGAGCCAAAGTAGTAAAAAGCTACGACAGCAAGCGTGGCAGCGAGGAGGAGAACAAACTGATAGGACCTGAACGTACTGATCCTTCCCATGATTTTGGCTAACAGTCTTAACAGGCCCATACCGGCCCGTTGGTGTCACGTTTGGTGAAGTATATTTGGAAAAAACATTATTTTGTGCAGGTCACTGATTATAAATTGCTGACCTTTTCCTGTAAGAGAAAAATATTGTTTTAGTTTGTGCCTCAAAAAAGAAAAATGTGGATGCAGAAATAAAAAAAAGAGATACTTGATGTTTTCATTTAAAGGAGACATACGCTCTTTTTCCACAAGGCAACAATTCCTTAAGGTTTTGAAAAAAAGGTGAAAGAGATGGCAGACACTCATCTTTACATCACGTGTTTCAAGATTGTTGTATAGCATTTCCTTAATCCCTTAAGATAGGGGTGTACAAACGTTTTCATAAGTGGGCCAGAAATGTCTAGATGAAAGGACTCGACCATGGATGGTCCAAAAGGGTCATCAAAGTTCTGAAAAAACAGCTGGCAGTCGCTAAAACAGATTCATGGAACGTCTGAAGGGACACCGATAAAGTCGATCAACTTGTATGTCGATGATACCACTTTATATTTCTATAAAAACGTTCAATTTATCCCTATTGATTATTACATCAACTGAAATTATTTTCTTTGAAAACACTTGTTAAATTTGGCCAAGTTTTATGAATTATTATCCAAAATTCTACTTTTTGGTAGGTCAGTGAAGGTTTATTGTAGGAAAAAGGGATTAATTACAGCTAAATATTTGTATTGTATTTAATATCGCTCATTTTGAGAAGATTAATCTGTTTTGCTGCTAAACCTAAAAAATTAAAAAGCATCACCATTAAATCTAAAGATCTACATTTGCATCCACCTCTTAAGCCTGTGGGTCAAAATTATACCATTGTTTAACTGCAGTCGTGGGCCGCACAAAATCACTCCAAGGGCCGCAAATGGCCCTCGGGCCACACTTTGGACACCCCTGCCTTTAAGAGAGGAAGTACACAGCCTGGTTTGTTGTACAAAACACACAGCAACTTCAGAAAAAAACACCAAAGAAAAAAAATCTGATCTTAAAAAAAATAAATAAATAAAGTTTTCCTAAGCTAATAATAACACAAATGATTCCAAGCACAATAAATGATGTTTAAATACGTTACCTTTTAAAAATAGCTTTGAGGTCATTATCTTTAACATTTGATTCAGTTGATGTGCAATTTTCTTCATAATTATTTAAGTCTTCGTAGTTCACCTTGAGCAATGAACTGTGAGCACAATTATTTTGGACTAAAATACAAAATGTGCATTTCAAGCTATGGCAATCTGCATGTGGTTTTGTGCAACGAAATAGTTCGACTGTAAATCTGTATTCAACACTAGCGCAAAGGTATGTTGTTATCATGCACAAAATATTAATATGTACGGATAAAGACAGGAAGTATAGAACTTTAATAAAGCTTATCTTGCCAACTTGACAGCTTCTACGAGGGCTGCCCTAAATTAATTTTCATGCCACAGCTCTGACAACACTTCAAATAACTAAGCAGAAGCGGAACAAATATAAAATACTCTCAAAAGCAGATTTATTTAATATTGCAACCTGTTTGACAACCCTGAGAAGGTGCTATCTGCTAAGTTAGCTAGCGGTAGAGCTGTATGTTAGGCGCGTAGAGGTCGACCATGTTTGTTAAACCCTAAGGAGACACTCGAACACTTCTATATTCGTTCATACCTCTCTCGTCTTATCACCAGCACAGTCAGTGTTTTCATTTTTCAGCACTTTTGTCATTTTGAGATGAAGACATACACACACAGGGACAGCAACAGAAGCAGCCACCAGCTAACAGCTTAGCGAGATCCGCGGTTACTTTACGTACGGTCTGAAAAATTATATCCGTACTTTTAAAACCGAAGTTAATTGGGACGCTCAGTTTTCGCTGTATGTTGTTAATATAGCTTTTGATATGTTAAAATGCATTATTCTTGTGCGTAAACTTGATGTATTTGCACTTTTGTTTTATATAATCAAATAAAGCAAGACGCAAAATTGTGTTTGCCACGAGAAGTGCTCAATTACGAAGGCGAAAACTGGTACCTGAAAGCAGCAGCATCACCGCCTCTCCAGTCACGACAGAGCTGCGGCCGATCTGCAGCTCCTCAACATCCACTTATTTTTAACTAGACATGCAAATTTTTGTATTAGCTCGATAGTTTTTTTTACACTGTAAACCTAACATAGCTTGAATTTTAATTTAAGACTTAATTGCTAGCATAGTTAGCGGCTGTGAAAATGAGCTCCAACACGCACGTCGTTCAGGTGACAAATGTTTCCCCGAGCACAACGTCCGAACAAATGAGGAGTCTTTTTGAATTCCTCGGAACCATAGAGGAGCTCAAACTGTTTCCACCTGAGTGAGTATTATGTATTATTGCTGGGTAAAGCTTTATTGGCCTACGCACGGCTCTCCTTAAGGCCTGCAGCATCGAACAGGCCTCCCTGAATGCTAATATTGTGCTAATGCTTAATGCTAACGTTATGCTAATGCTAATGTTGTGCTAATGCGTCTCAGACGTCCCCTCACGCTCGTGACACGTGTGCCGTTTCCTTTTTGTATTAACTTTTTCAAAGCTCCCAGATCAATACGTGAATTTCGCCTTCTTTGAAACCCTTCTTTGAAACTAAAAGCATTAACACAAGCTTGCAGTTTACACGTCTGCTTTGAAAAGTCATGTTAAATCAGTGTTGCAAGCTAGATCCTTCCTGCGTGTTTTATGATTACCTCTTCTTCTTCTTCTTTGGTTTTTAACGGCAGCTTGCATCCATCAATGTTGCACTACTGCCATCTCTTGGTGTCTATAAGTTAATTTCTTTCCTCAAATTCTCTTATTGAATTATGATTACCTCCTTCAGCACACCTGGTTTTAAAGGATGTGTAATAAACAAAATTGATTTGATATTCATCTGTTGATGCAGTTCTTTAACTCAGGTGTGTGAGAACAAGGGAGCTAATCGTTTACTTTTAATTAACAAGCAAACTGTTAGGCTTTAAGTCAGTACTTTTTATTTTTATACTGGACTAACAAACACATCTGATATGACTGTGAAACATTTTGGAACATTGACTGCACCCCTGGACTGGATTATTGTACCTTGTTTTTGTTTCTATTTAATTTTGCCTTGTTACTCCACAGGTGGGAGGTGTTCTCAGTCAGTTCTTCAAAATAATAATAATTTAAAAAGTATTTGCAGCAATATAGTTTATGATTCAAAGCCGCACAGATTAGAACTTGCAACCACCCGGAGAAGGTTGGGAAAAAATGAAAAACAATGGTGATAAAAACGCATTTCTCAACAGGGTTCTTGTGCAACACAACACAGTGACAACTTGAAGAGGATATGTTGAGCCTTTGTGTTTGTATTCTTTGCACAACATATCTGTATTTTCTTCCAGTGACTCTCCCTTGCCTGTGACTTCACGTGTCTGTTTTGTAAAGTTCCGTGAGCCCGAGTCGGTGGGAGTGTCTCAACACCTGACGAACACCGTTTTTGTGGACAGAGCTTTGATCGTGGTCCCCTTTGCTGAAGGTGGGTGTCTGTTTTATTTTATTTTTTTCATTCACACAGCTTTTTCTAAGCATACATCACATTTGTAAGTGTAATGGATAGAATTGCAAACATTATCCGAGTCTGAGTCACTGTGAGTTTATTTTTGCTAGGCTTTTCTGTGCTTGGCATTTCTAGGAATGTAACAGGGAAATGTACATTTGTGTCTATGTCTTACAAACTAGCTGTAAACTTTTCTCTCTGTTATTTGTGTTGTGGTTTTCATAGTGGGCAAGTCATTTGCAGAGAGGCACTTCCTTGCTGGCTGAAAGTGAACTTCTGCTGCCATCAGGAGATTAGAAAAAATAATGGCACCACATTCGCAAGCCTCTTCTCTTTCTCTTTGTTCTGCTGTAAAATATTAACTTCTTTCTCTCTCTCTGTTCAAGGCAACTTTTCTTTAAAAATAGCAACGCAACTCAAATCTATAGGTGGGGGAAGAGGGTGCTGAGCATTTCTTTACAAATTCAAATTATGCATTTTTTTGTAGTTAAATATTACTTTTAATATCATCTAGGCTGCCCTAAACAACTAGATCAGTTAGACATATTTGGCCTATTTTGTTAAAAAATTATATATATATATTTTTATGTTTCAACCTTTTCTCACACTAGCTGTCAATTTCCCAAATTGGCTTGAACCAGTTTGAATAAATTCCACTTGATGCTCTAATAGCAACTAAGTAAAACAAACAAAAGAGAGCAATGTTTTATTTCTGTTTTACCAGGATTTATCAAATGTTATATTCTTCAAAAATATTTACATTTCAAAAATGCATTTATTCTTAGAAATATTGCGTAACTAAAGTTAACAATACACACCGAAGTTACTGCTCAAACAGCCACACTGTCTGCCACAATACAGTCAAAGTTCTGCACAAAGTTTTCATGCGCTGGTGGATGACGCCTGTTTTTAGGTGTAAGTTAGGCCTATGATGGACTTGACCTCTAACAAATCCAACAAAGGGGGAGATGTGACTGTGTAGAGTGATGGAGGTTCACACAGTCTTTAGTATCTAATCAGCTGGTGAAAACACCAGTAAGGGTGTTTTGAGTCTGGCTTTTTTTTTTGTTTGTTTGTCTTGATGCAGATATGTTAAGGAAACACTCTTAATGGATCTGCTTCTACTACATTACTTTTATCTGCTCAATAACTCTGTGCACAGTATGGTGTTGTAAATATGTTAAATACAGGATCTAAAATTGGTGCTTTTGGAGTCTGGTATATCAAATTTTTGCATATGGAGCAAAAATGTTCGGGACTTCCCTAAACAAGCAGAAAGCATGCTAAATAAATCAGCTCTGCATGCTGTGTTAGAATTAAAAGGTTTGGGATGATGAGGTTTGTTAGAACATGTCGTGGTTATTAATCATAATAAACACACACTGTTGGGCATTTAAATGCTGAATTTACCAGAGACATGTTTAATTTAACATTTGCATTACCAACTTTTCCATTACCGTACAAATGAAACTTTTAAGGCTCTGCCTGATCCACACATAACTCTGAATGAGTTGAGTGACTCGTGTTTAACGGTGGTGTTTCTTTTGTTGTTGTTTTACAGTTCTTTTTCCTGGTTCAGCCAGCCCTATTTACCAGGCCCTGCTGAAAATGCCACCAACAGTTTTGTCTTCTGCAGCCTTATCCTGTTTCTCAAGTGTCTTTTCTGTTGAGCGTGTGTGTGTGTGTGTGTGTGTGTGTGTGTGTGTGTGTGCATGCGTTGATGGATGTGTGTGTGGGTGTTTGTCTCTCCCTGTTTTGAAAAAAGTCAGATGGAAATTAGCCTGTTTTCAGATTACACATGGATGATCATCTTTTAAGATTTTCTTGTTCTCATCATTATTGAGCATATAGTTTAGGATTTTTATAACAATCATTGTTGGGAATAGTCCTTGATTGTTTAGTTCATATTGTTTTTGACACAGTTTATAGTTTTGTGTTACCTACAATTACACCAGTGTCTGACAGTAGTGTTTTTGTTGTGGGGTCAATCAAAGACTGGAAAAGGTAAAATGACTGAACCTTTTCTGTTTTGTTTTTTTTGTAGAGGTTATGGTAAGTGATATTGAAATGTATAATTGTCTCTACACCCAAATCATGAACTTTTTTTGTATCTCAATGTTTTTGTGTGCTTTATAGCGAAGCAGCCGGCGTGCGTCGCTTGTTAATGAAATTTGAGAGCACATCCCACGGGACAACTGGCTGTGCTTGCTAACGTTTGGTTCATGACTTTAAAAACAAGTACAGGTGATAAAATCTTGGCAGTGTTGACCACAGTGTGTATTGTAACTTGATCTCTTAGCTGCTAATCCCACAATTATAATTTCACAAAACAAATCAGCCATCAAGATTTACAGACAAGACAAAAAGTGGCTCCTTATTTATTTTTAACTACAGAGTAGTTGGACTGAGGTGGCTTGTCTGCAAGTCTTGTCTTAGTGTTGTCAGCATTTTCTCTGAGCATGTACTGAAATGTTTTTGTTTTTCTCCAGGAGTTATTCCTGATGAATCTAAAGCCATGTCGCTCCTGGCTCCAGCCAACGCTTTGGCAGGAATGCTGCCTGGTGGAGGCCTTCTTCCAACACCTAATCCTCTTGCATCGGTTAGTTTTCATGATGAAGTTGTATTACAAGAAAGTGTTTGTTTTGTATGATGGAGCTTTAGGACCATGCTAAGGAAAATTTTTTTTTACATTGCCACACTAAGAAAAAAAAAAAAATTAAAAGCCATAAAATTACGAGAATAAAGTCGTACGAGTTATTTATTTATTTATTTTTAACATCTCTTTTATTGTTTTTCCCATGAGTCGACTCCACAACGCGACCTGTCAATCAATCCAGTAGGCATGTCAGCAAATGACTAATCGGAAGTTAAATGCTCCTATAAAATTCATGGTTGGGGGAGTGGTGGCGCAGAGGTTAGAAGATGGACCTGTGATCGGAAAGTCGCAGTTACAACTCGCATCCAAATGTGGGTGGAAAAGGTGGAACACCCACACCTCCCTCCACCCTCTTTCGCCCCACTCTGGGCTACTGAGCAAGGCCCTTAACCCCCACCATCTGCTCCCTAAACAGGTCCCTCTTGAAAATGAGTTCTCGTGACTACCTGTATAAATAAATGGTAAATGAACCAAAGAAGTCTGTCTAAGACCTCTAACAGCGCTGCACGCAGAGTTTCGCTCATTGAGCGCCGTTATCAAACGGAAACAAAAGTCATGACATAATGATGTCATGTATATGCATCCCAGAAGCAGCATACAAAATTGTATTTGTTTCGTATAAAGAAAGACCAAAAAAAACAGCAGGTGGATCACGTTTTGGGTAAGAGCGTCGATAACAATAAAGTTTAACAAACATTCATTTTACCACAGTTATAATGCAGTAAACCCTGCTTTATGTGTTGGAGTTCGGATAATATTACGACTCATTTAGCTTCGGATCGGTCATTTGCCAACATGCCTACTGGATTGATTGACAGGTCACATCGTGGATCAGACTCGGAGAAAAATAAAAAAATTAACGACGGCTGTAAAAAATAAAAAAAAATCGTACAACTTTATTCTCGTAATTCTATGACTTTATTCTCGTAACTGTATGGCTTTTATTTATTTATTTTTCTTAGCTTGGCAATATAATTTAAAAAATGTATCATGGCCCCTTAAGCGCGTTGTAGTTTTGGGAAGGGGGGGGAATGTAAAATTGTCTCTGCAGAATAGTAAAAGTATAAATGTTTGACATTTCAGATGACAGCTACACCATTTGGAGGTCTTGGCGCTCACAACTTGGAACAAATGGCTGCCATGGGAATTGCACCTAGCATGAACCAACAGGTGATGATAAACTACGACCATAGAAACTGGATTTAAGAAACAAGAATAAGTATATAAGTAAGAATTTTCTTTTTTTCTCAGACTCTTTCGGCAGACTTTTTGAAGCTCATGCAGTCTATGGATCCAAAGTAAGAAAGTATAACTATGTTAGACCAGGTTTTCATTCCAGTCGTCAAAACGTTGTTTACCTAAATGTGAACGCTGACTTTTGCAGACTAAATCCATTAGCCGCCGGGCTGGGCTTGACTTCTGGTCTAAAACCAGATTCTGCCAACAAGGAGATCGAAGAGACCATGAAGAAAGTCAGAGAGGCTCAGTCTCTGATTTTAGATGCTATTGACCCTGGAAGTGAGTTTTAACTGTTTTAACTTTAAACACAATTTTCTAAAATGTTGTTTTAATTCTGTGAATGTAGAATACTTGCCTTAAATTGCATTTTATAGAGAAAGTGCAGTTTTTCTGTTTAGTACGGTAAATATTAATTTAGTTTTATTGGTTTAGTGAAATTTTAAATGTTTTATGTGAACAACAAGTTTGCCATATGGCTTTTATATAAATTTGTATTTGAACATTTTGCAGGTAAGAAAGATGAGAAGCGCAAACGTTCCCGTTCGCGGTCACGGCGCAAACGGTCCAGGACTCCATCAAGGCACAGGTAAATGTGTAACAATCAAAGCCAGGAATAATACTCCCATTTGGTCAAGACAAACGTTAAATTGTAGAATAAGAAGACTTTATTATCCCAAAGGAAAAATGTGCCTCACTGTCTAACATATGCTCTTTTATTTTTTTGATCAGACGTTCAAGGAGCAGGTCTCAGCATATGTCTCATTCAAGAGCTTCAAGAAGTAAAAGAAGGTCCAAGAGCCCCCGGAGGAGGAGGACTTACTCTCAGGAAAGAAGTCGTCGAAGTAGATCTAGGTCTGTCACTTCATTCCTGTTCTTTTTGTATTAAACGTCTTTCTGAGCATATTTTAATTACTGCAGTAGAGAGCAAAGGTGTAGATAAAAAGTTTAAAATGTTATTTTCTGTTTGAAAGTTTGACACTGTTTCCTTTGTGACTGTTTTTTTTTTTTTTTTTGCACTCATGTTTTGAACAGGGATCGGAGGAAGGAAGAAAAGCCTAAGAAAAGGTCAAAGACGCCCCCTAAGAGCTACAGCAGTGCCAGGAGGTCTCGAAGCATCAATCGGTGAGTGGTTAATGCAGTATTTACCTCTGGTGGAAGTCAGGGAACAGCCTGCTCGCTTCATACGTGACGCTCTTATCACAGCAGTCAATAAAGTTCATGTATGTTTTAGGAGGCACAGGCGAAGTCGCAGTGCTTCCAGGTCACCCAAGAGAAAGCCGTCCAGGTCTCCATCGCCCAGACGGTTAGTCTGCACTTCATTTGTCTTTTTACATCAACTATATTATTCCCCCAGCTAAAAGTTAAATGTGTTTAATTAACAGCCACAAGAAGGAAAAAAAGAAGGACAAGGGCCGTGAGAAGGAGCGGGATAGAGACAGGAGGGAGGACGGGGACCGTAGCAGAGAGCCAGAACGCTCAACCAGCAGGAAAAAGAACAAGGAGAAAGAGCGAGAACGGGACCGGATGTCTGACAGCGAGAAAGAAGATGTGAAGGTATGTGCTCGGTAGAGAATGTCTGTGTAAAACTTATATTGTAAGAAAATGCAAAGCCACCAGTTTTATTTAAAGAAAACAAAGCAACTCAATAAAATAAAAGCATTCAGTGATGCGGTCATTAGAGCTTCGACTCTGAACACAGGTTTGAAAACTGACCAGTCTCTGACCAGTTTGATGACCTCCAGAGCCTTGTACAACCAAGTGATTCAAACTGTTTGGTCAAGCTCGTTCTTGCTAATGTTGACTCAGATTACCAAGCCTTAATCTACAGTACACCCCCCCCCCCCCCACACACACACACAAAATAGTGTATTTTACAGCTCAAACTCTTGTTATAGCACGATTAGAAAGTTACATTTCTGTTGACTCTAGATCTCCGTGGTGTCAGAAGGCTGCAGAACATCATTGATTCTCCCTCATACTTGATGCTGTTGCATGTTGTTAAAAAAAAAAAAAAAGGGCACTTCAGTTTATCAGGACAACGTAATGCTTATCAAAATGTTCAAGACCAAGGCTTGGCTGTAAAGTCTGTACTTTTTAAAAATAACCTACCAGTACATGCCAATTAAAAGAATAAATTACAATACAGGTGACCCGGGACTACGATGAGGAGGAGCAAGGTTACGACAGTGAAAAGGGAGAGGAAGATGATGAGAGGAAGAGCGACTCCGATTCTGTCACGTCTCCTAAAGGTCACGAGATCGAGAAAAATGCAGCTCGGATCTCTAAGAAATCCAAACTAAATGGTGACGACCATCATCAGGAGGACATGGAGATGAGCGACTGAGATTCCTGAGACAAGTCGTGTTTTTTCACTGTTTTTATATTCTAATGTATTCCACATGTCTGTGCCTGACCCCACAACGTTAACAAGTTTGTGTCTTAATTGTAGAAACAATTCTGATTTTTATTTTTATTTTTTAAGACACACACTAATACAGATAACATGAAAAATTGTTTTAAACTTCTGTGTCTGTAAAAAGATTTTGATTTAGCTAAGTCCTGACAGTAAAATGTATCTAAAAGCTGTACTTGTACCATGTTTTGTTTTGGGGGTTACCCACTTAATGCACTGTCGAACTTCAGCTGCACATCTTCAGTTTGGAT
The DNA here is from genome assembly GCF_014905685.2 of Nematolebias whitei. Lineage (NCBI taxonomy): Eukaryota > Metazoa > Chordata > Actinopteri > Cyprinodontiformes > Rivulidae > Nematolebias > Nematolebias whitei. The sequence continues at coordinate 18,017,663 of NC_056500.1, forward strand.
TGTAGATAGAAATGTGTTACAGTGAAATACACAAGTCTCAAATAGATTTTCCAAAGGAAACAAATAAAAGTGGGGTAAACTCCTAACCTGTGGCATCATTGCTGGAACAAAAGTAGACATTTTATTTTACAGCTAAAAGTACTACATTGTTTGTTTGTTTTTTAAAACAGGCGGGTGCAATTTACAAACATTGTTTAGTTTGGTGCATTTTGTCATTCTAACTGAACGACTCCAAACCCAGAGAACGTGCACGGACCCGTTTCCATTAATAACTGGATGTGGAGCAGCAGACTGTTGGATGTTTTTATTTTAGTACATTTTATATGAAAATAGTGTTGCAGACGTATACAACAGTTTTTGCTGTACAACTGACATGTAGATAGATGAACGACTCCCTACAGAAAACAGCAGCCTAAGTCAGGAAGGAGCATCAAATAACGTAAAGCATTAATTCAGTAAAGAGGCACGCTTCCGCTAGCTGCACTTATAGAACTATGGAACGTTAGAAACGAGGATACTGGATTTTGGTTTTGCTAAACGTGGGCGAAACGAGCATCTTGTTTAAAAACGGGGATGTGATAAAACTGGTCTGCACCAGTGAGAGGAGCTCATGAACCAGAGCAGCACCAATGAAACATTTCCTGTTTTTAGAGAGAATCCGGGTGCTTTGTGCTTTTCATACAGCTGAAATGATTGTTTCAATATTTAAAGGAAAAAACAAACAGGAAGATTAAAAGATAATCAAAACTAAGTATGTACAAAATGTACCACTGCTTACAAACCAATAAACTTGATTCAACTCACAGCTACATAAAGAAATTACACTTATCTGCTTGCAGGGAACGTCGATCTTGTAAGTTCAAAGAATAAAAGTAAAAAACATTACTTTCCAACTAAAATAACTATACAGGGTGTAAAACAACAAGCCTGGTTTCATGTGTAAAAAAAACAGCACGGATGTTATGTTAAAAGCAATTTGTTCTCCAATCACCACTCAACAGGATTGTAGCTAAACGGTTTTTAAAAAGGTGACAAAGTTTGTTAACCCAACTTAAGACTTGCTCCCTCCCCAAGATGTACCATAAAAATCATCAGGCATTCACCTAAAAAACCTGATATTTCAAAATGCAGGATTAAAGGTTTAATCTGAAACGAGTGTTGTTAAACTCGGCTGGAGTAACACAATCTAAAAAGTGCCCAAATATTCATGCTCACAAAAATCGTCGTCATACACAACCACAGAATTTTGTGCATTAAAAGGAGTTTTGTTCAAATAAAACTCGTTAATTTATTCTCTTGGCTTTTATTGTGGTTCCTGGAAATGAATGATTTTACCCGCCTGTTTAAGCCTGCACCTTAGGTTTTATAAAAATTATTACAATTTTTACTTTTGCTCTTGTTGTAGAACATGAATATGAACTTTGAGCAGAATTCCTCTCAAGGTTCTCACAATAATATCAGTGCTTGACTACATGTCAGTTTAAGACAGCCTCTTTAAAAACAATACTTACATACTTAAAATACAAATCAACTGACCTGGTATCCTTTTGCTACTCATATCCCATAATACACAAACTGATGCCTTTAAGTTCAATGCCCTTTGATGAGATGATCCGACTCAAAGCTACCTGCTGCCACATATAAAACCTGCAGCCTATTTGTTATTCAAAAGGTACGTTTTGTAGGAATAAAGTGGCCTGTTCGTAGTCCAGAGCGAGAGGTTAAAGGTCGGGGAAGCGGCTTGGGTCTTCTTTATACTCGTTGGGAATGGTAAAAATGCATTCATCAAACTCATCGTAGCGAAACTCCTGAAATGTCACCGTGGCTGTGATGGTAGGAAAGACCGGGATGTCTGCAGAAGAAAAAAAAACTATGAGGGAAAAAAATTTTTTTTTGGAAAATATTCTGTTTATTCATGGATTTTAACACAATACGAAATGAAAATATTCTCATTTTTCAAACTTTACCCAGTTTGACAGGGAAACCAGGGGGGAGCTTCATCTGAACAAACTCCCTGAGTTTATTAAAGTGCTTGAAGGGCGCAACAACCTCCAGAACGTTCAGTAACCTGTGGGAGAAAAACAGAGAAGAAAGTTCACACACGGGTTTGTGATTCTTCATAGAAAGATAAGCTTGTACTTTAAAATCTGTCTCACGATTCGATGCCCAGAGGGAAGTCCTGACTCGTGGCTATCGTGGCTTTGAAGTGTTTCTTGCTCTCCTTGCAGACCAGCTCTCTTCCTAGATGAGGCGCTCTGAGGAAAAAGCAGCAGCAGACTCAGTTTGTGTCATTTGGTGTTCCAGTAAACAAAATTAACAACACATTATTAAACCATCACCTACTTTCCATTGCCAGCAGTGATATATTCTTCCCAGGATATAGTGTTGGGTGAGGGGGGAGTCAAAGATTGTCTTCTTGTAGACTGAAAGACCAAAAAAAGGAAATGTTCTATCAATAACCCATTAAGAACAAACGAGTGATAAAACAGGAAGTAGTCTAAATTCACTTTAACTAATATTTGTTCCTTAATGTTCATTAAAATGGGAGCTGGATTTGTTTGCTAACCTAACTGACAATAAGTTATAATGACCTTAGTTGTAGGAGTTTTAATGTTTTAACTTATGATTAATCTCCTAAAAATAGTGACTAATTTTTAAACCTATCCATATTGCGGTCAATGTTTCTTTATTGTCATTCACATCACACGTGGTACATGTGGTGGAACAAAATTGTGTACTCAAGGTCCCAGTTACATGCAACAAAAGTATAAATTGTAAAAGAAAAACAGTAATAAGATCTAAGATATGAACTAAGAAATATGCTAAACACTTTATAGTACAAAAACAATATGCCGAACAACAGCAGCACGAACATGAGTCTCTGTGTGAGCAGATGAGTATGAATGAACACAGCAGCATGAAATAAATCAGCAGCATGAGATCAGCAGCACATAATCTTATTAATATTAAAAGGCATACTAAAAGGTAGCGGTAGTCATCACTGTTATTATTATGTCTGCAGCCTGTCATTTTCTGGTGTCTAGAAACCCTCCAAAGACATCAACACATACTGTAATAAATAAAACAGGATGAAATTATAAGCAGAGCGCTGATAAATGTGTTAACGTACACATTGGATATCTTAAGCATTTGTATATTTTTACACTTGAGTCCATCAAAGTTCAGTCCGTTCCTCTGGATGGTTTCTTTTTTTTTTTTTTTTTTTGAGACGTTTCATCCTTCATCCAAAGGACTTCATCAGTTCGAGGAGCCACAACAAACTCAGTCCCACAAGCAGCACACTCACATAGTGGGCCAACCAGTTTAACGGTGATAAGATGGTTTCTGGGGCCCGTCCTCTCCCCTGCCGACTCCTCTCAGGCAGCCATAGTCCAAGTGGTTCAAAACATCATGCTCAATAATCCAGGTAAAAAAATCCAACAAAATTCAGTCAGGTCATCTGGACGGTTTCTTTTTTTGTTGAGACGTTGCGGTCACAATTTTCTACCTGGATTATTGAGCGTGAACTTTGATGTTTTACATTTAAGCTATTTTTTTGTTTTGTTTTCCTTAAATTTAATTTGGCTGAATATGGTTAGCCAAATCTCAATATCAGTGACCAAATATTATTAGACCCAACTGTTAAAATGTTTTCAGAGGCTTAAAACAAATGCACAGCTATTGTAAGGCCACTAGAGGGAGTCACAGACGGCCCTTCCAACCTCACATACTGTCCGTACCTACATTTCCAAGAAGCCTTCTGAGAAACAAAGTACATCACGAAACATGTATGTGCAAAGAGCTGAAATCAGACTCGGTTTCTCAGCGTTTGGCCGATTATAGATCTGTACTGGTTTCTGCTGCGTCCTGAACATAAGAGCCCTCGTCTTTAATCCCTTTCAGCGTCACACTTGACTGCTTCAGAAAAGTACGATTAAAATAAATAAAGGCAAATAAAGAAACTTCTTTAAAGGAACCAGCTTCCTGCTACTCTGCACGGAAAAATGGGTAAAGAAAATGGATGGGCTGCGTCATTGCACAACCTTAAATACATGTCTGTAAACACGCATTCGTAATAAAGTATCATTAACACCTAGCACTAATTTAATGGCACCCAGTTATCAGAAGCTAACCTTTCATAATGGTTAGATATTTGAGTCTTAAATAACAACTGACACGTACGTATATCGTTAAAGTGTGGTCTTCATGAGCAAGACGGTGTCAAACTTATCGTTCTGTCAAAGTTAGCGCAGCTGTGGTTAGGTCACATTCATCCTCCAGATTATTTTTACTCACCCACACTGAAACTCTCTAGCATCAAAGCAGCTAAAAGGAGAATTCACAAAAGTGCAGAGCATCTTCCCAGTGAAGAGCAGTGTCTGCTGTGCCTTCACTGAATCAGTCTTCTGTGTCAGTTTATTTTAGGACCGGACAACTCGTTCTGGACGACCCTGAACTAGATCTGGGACAAGTGCCATATTGTTAATCCCAAAACTGACATTCTCCCAAAATTACCTCCTCTTTCCAAGTGTTCGAGTTTGAAACTTTGGCCGACATGTTTTTAAGGCTGCTGGGAAGCGACCAGGACAGAATGACGTAACACGTGAATAAAATGTGAGAAAAATAAGCGACGGTACTTGTTTTGCACGGCAGTCATCACAGATGTGCATCTTTCCCTGCAGTGTGTACCAGCCTTTGCATGTTGTTGTGACGAGAGCAAAACACACAAAAGCAAATCCTGATCTCCTGGTATGCTGGTCCCCACCCAACTCGTTCCATGGTACCCGGGTAGGGGGTAGCAATCATCCCAGTCATCAATAGCATCAAGCTCTATTTTAAAGCCCTGCACTCTTGCCTAAGTCCACAGACTGACCCGGTCCCCCCTCACTGCTGTAAACATGCCTTCATCACAGCTGCTGCCCATTTTACTTCACAGGAACTAATTTCCACTGAGACACACGCAGAAAATAGTTCCTCCTGTGAAACTAACCTGTTCGCTTTAAACGTGACTAGGCAGGAATTCCCTGTGCTGGAAAGAGACTGCATGGCAACAAAGGGCAGTGTGATGAAACAAAACCCAGCCCAGAACAAGAGAGAGTGCATAAAAACAGCAGCTAAAAGGCATCTGCTGTGTGCTGAGAGGCTTTGTCCTTACTATGTCACAGGCTTTATGTTTGGTGTTTACACAACAGCTTGCTAAGCAAACTCTGGAACATACTGTATGTAGTGAGGGGATGCTGGGTCAGAGAGGTGTGTAAATAAGGTGCAGCTGTGAAGCTGTCACCAGCAGGTGGTAGTGCTGCAACTCAAACACATGCAAAGAAAAGAAGCATCAGTGTGGGAATGGGGATTTTTCAACAAACCATGCAAACTTTTTTTTAAAGTTTACCAATATATCCATGCTGGTTCTGTAAGAGTTATCTTCAAACACATAGAACAGTGAGGTTCATTTTGTCTGAGAAACTCTTGTCCTACCCCAAGGTTCCAGCAGGACTAGACAGTTTGGGGATTGAACAGGTGGTTAGTCCACAGGTGTACGTGAACAGGATGTTTACTAATAGAGCAGAGGCGCCAAGTTGCACTTATTTATTTTATTTTATTTTTTAATGGGCAGCACGGTGGCGCAGTTGGTAGAGCTGCCGCCTCTCAGAGAGCAGGTCACCCCAGTTCAAATCCTGGCTGGGGGCCTCTCTGGGTGGAGTTTACATGTTCTCTCCATACATACGTGGGTTTTATCTGGGTACTCCGGTTTCATCCCACAGACCAAGAACATACATGTTAGGCTGACTGGTAACTCTAAATTGTCCCTAGGTGAGAGTGAGAGAGTGAATGGTTGTTTGTCTCTCTATATGTGGCCCTGTGGTGGACTGGAGACATGTCCGGGGTGTACCCCGCCTTTCGTACAGTGATGGCTGAGCATGGGCACCAGTGACCCCCGCGACCAGGGGTCTGCAACCTTTTTGACCAAAGAGCCATTTTTGCCCCACTCATTAAATTAAAAAAGAGCCCGGAGCCACGAAACCTGCTACAACTGTGATGATCAACTGGTGGCCCATGGGCCACTTTGAGGTAGTTGGAGGGGGGTTTTCTGACCAGTGGGTGTGACATGTTAAAACTAATAATCAATAATGAATTTCAACATTACACCCACCCAAAAAGGAGGAAGTGAGTAAAGATGATGGATGAATGGATGGATATTTTTTAAATATCAAGTGCTTATGATTTATTCTGAGAAAAGCAACTAGCAACATCAAACATCACTAAAAAGGCAGCTAAGAACAGCATATCTGCTGTAAGTGGGATTTCATCATTCTCTTATACATCCATACTGAAAGAAATGAGATAGAACAGGAACATTGAGATAGCAGCATCAAATTATTAGATTATGCATTTTAAACAACAAAACAAAATAGTTGAGGAATCAAATTTCTAAGTGCCTAATTTGTTAACAAACATGCACTAATGATAAAAAGTCAGATATAGATTAATAGTTGTTAGTTTTATTAAATAACTACGGTAAGTTGGGTTTCATTCTAAAAGTCCCAAGTGAATAAATGGCAAAAATGTCAGTCATGTGACAAAACAAATAATGATGGGATAGCCAATGTGACGGTTTTGTTTGTTGATTTGTCTTTCATGACAATGTTGTGATGTCAAAACAACATGTTACAACTCAACAAGGTTGACGGTCACCTCAAAGTTCTGGTCGATGAGGTTCCCTCCTTTGCTCAGACTCTCCATGATGGCTTTATTCCTCAAGATGTCCTCCTCGCTCAGATGCTCTCGTCTCTTCCTGGACTCCAGTACAAGGCCGTTCACAGAGTAGAAATCCGCCAGGAAGTTTCCCACGCGCTCCTGGAATTCGAACAAACAGATCAGTCACCCCCCTCTCGCAATATCTCAATTTCCTTTCACACAAGTTAAAAGGGCAAACGACTGAGAGGACAGAAAACAATAATCCTATATCTCATCTCTACTCCCTCCATGTCTTTGTTGTTTTTAACCTCGGGACTATCACCTGTGGTTGCTTCCTGCTGTTTTTACTGCAGCTTCTCTCGTTTATTATACTGCCTTTTCTGCCTGCTGTTTCAGATAAAGTAGAAAATGTGAGTATTTGGTGGAGAATAGCAGAACAGTGGTTTCAACACAACAGTGTGGTTCTACAAGTAGAACGCTTAAATCGTAAAATGACACGGTGGTGTGGAGAAACACTCACAAGTGTCAAACTAAAAATTCATGGTGAAGGTATATTTAAAAAGGGGGAAAAAATCAAAACGTCAGAAGAAAAAACAGGATATGAAACAGCAGAAGAGCTGCTCACTGTATCTGGAAAGCGAGAAGTCACATTCGTTGCTTCTTCATTTTATTTAGTTAACGAATTTTCATCTGCAGCTGTATGTAGATCACCTAAAGTAAACTTAAACTAGAAATGAGCGGGTAATGCTTTATACAGTTTTGTGTGATGTATATTGACAAGAAAATTCTGTTATTATCATATTATCATTATTTTTTTTCTCCATCAAGTAATTTTGTATTTTCCAATGTCTTTGAATGCAACGTAAGTCCATAAACAGAAGTCAGCATCAAAACTGAACAGTAAACTGTCAAAACTTAAATATACTGTGTGTGTGTGTGTATATATATATTTATATATATAAGTGTGTGTGTGTGTGTGTGT
>NC_056500.1:18025350-18051847 GCF_014905685.2 Nematolebias whitei
GTGTGTGTGTGTGTGTGTGTATATATATATTTATATATATAAGTGTGTGTGTGTGTATATATATATATATTTATATATATAAGTGTGTGTGTGTGTGTATATATATTTATATATATACACGTGTGTGTGTGTATATATATTGTGCATTTTAGCTTATATTACTACCTTGAAATACTTATTCATTCAAATTCGTTCTGCTGCACCATTATATTCTACCATGTTGTTGTTCAACATCTCTCTTTAGAACATTGTAAATATTATAATTACTTTTTCACTTTTTGCTACTTTTTTGGTGTACCCTTTTTGCAAGATTTTCGTATTTCTTGTTGGTTTGTTCTTTGATTTTTTTCGCGAGTCAAATTGGTTCTTCTCATCCTAAAGCATTTCATTGTACTGTTAACCCTGTGTTAACCTTGCATATGACAAACACAACTTGAACTTGATCTTAAAGTGCTACCGACCTCTAAAATCCACTGCAAAGAAAAGTACTCTAAAAATAGAGGGAAGAACTTTACTTTGATTCTGTAATTGTTTCCTTTTTACGCAAGCCTTTCAAACATTTCAACAAAGCAGCAGGAAATTGGGTCACATTGTGTAAAATGGACATATTTTAAGTTTCACTTCAATTTTGTGTTCACCTCAGTGAAATTACAAGAGTCCCAACATATCTGGATTCTAGAATTGTGCTGCTCGGGGTGGCTGCATGTTGGAGTAGCTCTGTTACTTTAATTCTGAGATTTTGCTTTTGGAAGCTTTAATTCCTCTTTTTCTGAATGTAAATCACTTTTTTATGATCATTTCCTCTGGTATCGGATGCTGTGCAACGGGAAGGATTTTTACTTAAACTTTTTGTTTTGGACATTTATGATGCGTAACCATGGCAACAAGGTGTTTATTTTGTTTTTTCCTCCCACATTTGGGAGCAGCTAATTAACATTTCAAAAGCTCATAATATATCAGCTACAGCCCCAAATCTCAAATGAGTTCAAAAGGAGGCGCCGTAGATGCATTCCCGTCTCCCTGCCAGCTGTGCTCGAGTGCCTGACCACTGAGATCCTGGAACTAGCAGGAAACGCAGCTCGTGACAGCGGAAGGACTAGGATCGTCCCCAGACACCTTCAGCCGTCTGTCCGCAGCGACAAGGAGCTCAGCAGGCTACTGGGAGGAGTGGCCATCGCTCTGGGAGGAGTTCAGTCTGGCATTCGGTTGATCCTGCAGCCCAGGGGAACTGAGAGGTCAGCCGAGTCTGGGTGTATGGATCGGACAGCATCTGTGGCCAGTTTTTTCAGATCCACTGTGGGACGGACCATTACAAGAGATCCTTCCTGTCTACAGCCATCAGTATCTATAACATCTCTTAATGAAATGAGGATAATGAGTTACAACAACATTTAATTTCCCTTTGGGATCAATAAAGTATTTATGAATGAGTGAATGAATGAATGAATGAATGAATGAACGAATGAATGAAACATAACAGAACACTAAAAAACTCCAGAAATGCTGAAGCCAGGTCAGATCCTCATGCCTGAGGTTTTTAAAGCTCAACCAGTGGAAGTCATAAAGCCACATATGATCCAACACTAACCGTCTTGTCCTCTCTGAACAGCCATCCAGTCTGCGCCCTGGAGAAAGTGATGGACTTGGTTGAGAGCGTGGCGGAGTAAACATCACTGCTCATCAGAATGTCCACTTCCTCTTCAGTCTCCATTTCCGATTCCTGTAAAAACAGAAAGGACACACAAAGACTAAGATACATAGTGTATGAGTAAGTCAGGTATGCTTTTTCATATCCATGCAAGCTGTTTACATAAACACATTAGGCTGAAAAAACACGAGATATGTGTGCACTTAAGAAGCATTCAACTTTATTTAGGGCAGTACCAGTGATTTTAGCTAAATCAAACGCTGTAAGGTTAATAATCTGTGCGTATATTGCATTTTACAAACAGCTTTCTTGTGTTAAATTTAAAGAACATTGCAAGTTTAGGAGTCAATAAGATCTCACACACCTCGTGGTGGATCCTCTGGTAGACTTTCTGTTCGTTGTCCAACACAACAAAAGATTCAGAGGGGATAGCATTGCCGTTAAAGATGAAACTGAGGTCTCCACGCTGACATTTCATATCTGTAAAGTCTATCAGGGTTGTGTCCAACCTACAACCACAAATTATTAAAAGGAGAGAAAAACAAAGGTAAGTGAGAGGACGTTACAGTGAAAGACAGCCGAATAAGTTCCGCAGTAAAATAAATAAATAAATAAACTAACTTAAGTAAAAGTGCTTTAAAAAGTTAATTTTTGGACTCAAATATCCAAGAGCAAAGGTAGTGCCAAGACTGCAGAAAATGTTCCACACTTGCTGTGAAGGTTCAGAGATGTTGTGCATGCTGATCTCTGCCATGGAGGAGCAACAACAATCTTACGATTTTGCTTTTTTTTGGGTCTGTTTTCAGAGAGCAGTATTCAAATGAGGCATGGCAGCAAAGAGAGTAACGGATCTTGTGAACACCAGACATACCGTGGAACGATGCTATGAAAAGTCTAACGTGCCTTTGGCAGAATGCAAATAAACTTTGTGTGACAGTTTATTTTTTTTCTTTCTTGGTCTCTTTTTGCCTCCATTCTAAATTTCTAAATCTCCAGAATATTGAAAGGGCATTTTGAATACCAAATTAGACAGCCATGAGCAGTTTCAGAGTATAACGAGATGCTTCATTTCAAGGTAAAGGAAAAGCGTGCGAGCACACAAACATACACGCACGCAAGCACATGCACAAACTCAAATTTAACCCTCAAATTAGTTTAGTTGAGGAGTTATTTCACAAAATGTGAAATAATCTGTGTACATTCTGAACAAAAGAAGTTGTTACTTTATTATCAGCTTTAAAAATTACTATGTCAATATATGCTTATATATAAACATATATTGACAGTATAATATATATACATATACAGATGTTGAAAGACTGCTGATCAGCTCTGCGAGGTGCTGGCCGATAGCTTTAACTCCTTCCTCACCCTGGCAACAGTTTCCACCTGCCTGAAGACTGCCACCATCATCCCAATTCCAAAGAGCTCTACAGTGACTGGTCTGAATGACTACCGGCCAGTAGCCCTCACCCCGATAGTCACTAAATGCTTTGAAAAACTGGTCATGACCCAAATCAAAGCTACCATCGATATCAGCGAGGACCCACACCAGTATGCATACTGCAAAAATCGATCAACAGAGAACATCATCTCCTCTGTGGTCCACACTGCTCTCACCCACCTGGAGCAGAAGGACTCCTACATCCGAATGCTCTTTGTGGACTTTGCGTCTGCCTTCAACACCATGATCCCCCAAACCCTGATGGACAAACTATTCACACTAGGACTAAGTGCCTCCATTTGCAACTGGGTCCTAGACTTCTAAACAAACAGACCGCAGTCTGTGAGGATCCACAATTTCTTCTCCATCATAACTCTCAGCACTGGCTCCCCTCAGGGCTGTGTGTCGAGTCCCCTCCTGTTCACTCTGCTCACGTATGACTTTGCACCTACCCATCCAGGATGTCAAATTGTAAAGTTTGCAGATGATACAGTGGTGGTTGGATGCATCACAAACAACAATGAGTCCAGCTACAGGCAGGAGGTGGAACACCTGGAAAGCTGGTGCAGGAAGAACAACCGTCACATCAATGTGAAGAAGACGAAGGAGATGGTCGTGGATTTCAGAGGGTGCAAACACACCTACACCCTGCCCCCCGCTCAATCATAGGAGGCTCTGCGGTGGAAGGGGTCTCCAGTTACAAATACTTGGGTGAATGACAACCTCAGCTGAAGAAACAACAACACCAGCCTGATCAAGAAAGCTCATCAGAGACTCTACTTCCTCAGGCAGCTGAGGCGAGCTGTACAGGGAAGCTCAGTCCTCACTTCCTACTACAGGTGTGCAGTGGAGAGCATCCTGTGTTCCAGCATCAATATGTGGCCTGGAGGCTGCACAGCTGCAGAAAGAAAAGCTTTGCAGAGAGTGGTGAAGGCTGCACAGAAGTCTGTTGGAGTCAGCCTCCCCACCATCACAGATATCTACACCTCCAGATGCAGAAAGAGAGCCACCTGAATCACAAAGGACATCACTCACCCAGCACACACACTTTTTGCCCTGCTTCACTCAGGTAGAAGGTTGCTGAGCACTAAGTGTAGAACCACTAGACTGAAGAACAGCTTCTACCCTGAAGCTGTTAAGGCTCATAAATCCATAACCAGAAAAAATCACAGTTAAAAAAAAAAAGAGCACTGTAATGCCACTTTAATTGGTGATATGTGACTTATATGTGCTGCTGATTATCCATGCTGCTAATTATCTCATGCTGCTGTATTCATTCATATCCATCTGCTCACCACAGACTCATGTTGGGGCTGCTGTTGTTACAACATATTGTTTTACATTATTAGTATTCAGCGTATATCTTAGATCTTTTAGCATATACCATTTGGCATTCGTTTGGGATATATCTTAGATCCTTATTTACTGTTTCTTTTTGCACTTTATATTTTTGCTATTGTTGGGTTTAACTGGGACCCTGAGTACATAATTTCATTCCACCTCATGTACCACATGTGATGTGAATGACAATAAACTGACTTGACCTTGAACATATACTATTTGTTTCGTTTGTCTCCATGTGTCCCTGTGATGGACTTGCGACCTGTCCAGGAAGTACCTCGCCTCTCACACAGTGACTGCTGGATATGGGCACCAGTGACCCCTGCAACCCGAAAAGGAAGAAGCAGGTAAAGATAATGGATGGTTGGATGGGTGGATATACTGTAAGTTTACATGCTGCAGCTGTATCTCAATGCTGGTGAATGCTGCATGACATTACATTTCTGTCCACAATGCAAATGGAGCCAAGTGATATGGATTCCCAATGAAGTTTCATTATTATAAGTGTGTATCAGTGTGTCTCAGTGTGTGTCACACAATGTAATGGTTTTCTGCTGACACTGTTTGTATGTGAGCTAATCAGCACAGAAGATCCAATTGGAACTCCTCAAACACGAGGCTCTGATTCAAACAGAAACACGAAGTTACAGATCAGTGCCCTGAGATGACTTCTGTTGTGACTTGGCGCTATATAAAGAAACTGAATTGAATTGACGTGTTGCCACCCAGCTTCCTCATACTGCACGTTCTGACTTAAGTTTAGAAGCAAAAATGAGAAGTAGTGAGATGAAAGAAAACTCAGGTGGATGTATGCAGCACATTAAGGACAAAAAATATAATCTCGACTGCAAATCATAATTTGGTTGTTTACAGTGGGAAAAAACAGTAGTTAATTTTGAGGTTTTATGTCAGCTTTTTGTCATCTATGAACATCAAACATTGATTGAAAATAAAGACAATTTTGATGAGACTGACCTGATGTTGATGCCTTGTTTGTAAATCTTACACGCATCTGATGGCAGGATTCTGGACAGCAAAGGCACTAAAATATGAGCCAGCACAGACAGGACATTTAAAACATCAGAGAAATGATTAAATTTAGTAAGCTCACTAAAAACTCACTTCAAAGCTTCAGAAGCATCAAAGTCTGTACGCTAGAACTTCATATACCAGCAATAACATGCACTTCTGCTGCTAAATATTTAATAACTCAGTCTTCACTGTCTTGCATGTAGTTTTATCATTCCATACAACTAAAAAAGCACTTTATGAGAGTTGAAGATAAACTGTAGACGTGTGCAAATCTAAAATCCAAGATGATCTTTTGAAGCAGAGGGCCTTGAAAAGCAAGACAGCAGAAATACTTTTGATAAGAGCTCTGATCAAAGAGATAGATTTTAATCAGACTTTTCTCTAAGCACATACAGTTTATCTCAGCTCTTAATGAATAAATAAATCAAATTTTAGACTTTTTACTTTCCGCTGTTCAGAAACAATTTAATATTATGGGTGCATTACTCAATCATAGGGTTGGACAATATTTTGATATAGATATGTATCACTATATACTTTTATTCAATAATGGTGATATGAGTTTTAAGCGCAGTTTTGATATTTCAATATACATTACGCTATAATTACAGCGTTTCACTGACGCATTTTTCTGTTTGGGTTGAAGCGGTGGTCGTGTCAACCCAAACAGAAAAAGCCGTGACACAGCTACGTAAGTGCGTGGTGGCGTACACCACACACAGAGCTCGAGTCCCGAAGGAGTCAGCGGTGGCAGGCTAGGCTAGGCTAAGCTCCAAATCGCGGTTAGTTTTTGCTTCAAAATGATCTAACTTGTCATCATCTAACTTGTTCCACCATCTGAAGAGTTTTCACTCAACAGAATATGCTGAGAGTCACAAAGATGAAGCACAATTGAGCCAATGTGTCCCTGAAACAACACCCCCAGCTGTATCAAAAGAAACCCATGCAGCAAAGGTTAGGTTATGTTGTTGTTTAAAATTAAAACAATTCATATTGAAAAAAGTTGAGAGTTTTATGTCTATTTGACGGTGGTTTCAATTTTTTTTTTGAAGGCTAAATACAAATAAAAGGTGAACATTAATTTATTTGTACAGTTTGTACAGTTTTTCTGAGGCTTTTATATTGTTTATATTGCTATGGGAATTATATCGTTATCGACCGAAATTAAGGAAGATATCGTGATAAAAGTTTTGGCCATATCGTCCAGCCCTACTCAATCATTTTCAATTAGGCAGTAATTCACAAAAACTTATAGCAGTCCGTCCTGGGGTGAACCTGTGCAGACAGAAGCTGAATTATTTAAATCAACCAAAATAACATTTAACTGACGGCAATTTGTTGCCAGAGAAAGACCAAGATGAAGGATGATTTGTCAGTTCATGTCCAGCAGGAGGAGTAATGTTTAGTACATGATCAGCCGTCATGTCTTTAAGATGCTTGGTAGGCAGACAAACACTAGCCCAGTTCCCTTTTGTAACTCACACAGGCCAAACAGAGGCAGCACAGTGCCATATTACACAAAACAAACCAACAATGATGAATGTTCGTGCTGCTGTTCAACGTAATGTTTTTATGCCATTAGTGCTTAGCGTATTATTTAGTTGAGGTTTTTCTTAGTTTATATCTTAGATCTTATTACTGGCTTTCTTTTCCATTTTATTGTTGGATGTAACTGGGACCCTGCGTACATAATCTTGTTCCACCACGTGGTGTGTATGACAAATAAACCTCTCTGACTCTGACTGAATAAGCTGAGTGGAAACAGCATAGTTGAAAAGTGATGTCTGAAATGGGCTACTGACAATTTCCATCGATTCCTGTCTGGATGTAATCTCATATACCAACAGAGGGATGTGAACACCTGTCTGTGTGGTTACATTACACAGTTTTCAGAAAACTAAGCTCTGTCACTCTAACTACTGTAGGACAGAATAATCAGCCTTTGACTCACCCCAACTCTGGAAGTCCCAGTGAAGCTCCAAGTAAAAGTCTCCCAGCTGTGGATAAAAACAACATTAGATAAAGACAATGCAGGAAAGGGTTTGCATTGAAATTACGTACGTTACAGACGATCTGTTTTGGAGTTGTGTTATTTTCACCAAGCACCATAAAAAACAGATTTTCTAATAATACACGCTCTAACCTATTTACACTTTATTGTGTGGCTGTGGCTCAGTGGTTAGAGTAGTCGTCCTCAAATGCAAGAGTTGGGGGTTCGAATCTACAAGCAGTCATATGCCAAAGTGTCTCTGGGCAAAACACTGAACCCCTCATTGCCTCTGATGTGTGTCCTATCAGTGTATGAATGTGATCTAAAGCACTGATTAGTCTCTTTAGAATGATTTGTTCAATTAGCTTTGTAGAGATCTAGTAGAGTGCCGAATGAATGAGTACATGAGGACACAGATTGTAGTGTAATGTACTTTGAGTGTCTTGATAAGATAGAAAGGTGTTATACAAGTACAGTCCATTCACTCGTCTGCTTCAGTACCACTATAAGTGTCATTTAAAACAAAATGTTTACTTTGGAGGGTCCATGAGTTTTCTACAGACATAAAACAATAATTTTTTTTGGTAAAAGTTCATCAAAAACGAATAAGAAGCTTAGTTTGATTTATATCCAGCTTTGTATTAATAGTTGTAATAGACTGAGCTTTTACACTATGAGGATGTTGAACATTAGAGTAGCTCAAACACTAATGGGCTCAGTAATTCAGAGTAAAAGTGGGGAGAAGTAAGGTGCTTTATTTTCTATAAAAACACAAGCTTGATGTCCAACAGGAATCAGGAAAACAAGCATTTAGATTTGCCCACAAACGTTAATAGGACTATATTTATTTTAGACTCACTGCAATTCACAGACTAAGAAATATAACCAAATGTAACCACCTCGGCTTTTAACTGATTAGGACTCTATCAAACATGCAGAATTCTTGTCTTTCAGACCTGAAGCAAACACAACTCTGTACAAAATAAATGTCAGGCAAGGATGAAGTGGCTGTTATCTCAAAATGCAGAAGCCTGTCAGGAATGACAGCGAATAGTTCACAATGAGGAAAAATATTTACTGTGCTCCATCATCCAGGTCTGATCTCATTGTATCCTGAGAATCAAAGGTTTGGAGGTGTCGGTAAAGTAGCAACAACCATTAAAACGTTGATTCTAAAAGTTTGGTAAGGGTCTGTCGCACAGTCTGTTTACCATCAGTGTGTGCAAGTCTGTATTTTTACAGAACATATGCATGCACACATGCAATATTATTCAAGAGTGTGAAGACCAGTGAAATTCATGGGATTGTTCTCTAAATTAAATGTGTGAAAGGTTGGTTGTGTGTGTTAGTGACGCCAAACCCCAACGAAGGCACTGTGAGGTTTTAATTAGGGTTCATGCATTTTACTTTGACCACTTGATAATGTGCATGCCTGTGTGCCTCCTGCTTTGCCTTGCTGTAATGACAGTAATTTAGGAATAACAAGCTTGACTGAGGTCTGTTTATGTCTGCGAGCCTGAGACACTGCCTATGAATTTGAGAACCCTGACCATGCATGTGTATGGTAATTTTAGGTACTATAAGAGAAAAAAATCTGTTCAGAACTTGTGAAAAGAAAGACTTTTTTTTATGAAGCAAGTTCAAGGTAAAAGAGGATAGAATCAAACAGCAACAAACTGAGAAAACAGATTTTATTAGCACAAAGGGTTACTCCTTAGAGGTCAGCAGAAGCACCATTTAGGACTGCATACCTCCTTGAGGGCTTTGAGCAGTTTGGGCCTTTTGTCCTCCACACTCTCCCTGGACTGTTGCTTCAGCTTCCTCAGCAATGCTGTGACTACGGGAGGAGAAAGAGGCAAGCATTACTGAGAACAAAAGCACGAACACTCGAGTAAAAAAAAAAAAAGCAGAGCTCAAAAATGTTTTTCTCAAAGACAAAAAGCACTAAATTGTTACTTGCACTCTACTATGTTGATTTGGCATTCTCAGTCTATTCCGAATCACAAGTACATTGTGTACATGGGGTGCACCGATTGCAGTTATCTGGCCGATCACCGATTTCTAAAAAGTCTGACCTGCCGATTCCGATTTAGTTTTAGTTTTATAAGCAACACTATCAGTTGTTATAATGTTACAATGCACCTCAATTTTCCAGTCTTATTTCATTGAAAAACATACCTTTGAACAATATCCTAGAAACAATGCAAACTTGTTTTAACTGGTCATGAGGTAGTGCTCTGAAATATAAATGAAGTTTAGACAATCATTGTTAAAACAACAACAAAAAATAATCTGTAATATCGATTTCTCGTGCAAGTATCGGCCGATTTCCGATTTTCCAAAATTAAGGAAATCAGTGCACCCCTAGTACATCAAGTTTTCAGATGACTCATCATTTTCATTTGAACTACTTTGTTAAGACTTCCAAAGGAATATTTTAAGAGCACCTGCAGTCCAAGTCGTTCTATGGCTTTGCTTTAGAAAGAAGATGGTGTTGAACATGTGCTGAATGCAATCAGTAAACTATTTCAAACGCTGAAATGTGGGAAAAACATGGCACAATGAGTCTTGAACGGTACCAATACTTTATGTTGTAACTGCATCATAGTAGGGCATGGTAAGTCAAATGTGACTTCTTTAGCTCAGAAAAGCATATAGCTTATAGGGGGAGGTCAAAATACATGACAAAATACTACAAGTCAACTATATTAAATTACCAGTTTATCTATGCAAATACTAGCAACAGGGGAAACTAGCACATGAAAGACCATCTGATATACATATAGTACCAATAGTTTTTGCCTGAGAGATGTGCCAACTTCCTGGAGCTCGATGGGACAGAATCATTCAGTCAATCCTCCCTGCACTGCCTGCAGGGATCAGAACGTTCCAGGAAGTTCAAAGAGAACGAGCCTGGCAGATATGAGGCTGCCTGGTAATGAGCTGCGCCTTTAACCTCCTTAACAACCTGAAGAAGAGCTATGCTCACAGGGTGCTCCTAACCATGACCAGTCACATTATACCACATTCATAAATCTTTAGCCCACTCTAGAAGAAAAAGGAACTCACATCTGACTACGAGGAGCTTATTTAAATGTCATTTGTCATTTACCAGGAAGTGGGATCAGTTGCTCGTGAAATAGTGCAACAGTTTGACAAAACCCAGAGGAAATAAATAACCACCAGACTGTCGCTTATAGGCTTGGAGAAGTTGTAAAAATAAAAAGTGAAAAGCATTATCATAAGCCTGACTACCTCTAAGGCTCCCTACATGGTGATAGTGATGCAGTACATACAAGCAAGTTATTCATTTATTGTTTCAGTGGTGCTCCTCATGTGGCAGAACAGAGGGAGAAGAGGTAAAACGAGACCACACAAGAGAACAGGCATGAGCACACATTGATGCACATGACAACACATGTGCTAACTAACAAAGACACAACTAAAGCCTGAGAGTATGTTTGTGGTCAGGTCTAATGAAAGCTGACAAGCACTGGAAGGGGCTCCTCTTGATCCTCAACACCTCTCAGTAGGAGAAGAGAAAAGGACAGCCTCACCATCTGGACCACCCAACAATAACAGGGCAAGAAACCAATAGCAACAGATTCAGCAATAAACCAGGTTTTCTGTCCATGTTGGCACTAATTCACACAGATTCTAAGGACACTTTCATGGCATACATAAGTTGAGTGATCTTGGTAATTCCCCCCTCAAACACTAATGAAAATAGACCAAGTCAAGACAATTTTGCCATTTAATGTCATTACCACAAAATACCGCTTTTCAACAATTAGTCTCTTGATTTAATTTAACAACTTCAGCTGACGGGTATCCAAGAATCAGGGTCTAGTTATTAGTAGCATGGGTCTTCTTTGAAGTCTCTGTGTACCGGCATGGCACAGGTAAAATAAAGTGCTCATTTTTCATTGTTATGAACAAACAAACAAACAAAAAAGTAAAAATGTAGTTTAGCAACAAAGACTTTCTAAACAGGCGGCACGGTTGGTAGAGCTGTTGCCTCTCAGTGAGAAGTTCGCCAGATCAAATCCCAACCGGGGACCATTCTGGGTGGAGTTTGCATGTTCTCTCTGTGCTTGCGTGGGTTTTCTCTGGGTACTTCGGTTTCCTCCCATGGACCAGTAACATGTTAGGCTGACTGATAACTTTAAATTGCCCATAGGTGTGAGTAGGGTTTAAATATCGGTATAATTTAATTTGCGATGTAAAATGAGACTATATCTATATAAAATAATATAGTCTCACACTAGCTATGTTTACATGAACACAAGTGATCGGCTTAAACGGCCATTCGGAATAAAAATGTGTCATTTGGCTTATTTTTTGTTGATTCAGCTCAATCTGAAAGCATTTGTAATCAGAATGAGACGGGTGGTTTATGACGATTCATAATCAGAACGGTGTTAATGTAAACACTTAATCAGTTCATTTTTTTCCGATCGTGAAAAACTGACCTGACTGCACATGTGCGACAAATGTCTACCTCACGTATTTCCGCCTGGCTAATGCTAATAATATTAGCATGTCGGGGAAGCAAAACTGGTCAGTGAGCGACGCAACATTTCTACTAGAAACTTTGAAAGAGCTCAAAATGATCTGTATCATCTGTAGCTCAGTCAGGGAGTGCAGTAACGTCTCCACCGTCATTAAAACCTGTCGTGGGTCCATTTTGGGCGTTCAGTTTTTTTTTACATTCATCCCGGAAGTAAACAGGAAGTAGAACTCTGGTGACATTGATGTAAATTCCTGATAGTATGAAAATGACTGGGTAGCTGCTACAAAGGAGAGGTTTGGTGTTTTCCAGGAAATTATTGGTTTAAGGTTGTTTTCACACCTGATAGTCCGGTAGACTCGGTTTGGTTGGGGACCAATATTCATAACATTTTGTTTACATTTGAGCTGTTGCGTTTGCATTCACACTGCACTGTGCAGTCGAGCCAACCTGTTTGAACCAACCTGTTCCCCCACTCGCCTGTGGTGGCGCTGCACCAAGAACTACTGAAAGAAACGAAACAAAAACCTCTGAAGAAGACACTTCTTCTGGAAATAAAAACAAAAACGGAGTGGCGTCAAATTTGAGCGGTTTTAGGAGTTATATTTTGTCATTTTTCAACAATGGACTCAGCATGAGTGGAAGATGAGACAGAAGACCATGGAAAATGTTGTTTTTCACACAAGGTAAGATGACGCTCCATATGAGGTAAGAGAAATGAGTGTTTGTTTGCCCTGTTGTAGTCCTCTCCCTGCTTGCGGAGCGGTGCCCAGTCTGCTAACATTCACACTGTACTCGAACCGCGCTGGAGTTTTCTTCTACCGGATCGAGACCTAGGTTTTAGCCCGGGTCAGAGTTTGCCATTTTGTTCAGTGACAGAGTTCGATGGCGAGTTCACACCTCCCCAAACGAACTGGACTTCCTAGGCAAACGGGCTAGAGTTCGGGACAACAGGGCTGGTGTGAATGCACCCTAAGGCTCCCACATACTCATACGTACTGTGTATACTCCGTGAGCCTCGCAGACACTGCACAGACGGTTGAGACTTCAAGTGGAGCAGAGGTTAGAGAAGATGGGCCTGTGATCAGAAAGTCACAGGTCCAACTCCCGGTACTGACAAAATCAAAAATGTGGGTAGAAAAGGTGAAACACCCGTACCTGTCTTCACCCTCATTTGCCCCACTCTGGGCCCTTGAGAAAGGCCCTTAACCCTCACCATCTGCTTCCAAAAACAGGTATCTCTTGAAAATTAGTTCTTGTGACTCAATGAGACTATCTGTATAAATAAAAGGTAAATGAAAAATAAAATAAAATACTCAAGCATACACCCTGATGGGCTGCAGCCCAGCTCCACATGCAAGGGGCGTTTACTTTCCAGACAAATTGAGGTTGCAGATTGGCCATTTGTTGATACGCATACTGGATTGATTGACAGGTCGCAAAAAAATAAAAAGCGAGAGCTACTGGCGGCCCTAGTTATGCCACTTTTGCACTGCTCCTAATCAGCCACTCTGCTCAGTCCTGCTCAGATCAGCCTGATTTGCAGCACAATTCAGGACCAGTTCTGGAGGCGTGTCCAGAATCCAAAATCCTGCTAATGAACTTTTAATGAACTTTAATTTGCCGAGTGAGAGTTCTGCGATGAGTTAAAGTCAAAGCAGTCTGCTCCTCAGATAAATAATGTTAAATTATTATTTTTAAATATGAATGTTTCTGTTAACTTATTTTATATTTGAATATTTCTGTTCAGTGCCCTGAGACAACTTCTTTTGTGATTTGTCACTATATAAACCGAATTAAACCTGATGAAGCAGATCCTACAAAAACATTTATATTTAAAATTCCATATTTTATTCCTCATTTTATGTATTTGCACTCATTCTGTCTACGTTTATTGTTCAGATTTTTTGCTATATGGTTTTGTTTCTTGTATACAGATTTTATTTTAGTGATTTAAGTGATGATCAGTGATCAATGTTATTTCTCACCTTACTGACTTTCTATAAAATATAGAAAAAGTTGTCAATCCTCATTTGAAGAGATAGGACCAATCAAACAATGATCAAGCAGTGATTTAAAGTGTAATTCTTGTTTTGTGATTCGTGCATCTGTGGGTTAGAATAAAGTTTAACCAAAGGCTCTTTTTTAAACATGTTTGAGGGAAATATTCCTGAGAGATCCAATAATTTTGTCTTTTTTATGATTTTTCAGCTGAGCTAACTTTAATTAACAGATTATTTAATAAAGTCAAAGGGAAAACAGGATTTAATGATAAAGCTGGCACTGTTTATTTTTATTCTTCACTGATAAAAAAAAACACATTCTTTTTTATACATAAAATGTTTTTTTTATGTTTATGTTTCCACCCTCCATCCCTCCCACCTGCCAGGGCTTGGAATCCAGCCTTTATGAGCACACGAGGCCGGGGCTCGGGGTGCGGCCTCGTGTGCTTCAATAGGTCGGCAGCTCGTATGATCCTCCGTGACTCCGCTTGTTCAAATTTTGTCATCGGTCATCAAGCACAAAAAATGCCTGGACTTCAGCATTAAACACGGTGTTGTCATTATTGTTTTAAAAATCTTAAAAATAGATCCAGCCACTGCTCTGCATTCCGAGAAATTACAAATGGTGGATCGGTGAAAAGTTTCTGAGATCCAGTGACTCCTCCCCCTGACCAATCAGTGTCCTGCATTCACGTTTCGGTCCCGACTCAGCTCGCACGGTGCCGCCAGAGCAGCAGGGACAAAACAAGGTCCCGAATCAGCCTCAAATCAGCTAAAAAGTACTAGTGGAATAGCGATTTTTCGTGGAGGGCTGAGTAGGAACAGTGCAAATGGGGCATAAGAGACAGCTGGCAGCACAACAGCAGCGGTGTTCTGTGTTTCCAGAGTTTCAATTACATGTAGGAAACATGAGTGAACAGGAGGGGGCTCAGCACACAGCCCTGAGGGGAGCCAGTGCTGAGGGTTATGGTGGAGAAGAAGTTTTGGAACCTCACAGACTGTGGTCTGTTTGTTAACAAGTCTAGGACCCAGATGCAAATGGAGGGGCTTAGTCCTAGTGTGAGTAGTTTGTCCATCAGAGTCTGGGGAATCATGGTATTGAAGGCAGACATGAAGTCCCCAAAGAACATACGGATGTAGGAGTCCTTCTTCTCCAGGTGGGTGAGAGCAGTGTGGACCAGAGGGGATGGAGGTTAATAAGGCTTAAACTAATATACTTCATTAGAATCTGACTTTTTAAAGAGCAAGTAAGCCTTTCTTTATGTTGCTCTGTATGTTTTATGTCAATGGTTTTGCACTATACATTAAAATGTAACCTCTTCAAAAATCAAAGTTAAGACGTGTATCATAAAAAAGCCAACTAGACATTAACCAAACTTGTCATAAATTCTGACAGTTTCAGCAGACAGATTTGTGTCATCGTATTCATGCTGCTGAAACCATGGCTGTCTGGCACTCCCTTGGAGAAGCAGCTAATAACACCAATCTCTGAGAAGGTCTTTAAAGCCTCCTGAGGCAGCACAGCTGTGTGAGTGAAAGACAACTGAGAACACAAATAGCTCGGCCTATAACAACTACTTCTGAAACATTTGGACTCCTGGAGAAAAACAAAAGCACTCAAGTGATAAATGCACCACAACAAATCTAAGCAGATATAAAAATAATAATAATAAAAAAAAACTGCTTAAAATAGCATTTAGTTTTCATTCCTTAAATGGCATTCCATATGTTTCACACCTTGTAAAAGAAATAATAACTCTGGTTTTTGTGAGAAATGAATGAGTTCCAGATCCAGACCTCTAAAACTACAGCAAATACTCTCACTCCAAGTCAGGCCGGGATGTTTGTCTGTGAAACAAACAAAAGCTTTTAGGTCTACTTCCCACACAAAGTCCTGACAAATGCTGACTCAAATCTGAATACTTGTGTGGCAGAGCTCTGCCAGGCTAACCTTGTAAAGGACTCAACTTTTATTGTGCTGAATGCAGAAAATAGTCTCGATTTACGAACATCAGCACATTTCTGCTATAATGCCACCATAACAGCCATGTCAGGTCCTATATGGAGGGTAAAGTCTGTGTTTTTCTGTGTAGTCAGCTGCCTGCTGTTAAACTGTCACTACAGTGGCCAGGCTTGATAGTTTCTTTGATTTTGTGCATTTGAGGCTCAAGTTTAATTAGTTTCTAAAACCAGTCATTTTTGACCGACCTGCTGTAGCATCTGCCAGCAGGGTGATCCTGTACCTGTCAGCTGATCCAAAACAACACAAGAAAAAACATCACAAAGTGCAGTTCTAAAAATCTGAGGACAAAGTTAACTCAAGTCTTAAATGTCTGTAGGATATGGTTTTCAAGCCTCAGTTCAAATTAAATACAGATTATTTATCTATTCTCGCTGTATACCCACTTGTTGGATTATTGTTTTTGAGCCAGGATCGCACAAGAAAAAAAAAAAAAAATTAATTCTTGAACTGTGTCAGGTAAAAATATGCCCCCTTTTAGCTTGTTGGTACTGAGCTTTTTCTGGTTGACCTATAATCTCACAGATCTTTAAAAAAAAAAAAAAAAAAACGACAGCTACAGGCAGCAAATTGGTACCAAGATAGGAACTAGACTGGAAAGCAGTATAACATGTGCATGTCCCATCATGTGGTTTTGAAAAATTTCTGTTCTTGCTGTTTTGTTTGTTTGTTCCTTTCTTTCCATACTGCCTGAATCTTCAGTTACCTCCAAGTTAAAGCCTGTGATAAAATGTAGAAAGCAAATGCAGAGTGTCTTAACCACTTAATGCTCAAATAAACCTAAAACTTAAAAAAAAAGTCAACTGTGAACTACATTATTTAGGTACCGGTATGTTAATTAGACTTTAAGAAGGCTGATTTAGCACCTTTTTCATTCTGGCTAGCAGGTTATCATGATTTTTTTGGTCTACCAGAACACAGAATTTCAGTTTTTGCTAACAACATTTGAACCAGTTTTCTGATTAAATTTTGTTCAATTCAATCTATATTTTAATGTTAGTTGTTTTTGCATGAAACGATACAAAATGTCAAATCAAAGTTCTGGCCACTGTGAACTGTATGCTGGGCTTGAGAATAATCAGTCAATAAAGTGTGGGAGAAATATCTAATGAATATCCTTTCATTCGAGTGCAGAGCCAGAGGGCCTTGAGGAATGTCTCCGAGGAACAAAAGAGGCAGGCCACCATCAAGGCCTCACTGAGAGGCTGCAGTGTGGAGGAATGTGCTGGACTATTTGCTTATTTGTATCAAAACTTTTTCTGTCTCATCAAGGTTTTTATAGTAAAACTTGACTGAGACCTGCACCGAAGCCACAGTGACAGCCATTAATGACTGACATCATATGACCTGTGGTGAGCCTCAAAGCTCAGTTTCAGTATCTTGTAAACCAAGCAGTGGCAGTCAGTTTGTTAAAGACACTTACTCATCTGCCTGTCTCCATAACTGATGGCCTCAGCGAGGGGGCTCCATCCCTGAGCATTTTTCACCTTCACCGGTGCGTTGTGGGCCAGAAGCAAATGGGCACACTCTGTAAAAATGACAATCAAGAAGAAATATGTTCATAAAGAGAAGAAAATGTTTCACAAACATCAAGGTGCTCTGAGAAATGGTTTTACATGCATTTTTGACTTGAACAAAGAACAACTCTGCATCAAAACCTTAAAAAGTACAGTTGAAAAATAAAAATTCCTCAAAATGAAAACAATTTTCTTTTAAAACAGAGACAACCAAAAATACAAAAAGGCCAAAAACTGATTTGAATTTTTAAAAAGCAAGCTTGTGAGATTATTCTCTATTTGTTTAAATCTAACATCTTGATTCTACTCATTTATAATTCCCACAAAATATACCAGGACAGAAAACATTCAGATTTTTTAATGAACTTTTTTTGTCACCATCTTTGATGCTGCTATAATTACTTACAGAACACACGGACCAGCTTTCTGGACAAATTCCTCTTCCACTGAGATTATGTCACTTCTTCGCTTTCTGTTCCTGCAGGCTTCTATTTAATCTGATGCTCTTATCATGAACATATTTCACCACTTTATGGTGGAGTTTAATAAACGCTTTATAGATGGACAGACTGTATGAAGGATTGAGATGGCAGCCGACCCATTAATCAGCAGAGTCATATGGGGCCTAACGTTACACAAGATGCTGCAATCTCCATTTTAGGATTAATATTTATAGCATGGATTCTGGGGAATACTAAAATACATCTCACAACAACGTCTTTCGATGCTGTCTAGAGTCACCCTAAAAACTGTACATGTAATCCAACAAATAAAAATGAAAAATTCCCAAAGAGCCTTGGTCTTTTTTTTATGGTGGAATCAGCACTTAGTGCAGCAGAAAAATCCCTCTGCTCTCTGGGCAGCTTGTCAACAAACTGAAGCCAGCCAAAAGTGAAGTCTGTTGTTCCGGCTTAGCTGTCAGCTTTGTTGTGATTGTGACATCATTCGATATAATGCTGGCATCTGTACAACTTTGTCCCAGCAGAGCAGTTGCAGTCCTGCAAACTGAGGCGTAACACCAACAAGGCTGAGTGGATACACTGGGCTTTCAGATAATGGAGCCAGGATTTATTTTACAGCTGGTTAAACAGACTTTTCAATGACTAATTAGACTAGTGGAGGAAATTTGTTATTGTGTATATATATATATATATATATATATGTATATATATATATATTTATATATATATTAATGTCTATACTATACTTTTATGGCCAGTATAAATAGGCTTTATTTAAAAAAAAAATTAAAACTGTCTTTGATGCCAAAGTTCTATTCATACCTGAGCGACAGGAGTTTCTGTGTTAATTTTGCTAACACTCTATCTACTTCAGTGCCTCTTTCCTGCGGGGTCCCGCAAGGCTCCATTCTTGGATCCCTTCTGTTTTATTTGTATCTCCTCCCCTTATGGTCTATCCTGAGGAAACTTGGTCTTTCCTTTCATTGTTATGCTGATGACTCTCAGATTTATATGCCGTTAACACCCAACAGTGCCACCTCCATTCGCCCTTTGTTAAAATGTCTTGATGACATCATGACATCAAGACTTGGATGCCTGCAAACTTTTTGAGTTTTAATGATCAGAAGACTGAGGTCATTGTGTTTAACTCTAGCTCTACCACTGTCACTGATCCTGCAAACCTGGACTCCCTTCAGCCACATCTAAAACAGTCTGTTAACAATCTCGGGATAGTTTTAGACTCGGACTTTAAGTTTAATAAGCAGATAAATTCTGTTCTTCAAAAAAGCTTATTTCAGCTAAGGCAGATAGCTAAGCTCAAGTCTGTCCTGTCCAGATCCGACCTTGAAAAATTAGTCCATGCATTTATTACAACCCGGCTTCAACCTCACTTTCATTTATCGTCTTTATCGTTTCTTCATGTCTCTCGCTTTCTACTGAAGACACTGGATGACAAAAGGCTCAACTCCGGTGCTCTGTTTCAATGTTGATGTGTTCATGCGTGCACATCTGCTCACAGACTCATGTTCATGTTTGTGCTGATGTTCAATGTTTTATGTTATGAGTGCTTAGTGTATATTTAGTTGATGTTTTTCTTAGTTCATATCTTAGATGTTATTACTGTTTTTCTTATACATTTTATTGTTGGATGTAACTGGGACCCTGTGTACATAATTTCGCTCCACCACATGTACCACATGAGGTGCGAATGACAATAAAGAAACTCTGCCTCTTCACTGACCCCTCCCTTTCTGTTTTATCTTTAAAATATGCTTAAACCATCCAAAATTGCATTTTTGGATCGTTAAAAGCAGCTTAGCTGAGAAGCTAAGCTATGAGCTAAGCTAACAGGCCGACCTCGGGGAATAAACCTCCGTCTTGTCGAAGCTCCAAAATTCACGGTTGAAACCCGTGCCTTTGCGTAAAAAGTTGTTTTTCTCTGCAAAATGAAGCTGAGAACTTGTTTACTGATTTTTTATTAAAAGCTTTGTGTGAAAAATGCTATGCTAAAGAGCTCAAACCACACCGAGCGTCCACCATTTTGAGAACTAAAAAAGGAAGGAGAGACAGCCCATGTCACGTCAAGGGGCTTCCCTCTCATTTTTCTTAGAGACGCGCTTCTCGCTCCCTCACTATCCATCCTTCGGCTCAAACAGTCTTATGATGCCATCCGGTGGTTGAAAAAAGTACTACACTCAAAACAAATTAAATATTTCTTCTTCAATTTAACAATAATGACTAATTATTGTCAAATTTCAAAAAATATTATCGTTTATCGCAATAATTTCAGAGACAATTAATTGCCCAGCAAAATTTGTTATAGTGACAAGCCGAATATCTACTAGATTTAGCAAAATTCTAACTGAAACACTTTTCTTTGGTATCACTCCATAGAAATTTGATTTCACTTTGACATTGAAGTTTGTTTTGTTTATCATTTTTTGTAAAGGCCACTTTGTATTGACCGCGACTGCTTTCGGACAGCAATAAAAGCATCAAACATCAAAGGGGTTAATGTATTTATAGGCACTGTAAATGTAGAGAAAAAAAAACAACTACATGTAGTCAGAGCAAACCTGAAAGCATAACGTGTGCCTTTTGAATGAAACACGTTTTCACAATCCCACATCAACCTCCTGAAAATGATTTATTAATGAGAAATTGGCCAAGGTCTCATCCATTCTTAATGAAAGAGAGGAACATGTTTAAAGTGTTCCCAATTAAACTTAAAACAAGCAAATGTATCTAAAGAATGTATTACAGAAAAATGAAAAAGGCATGTTGGAACAGTAACCATGCAGCATTTTTTAAAGCATTTTTAAACACTATCATTGCAAGAAGTTGGTATAGAAAGGAAAGTGAAACACAGCACTGATTCTTGTTTAATTTCTTTCCTGCTCTGCTTAACACCGTTTGAAACCCTGTCCTCTGTCTACTTTGGCTTTCATGTGACTTATGTTGCATGTTTTAATTAAACCGAAGCTGGAGTGACAGAAACAAACAGCAGCAAAATGCAGCACAAACAGCCCAAGGTCAGCAAACCCTCTCTGCGACAGGGCCCGAGAATGAAGCAGCTGATCGCAGAGCCCAGTGTCAAGAAAAGGAAGGCGAACGAATGCACAGTCTTTTTCTGATGCAAGCCTCGTATTCCCTTAGGCCTCCGACCTCAACATCACTCTGCTAAATCTGATGGTTCTGTAATAACATTTAGCAGATGTACGAAACCGTGGAAAAGCGCAGCCGGGCCTTATGTCCTGAGCTAAACAAATGGCAGCTTCTGATCTGGGATAAGGGCATTTTAAGTACCTCATCTGGCTCATGATGGACTCGTGATATTTCAAGTCCTAATGATAGTGCAAACAAATGCTTTATAATATTCATTCATTCAACCTTTATTTATACAGGCTAGCCTCGTTGAGCCACGAGGACTCATTGACAAGAGGGAATTGATTATAATTTTATTTGTAACAACAGCTGCAACAAACTTCCATTTATGGATAGAATTAGTAACATTTCATTACGCTGAATCAATCTCATGTACAAAGTCTCTTAAATTTCATAAACTTAGTTGGCATAAGCAATAAGATCTTGCTGAAATTTAAGCTCTCATGGCCACTTGGCAGCATTTTTCACTAATTAGTTATAGTGATCATCTTAGAGCAGTACAAGCTTTTATGTATTACAAATATAATGCAATCACATTTAGTGTATTTTATGATCAAAAATAAACTTTATTAAACTAGAAAATCATAATAAACAAACATGCTTCCAGCCTTTGCTTTCATTTCAGTCTAATCACTAAAAGCCAAGTATCCCTGTAGAGTTGAATGAACAGCAGCCATATGAATATCCTGAATTCAAGGAATAAATGAGGGAGATGAACAAATCTAATACTACACCGTGTGCACTGACTTCAGATGAGGCTGCTAGCTGTGAAAAACACCATCACCTCTTCTGGTCAAGTCTGAACAGATTTTTCAAAAGTCTTTTTCTGCCATCAGTCACACTCTCAGCTGCACGATTAAACAGCAGAGCAGCGTTACAGGAGGCAGGTTTCATTCAATAACTCTCTTACAACACAGATAGGACACCAGCCATCTGTTCTGTATTGTGCTCGACCTCCACTGTTGCAAGACTGGCTTTTTTATTTATTTATTTACATTTCTAAATATTTCTATTGGTGTGATCGTTCAGTTTTTTGTTTTTTTAAACTGCTCTTGTGTATATGCACACATGCAAAGCCATACACAAAGAGAGCCTTGTGCTCTGCATCCCAGCAGGGCAGCCACACCCAAACTGTGATCTCATGCAATAGATTTGAGCCCGTCTCGCCAGAGCATCCCTGAAGGACAAGGGGAACTCAGGCAGGAGAGAGGCATCCTCATTAGCAAAATCAATCCAGGAGCATCGTCTCTGCCACAACTCTTTGTCACTCGGCTGGTTGAGTTACCAGTCGGTGGTGGCAGGGCCCAGATGTCAGGGACAGTAAATGACCTTACTGAATGTGAAATCAATTGAAGCCTGTGCTCCAATGACCGACACAGAACACAGCGAGTAACTGCTGTGCATCATGTCTGACATGCATATCAGGTGCCTGCAGCAAAACATAAGACGAATTAATTTTTCAGAAGCACATTCTGAAATCTGAGAAATTAAACATAAGAACTGAATCACAAAGAGACACCGTTTTAATATTGTATACGCGTGCTTTCATTTCACAGCAATTCGTCTAAAAACAAATCTCTACAAAAGGCTTAAGAAATCAAGGCATATTCAATAATATTAGGTTGTCAAAAGTTAATTAAAACATCAGCTTCTGAAGACGTGAAACACTTGTGTTCTCTTTACCACAACTTATCCAAAGTGGTGCGGGCAGAAAACTCCTTTTAACAGATGTGGCAAATATTATCTTATAATTATCTGGACTATTTGTCTTCAGTAGCCGTTTAAAATTATTATTACTAAGCCAGCTGTGAAACATCTGTCAAAATAGGAGATTTGAGCTGCTGAGAGAATCTTATTTTTACAGTGACATAATTTTTCCCTTGTAAGAGATAAAGTAATATTCAATATAATCTACAAAATAATAGGATAAAAACAAAGCCCAAATAAGAAAGAAAAATGCATTTTTCTGTTCTAATTCTAACCAGGATAATTTCGAGTAAAAAAAACAAACAACAAGAAAACAAACAAATACCCTTTGGGGATTTGTATAGAGATATGTGACAAAAAGTCTGGTGGTGCAGTGACAGACAAATGCACACACAAAGGCAGAATATTCAACTGACAACACTGAAACATGAGTCATAAACCCATTCACATGTAGTCATTTACATAGCAACACAGACGGAGACAAAATAAGTCGCATGGCAGTGACATTCAAACTCTGCTCACCTTTCTGACCCATCATGACGGCGAGATGTAACGGTGTGTTTCCTGAGGAAGAGACAAAAGTCACTTTGTATGCTGCATTTGACAATAAGAGCAGCGAGACAAGCAATTTGGCACAGCCAGGGTGAATTACATTCCACTAAATTCCAAATCATAAGGCAATGTATGCCAATTGTGGATTTCTCCAATCACGACAAGCCATGTTACCAACCGCAACAAAATATAATCACATTTTTACACGCACTGACATGGCCTGTTAACTGACACATTATAAAAGCTGCATGGCAAGTCTGACACACTAGAAATGTGCTAAGCAAAAAAAAAAGACATTTTTCAAGTGTGGAAAAGCTCAGGTTTTCACTCCAGGATGTAAAAATGTGTTCTAATCATGGGAAAGTTTCAGAGGAAGCTGAACAGCCCTTTCAGGCTTCCAGTGCCTTCACAGCTGGGATTCCTCCAGTTCAAAGGCTCTGTAAGGGTCAGTTCAGCACTATCATAAATAATTCGTTAATCATAACTGCGGTGCTTTTCCACATGCAGAAGACCTTCAATTTAACTGTGCAAAATTTAAAAGATCCATCTTTGGCCTTTTATTAAAACAATCATAAGGCAGAAATGCTTTTTTTTTAAAAAGAGAGAGAACTTTTAAAAAGTTGGAAAAATAATAAAAAAAGTTTAAGTTTCTTAGTATCCTGACTTTTTTGAGTTGTGTTCATTTTCACTTGTAATAACATTTAAGTCATTCGCTAAAGATAAAAGCTGCTAAAACATTACTAGCAGTTGTAAACGTTCTCATTATAATGGATTTCAGTGGACCAGAATACTCAATTTTAGCTACAATGTGAATTAATTCAGTTAGTTTGCGTTTTGATATCTAAAACTGTATGTATGGTAAAAAAAACAAACATATTAAACCTTATTTCAATGTGCTTAATCTGGTGACACATAATGACAGTTTATATTGTTTAGCTGAACTGGAACGACCTACATGGACCTACATGTCAGGGAGCTCGTTCCAGTGTGACCAGCGAGTACAAGTACAGACCAACTTTTATTCTGGTGTGAGAGCCAGAAACTGACAATTCTATCATTTTGGTGGTCGGAGAAGGATTTATTTGGAACCTGTGATGTTATCTGAGCAGAAGAGCACGCCTTGATATAACAGTGTTGTATATTAAGATTACTTATCTCAGATGGGGGGGTTGGTGACAGACAACCTGATTATTTTTTTCCATTGCCATAGACTGAAAAGATACTCACATGTTCTGCTGTTTTGACTTGAAGTAACTGGATGTAAGGCAAATAGTTGATCAGACATCAGTTAACCAACCAGGCCTACTTCCACTCTGCTGATAGAGACTAACGGCCTTATTGGCTAAAACTAAGCTTCACTGGAGTTTGAAATCGGTAGATCCCACTGGAACTGATTTTATATGGATCCTGCCTTCAGGGCTAATGTAAGAACCAGCTGCTGAACTTACCATGGATGTCTTTCTGGGCGATGTTCTGTGTCCGGATGAGCGAGGACAGGCGCCGGACATCTCCTCTAAACACACACTCGTGCACCGGGAAGTCCAGCTCAGTTCGGATAATGGGGTTTTTGTTGTTGTCATCAATAACTTCCGATGTTGACAGTGTGTTCGTGTTGGCATTAATCGGAGATTGTTGGTTCTGCTGTTGTTGCGTGGATGGCGACTTGATTAACTTGTGATTGCTGAATATTTTACTCGCCCTGCTCTTGTTCGCCTTGTTGGAGGAGGCGGTGAACGTCCCGGTGGCAGCTTCTTCGTCCGGCTCCAGTAAGTCCTCGTCCTTGTTTGGTCTCTGGTTCGTGCGCAGGGAGCGGATCTTCTCTCCGGTCATTTTCTAAACAGTCGAGGCTGACAGCACAGAGGGTGTCGCCGCTGACGATGACCCTCCGGGCGAACTGATGCGATTCGCCGGCTGGAGGTCTTTACGCAAATACTGGAAATTAAACAACATTTAATTTGACAACTAAATATCCTCTGAACACGCAAAACGTAAGTTTGTTCGAAGACGAACGAACAGGAGTTTGTGCTTACCGGTTTATTGTCAAAACAAACTGTTCACCCCTCCCGCCGCCCTAAACTATCGCTCTTTACAGTTCTCTACGAAAAACTCGCTGGATCACTTCCGCCTCGTAGTATCGCGAGACTTCAGGTGAGGTTACAAACGGTCATTCACTTTTAGGGTTAGCTTAGCCAATTAAGCTAATGATGAAAAATAAGTACTGTTGTTACACACACACATAAAATGGCATAAAATGTAAAAGAAAAGCAGTAATAAGATCCAAGATATGAACTAGAACTGGTACATGTGGTGGAGCGAAATTATGTACACAGGGTCCCAGTTACATCCAACAATAAAATGTAAAAGAAAAACAATGATAACATCTAAGATATGAACTAAGAAAAACGTTAACTAAAAATACACTAAGCACTAGTAGTATAAAATAATATGCCGAACAGCAGCACGAACATGAGTCTTGTGTGAGCAGATGAGTACGAATGAATACAGCAACATGACATAAAATCAGCAGCAACATGATGTGATTTTTAAACAGTAATTTTCCTGGTTAGAGATTCATGAGTCTAACCTCAGTGTAGAAGCTGTTCCTCAGTCTAGTGGTTCTACACTTAATGATCCTCAACCTCCTGCCTGTGGGGAGCGGGGCAAAAAGTGTGTGTGCTGGGTGAGTGGGGTCCTTCATGATGCAGGTGGTCCTCTTCCTGCATCTGGAGGTGTAGATGTATGATGGTGGGGAGGCTGACTCCAACAGACTTCTGTGCAGCTTTCACCACTCTCTGCAAAGCTTTTCTTTCTGCAGCTGTGCAGCCTCCATGCCACATGTTGATGCTGGAGCACAGGATGTTCTCCACTGCACACCTGTAGAAGGAGGTGAGGACTGAGCTTCCCAGACCAGCTCACCTCAGCCGCCTGAGGACGTAGAGTCTCTGATGAGCTTTCTTGATCAGGCTGGTGCAGAGCCCTCTCTTTACAGGGCTCTGGGCTGGTGGTGTTGTTGCCCCATGCTGAGGTTGTCATTCAGATGCACACCCAAGTACTTCTAGCTAGAGACCACTCCCAACGCAGATCCTCCTGTTTTTTTTTTTTTTTTT
>NC_056500.1:18051947-18142794 GCF_014905685.2 Nematolebias whitei
GTGTGTTTGTTCCATCTGAAGTCCACGACCATCTCCTTCGTCTTCTTTATATTGATGTGAAGGTTGTTCTTCCTGCACCAGCTTTTCAAACAAAACATTTTGAGCCACAGACATTGCAATTTTGTTTCACCTAGAAACATTAAATTCATACATGTTTATCTAAAACTTGTGGACTTTACCTGTTAAACAACCTCCTTGAATAGTATCAAGTGTTGCCCTGCAGCCTTTTCAGATGCGCCATAGTGTGTTCTTGCAAAAACTGTTGTCTGCCAAGAAAACTGATGTTATGAGGCTTTTTGTGCACACTCATGGGTGGTATTTTTCAGTCCATTTGCTAAACAAAGATCATCTGGACCTGAGGGCTCTTTTGCTTTCAATACGTCAGGAAAAACATGTCAGTTTACACACAGAAGTATTCTATTTCAATACATATTGACATAATTTCTTTTTCGTGTTAAATTATATCATACCAATTACATTTGTTACATTTTGATCCTAATATGTATAAAATATGTACAAAATTAATGTGGAAATCTTACATTACTTTTTTTGGTTTTGTTTTGTATAAAACAAATAGCAAAATTTGGGTGAATTCAGAGATTTGCAGCAGAGGCACACATTTTTAATGAAACAAATGGAATGAAATGTTAGATTATAGGTCAAAATATCAAAACAGAAATCGGGAAAGGAAAACAATAGTTTATTTTTTTATTTAAACCTTTATTTTATCAGGAAATGAATCCATTGAAATTATTTTTCTGTATTACAAGGATGTCATAAACACTGTGACACTGAAGACAGACTGGTAATAATATAAAGATTTTTCTTTTGTTTAGACATTTTCTCATTGCCTTTGATGAAAGTTGAGATTCAAGTTCAAGTTCAAGCAAATTTTATTGTCATTACCATCTCATGCGGTACATGAGGTGGGAAGAAATTATGTACACAGGGTCCCAGTTATTAAATGAAATACTTCTATATGTGTATTTAAATTTAATACAGCATTTTTTTGAACGTTTAATGTTTTATTAAAAAAAGGTAGTTTTTATATAGATTAGTCATCACTTAAAATGCACAATATGACACCATAAGTTATATCTGTAACTATAAATATTCTATAGTGGTTTATAATAAATTACTTGGATTTAAAACTGATTTCAGTAATATAACGCAAAAATATAATTAGGATTTTGAGAATCTAAAAGTGCACATAGCAATAATAATTTTTCTGAATTTAGATATTAATAGGGTATAATTTGCTCTAATATAATGATTTTGACATTTACAACAAAACTGTTTAGTCAAAACTAGGGGATACATTTTTTCATTCATTCAACCTTTTTATACATGTTAGTCTCATTGAGCCTCGAGGACTCATTTACAAGAGAGACCTGTTTTAACAAAAGAATGACAATAATAGACAACAGCAGACAATCAAAAAAAGCATATAAATTCAAAAACAAATTGAAGAAAATTATATTAAAAAATGAAACAATGAAGCGATATAAAATACTAAAAATTCGAAATACATTTGGGATTAATACATGCAAATACACAAAGAATGAGGAAAAGACAAGACAGAATGATAATAAATGAATTATTTTAAAATTTTAAGACAGGAGCAGCATTTTGAAATTGAATAGAAACATCTGGTTACTGACTCAGTTTAAAAAAATCGAAATCTTATTTTTAAATGATAATCAATGCTCACTGGGAAGAACAAAACTATGATCCTCTCACAATATTGCTGCCATGTTATGTACTCTAAAAGGGAAATAAATTAAAACAGCATACTACTTGAGAATCTGTCCTGCAAATTTCACTATCTACAAAGCACTTCCACCCCCTGTAGTTCAAGAAGGGAAATGCAGTCTGAGTTATCTTTGCCTGCTGCAAGACATGAACAATGCAATGCACCCAACTTTTACATGAGGCAGCATACCAGTGGCAGCTGCTGCTAAAATTATACTTTCTGATTAGATTTCGAGGTTCTTTCTCGACTTGCTTTAATGCAGTGACCTTAAAACTCTACAGATTATTAGGTTAAAATAATTAATAAATAAAAGTTAAGTGTGGAATCACATGTCAGAACTAATTTCTTAGTACACAAAAATAACCCTTGATATAAGTCCCGTCCCTGCCTGAAACAAGATAACTCGTTGCATCAGACGCAGCACTTAGGAGGAGGAGGAACGCAAACAGCGTGTTGTCGTAACACGGAAGTGGACGCCCCCTGATCAACAGCCAATGACAGAAGCCTCCGGCTTGTTGGTAAGCGCTGATTGGCTGAGAGGGCCGCCCTTCCCATCAGCCCTATTAAAAAGTATTTCCCTTTACCGTCAGCTTCAGCACACAGACTGTGAACCGGCTAATTTGGAGCGGCGCGCGCGCAGTGATGGAGCGGACGAACAAACGAGACGAGCCCAGCGAAGGGTTTGCCGGCTTCCGCACGGCTTTCAAATCCTTCGCCACGGATGCCATACACGTTGGCCAGGAGCCGGAGCAGTGGACGTCCATGGCTGTGGTCCCGCCGATATCCCTGTCCACCACCTTCAAGCAGCACTCACCGGGAAACCACACAGTAAGTAGCCCGATAGGATTTTTTTTTTTTTTTTTTTTTGTGGGGGGGTGGGGGGTGAGCCGGTAACATCCTACAAAATTAGCTGCAAAAATAAGTAAACTTTGAAAAATGTCTTAAAAATAGCCCCCACTCAAAACTATTATGGTAGTTAAATGTTTTTTTTACACTGCTGATAGAGAAATCAATGGGAGTTAGCTAGATAGCATTATCAAATGAAGTTTATTTGTTTTTTTACTGCCTTTCACTGTAGAAATCACCCTGTTGCTATTATCTGTTATCACCAAAAAAAATGGATTTAATTAATTCGTTTTTCTCATTACCTAACCATCTTTTTAGTAGACGTTTTGTAAAAAGGTTTTGTATTTCCTTCATGTATTTCCAAGGCCTTCTGTGAACTGGTAAATGATTGGTACAAACCAAACAAGGTCCTAAAACTGGAGGGACCCAGGTCTTCATATGTTTTAGATAAGTTTGTTGTTCCAGGTGGCTTTTCTCACTTTGAGTCACAGTTACTATCTATCTTATACCACAGGGAAGAATTCAAACACTGTAGTATAGCATGGCAGTACAGTATATGATGCTGTTTAGACAAACTTGTGCATCTCTGATTAAGGATTTTTATCAACAGTCACTTGATGTACTTCGTCACAGAGGACACAATTTCAGACTTGACCTATTCTTTTGAACAGTTCTGTTATAAAAGTCCCAAGTGTTTGGTTAGGATTTGGAGCAGGTATCACACACTTGTTTGGTCAGCAAACATGCACAAATGAATTAATAGTTTTGGTGACCAAGATAGTTATAACGTTTTAAAACAAAAATCTCTTTCCCCTTCAGGGCTTTGAATACAGCCGGAGTGGAAACCCTACCAGAAACTGTCTTGAGAAGGCTGTGGCAGCGCTG
Source organism: Nematolebias whitei (assembly GCF_014905685.2). Taxonomy (NCBI): domain Eukaryota; kingdom Metazoa; phylum Chordata; class Actinopteri; order Cyprinodontiformes; family Rivulidae; genus Nematolebias; species Nematolebias whitei. The sequence continues at coordinate 18,055,432 of NC_056500.1, forward strand.
GATGGAGCAAAGTACTGTAAGTGAACTAGATGTTTGAAAACTGCTTCACGTTTTTGTTTGACTTTCATCCGATTGATAGCTAATGACAAATCTTGAAACTTCATCCACCTTTGTGCTTTTCCTCCTCCACCCCTGCAGCTCTTGCTTTCGCCTCAGGGCTCGCAGCCACGGTGAACATCACCCACCTTCTCAAGGGAGGTGAAGGGGTCATCTGCATGGACGATGTGTATGGAGGTGAGACTCCCAGCTGTGAGATGTGTTCTCACGCTACAGATCATCTGTTGGGACGGCTAGGCCTTTTTGCGCATGTTGTAAAATCACCTACAGTAAGCAGATTGAATGGTGCTAACCGAGTCTTACTCTCATTTTTAAAAAGGCACAAACCGCTACTTCCAAAGAATCGCAGCTGAAGTTGGTCTGGATGTAACTCTAACTGATTTCACAAAGCCGGAGCTGCTGAAAGCTGCTCTGAAGCCCAACACCAAGGTAGGTCAAGGAAACGAATGATAAGAACAAAGAATGAAAAACAAACTGCTGTGTTGTCTGTTTTGGCCTCTTGTTGCAACTTCTGTTATCGACTGTGTCTTTTTCTTTCTGCTCACTCAAAGCGAGCTGGGTCAGTGTGTAACACCCGCCCTTTTAATTACATGTAAAACACCCGTTGTAAAGCTGGAATGTGTTTGACTCACGCCTCATTCAACACATGATCTTTTTCCTCTCATACAGTTGGTGTGGATGGAAAGTCCAACCAACCCTATGATGAAGGTCGTGGACATCAAGGCCTGTTCTGAGTTGGTGCATGAGCACAACAAAGACATAGTAGTGGTGGTGGACAACACCTTCATGTCAGCGTATTTCCAGGTGATGCATTGTTGTGCTCTTTAGGTTTCGAAACAGTGGTTTAATTGTTTCCTGCCCTCAGATTCCAGTTCATGTGTGAAGGACCTGTTCAATGATTAACTCGTGCGTTTGTCTTGTGCACCCTCAGCGCCCCTTGGCTTTGGGAGCTGATATCTGCATGTATTCAGCCACCAAATATATGAACGGTAGGTTATATATGTTTTCTTATTTTATTAACACCGCTTTTACTTTTATACAAACATATTACTGTAGAGGATGACGTAAAAGTACTGAAAAAATACAACATTGTTGAGTAAATCCAGGCAATAAGAGTATAACTTGTATTAGATGTGTTAATTTTTTTGTATGAAAGGTAAGAAAATAAAACAAAATGTTTAATTACCGGTCCGGTATATAAACTTAACAGTCAAAGTTTTGTATTTTACAATGGGGCAAAAGGCTTAAAGTTATAATCAAGAGTTTATCACTTGTCTGTCAATAAAACATTTCTTTTAAACAAACAATGGTGCAAAGAGAGTACACCTAAACTATAAAGTGTACAATACATTTTGTCACAATTGTTAAGACAATTATACTCAGAAGTTTTAAGACGTTCTGATTTACTTGTCAATCATTGTGGCTGCTGAGTACGCCTAGCTTGTCTGAAATATGTCATTTTATTTCTCTGCTGGCATTAATAAGCTGCTGCCTTTCAAAAACAGAATGCATGACACTAAAGGAACACGATATATAATTCAGTGGAAGCAGCAAAAATGTCTTGACACCCCAATTTAAACAAGATGTGTTTAAAGATCAGGTTTATGTTGGGTCTTATGTATGGATAACTAGCTGTGAACTGTTCCTTTAAGTAAAAACATAACCTATAACAAAACATGGTTTTAGTCGTTACATTTCAATCACTTATAAATTGCAACACACTTTGAAATATTCAAATCTAGCTCTGTCAGGCTTTTGTGAAAAACCCAACCTTGACGTTGTGTTTCAACCTCAACAGCCTCGTTATTTGAACTGTTCTTGGTTTTATCTGTTCAGGTCACAGTGACGTTGTGATGGGTATGGTCTCGGTGAACAGGGATGATCTGCATGAGCGACTAAGGTTTCTGCAGAACTGTGAGTAAACAACAAGTGGTTATGGCAAAAATGTAATTCCTAGCAGCACGAGTGACTAATACTAAAATCGTCTCATTATTGGGAATATGTGCCAACACCAGTTTGCGGTTTCTTTTCTGTTTCCGTTATGCCACAATCTGTATGCACAGTTTTTGGTAAACGAGCTGTTTGAACTTGCCCAACATTCATCCAGTAAACAACCAACACGTGCTCCAGAGGCCAAAGCTCATAACCAAGATAAACCTGTTCAGTTGGAGGGGACTGATCAGGATTCTGTTTGTCTGGGTTTTTGGAGGGTTTGTTTTTAACCTTCTTTATTTATTTATTGTTTTTCTGTTTATCTCTCCTTTGTGTAGCCCTCGGGGCTGTACCGTCTCCTTTTGACTGCTACTTATGTAATCGTGGACTGAAGACGCTACATTTGCGCATGGAGCAGCACTTCAAGAATGCTATGGCTGCTGCTAAGTTTCTAGAGGCTGACCCCCGAGTGGAACGTGTCCTCTTCCCAGGTAAACTGTTGTTTTGTAGAGACATTGCTGTGCTACATTATACAGCTGCCTTGTGCATGATATATCATTTTATTGTACAGGGTCTGAAAGAAAGCTTCTGTTCTCTAGTAATAAAATAAATTTGTGTTTTATGTTCTGATTAAAAAATAAAAAAAAATCTCTGCAGAACAGTCCTGCTCATGTGTGCATTCAACCTCCTTCCTTTAAAATTTAACATTCGTTTTGAAAGAATTTTCAAGAATTTCAAAGTTCATGCTCAATGAGCCAGGCAAAAAAAAAAAAAAAATTCAACAAAGTTCAGTCAGGTCAACAAAAAAGAAAGAAACCGTCATGATGACCTGACTGAACTTTGTTGGATTTTTTTACCTGGATTATTGAGCATGAACTTTGATGTTTTGAACCAGTTTGGCTGCCTCAGAGAAGTCAATGGGGGAGAGTGCTGGTCCCAGAAACCATCTTATCACCAACCAAAATGGTTGGTCCACTATGAGAATGTGCTGCTTGTGGGACTGAGTTTGTTGTGGCTCCTCGGACTGATGAAGTCCTTTGGATGAAGGACGAAACGTCTCAACGGCAACAAAAAAAAAAGCAACGGTCCAGATGATCTGACTTAACTCTTGGATTTTCAGGAATCATTTTAAGGCGAAACTAAAGCGAGCTTGTAAAGCAAACCTTTCATCTTCTCACATATTGACCTTTATCCATGTGATTAAATTATTTGGCGCTCGTCTCTCCACTTTACTCTGATGTTGATGCCAGTAAACTGTGGGACTGTGACCTTTCTCTCCTTTCAACCTGCTTTACAACTGTAGGTTTGATAATTATGCACAACAGCTGGCTCTTGGCTTTAATATGAATTAAGCATCCCCTTTATGATATTACTCTGTAAATTCAGGTTTTAGTCATTTTCAGTGTTGATTACAGCTGCCCTTGTTTAAAGTAGTCCAAAGTGCAGAATTGTAAAAAAAAGGCATCAAGTCGTCTTGTTTTGGGAAAGAGTATCACAACTCAAAATAGACTGCTAGTTTGGACAAGACAAATCCACAATCAAGTCGTGCAAATTGAAGAAAATTAAATTAATTATCTTCAGCAGTAGTTGAGTAACACAAATCACTCAGTGGTCATGGTGCGTGTAGTTTATAGGTCAAAAAAACAACTGATAAGCAACTTGAAGTGCTTCTCGTAAAATGTAGGTCTACCTTCAAAACATCAATAAACAGTATTTAAATATGTGGCAGCCATGCAAAGAAAACACCTCTAATCCCCAAAATGGGCACTGTCTCTCTCTTTGCTGCCCCAATAGATCATTAAAACTACACAATCTGTTTGGGAAGTAGTTTTCTCTGCAGCCAGGATCAAAATGGAACTTTTATAGATGACAAAAAGTCTGTTTGACCTGTTAAACATGGAGGTGTTGTATTGCGTGACTGCATGGCTGCATAAAGAAAAACACATAATAGTTGCCGTTTTCCTTTGGTAATCCATAGTGACCAAATAAAGGTGGCTCACTGCATCAGCATGTGGTTAAACATGTCACACTGGTGTTGTGCAATCATTAGTGACAATACTGCTATCAGTTAAAGCTCATCCTCACATACTGAATGTTTTGGCCCTTTGACACATAAACTTTGACCTCCTCTGCTTACACACCCAGTCTTTTAAAATGACTGTCCTTGTTTTTTTTTAATTGTTTTCTCCGGCTCGTGTAAAATCTGTCCATGTTTTGAGTCCGCTTTATACTGAACTGTAAATCAAATATTGAAGCCTAAGCATATCTCCTTGTCTTTCGGAGGTTTGATGGTTTGGTGACTCGTGTTTTTCCTCGTCGTAGGCCTGCCCTCCCACCCTCAGTACGACGTGATGAAGAGACAGTGCACCGGCTGCCCGGGGATGATTACCTTCTACATTAAAGGGAAACTCGAGCACGCCACCACCTTCCTCTGCAGCCTTAAAGTAATTTATGGAAAACTTTTTTTTCTCAAGTTTAAATATTTTTCTGATACCTTTGATTTATTTTTGGGTCATTTTGTGGTGGTGCCAGATATTTCAACCCTAGTTCAGATAAAGTTTTGCATAATCATTACTGCTAATGATCCCAGAATTAAAGTGTTGAGGTGCATGAATGTAATACAAATAATCTAACAGGTTCACATAAGAATGTATTACTTTTTAAAGTCTTTCATTATTTTATATATGTTTAAGATGTTCTTTGTTGTCCCTTTTTTTAGCTGTTTGCCGTAGCAGAAAGTCTTGGTGGATATGAAAGTTTAGCAGAACATCCGTAAGTATCTTGGAGGAGTATATTTTATTCCAGACAGAGTATTGGAAATAGATTCTTGTACAAAAAAAGCATTTTGTAGTGTTTTTGTGCAACACTCAAGTGATACAATTAGGACTGCAATTCAACGTAAAACATCACAAGAGGGCAGCAGAGATCAAGACCAAGTTTCCAATCAAACAACCAAACTTTTTTTTTTCCTCAACTATGAAAGCTCTGATCTCTGTTAGACTCTGGTGGTGTTTTTAATGCACAGTTCTCATTCATACATATTCTTCCATCTTAATTTAGGGCTATCATGACCCATGCGTCTGTGCCAGAAAATGAGAGGGATGTGCTGGGGATCAGTGACACGCTGATCCGCCTCTCCGTTGGCTTGGAGGATGAAGCGGACATCATTGAAGACCTGGACCAGGCGCTGAATGCTGCTGTAAGTATCAGACGGATACCAGGAAGTCTTTATTCTGTAGACTGCTTGAGACAGTTAGGTTTGTGTGTGTAGACTAATTAACAGACCTCTTCAGATCAGAAAAATAGAATAAACTAACAGAAGTGGCTGTTTAGCAATTAAAGCAAAATGAGCACAACGTTGAATGTAAAACTTCAGTGACTTGTCTATTTATGTTTGCAGTGCATCACTGGCTTTAAATATTAAAGGTGAGGTTGAGTTTAGTAAATTATCACTTTATTTGACCAACATTTTCTCCTCTGATTTTACCCGATTACAAATTAGATTCAAAACGTGTCCGATACAGACACATTTCAATACTGAAGAAAATAAATACATTAAAGGTATCTAGCAAAAAACTCATTCTAAATTCAACTGGTATGTAATGTATTGCAGTGTCCCTGCTCATTGGAGCCTGTTTCACATCCTGATGTTTATTATTTGAAAGCTGTGAAAGGATCCACGTGGGACTTGGTAAATATTAAACAGAGGTTAAATGGAGCGGAAATTCTTCTCTAGATTATATCGGAACTGTGTCCTGAGTCACGTGAGTTTATAACCTTTTGTTTAGTTTAAATCAGCCATGTTAAAATATTTTATATCCATTGACGCAATTCCACTTTGTAGCTGTTTTTGTAGTTTTTAAAAGCTCGTTCCCTAAGCACAGACACGGTGAAGAGGAAGGCATGTCAAAATGAAGACAAACAGGCCTGAGGACTTTGTATGAAAGTCCTGTGAACGTTCGCAGAGAGCCAGCCCAGGAGGAGTTGCAGACCAGGGTTGAGTTAGGTGTGCACAAAGCTCCCCAACCACCCCCGGCTGCTGCATAAGCAGATTTATCACACCTTGTATCTGTGCTGCAGTCAGTGCAGCGTTGTGCTCTTGCTAAGCAATAACCTGTTTATATGAATCATTTTAAAGGAATTAAACCTTCTTTGTTTCCCTGTGAGGTTGTACAAACACACCCTTATCTTCAGTCAACACTGCGTTTGGATGATTAAGTATTTGCACTCTTTCACTTTGTTTCTGCTGTGAGGCAGAGGCAAACAGATGGCTCATCATGAGTACCGCAGAGTCCACTTGGCAGTATGTTTCCAGTTTCAGGCTTTGCTTATCTCTGTGTGTTTCTGTTCATGTCTCTACTCAAATGTTTCAGACCTTAAGGCTCCACGGATACAACAGAATGAAACTACTGGAGTCCCACAGCTCTTTAAAGACTAGTTTTGGTTGAGTTTCTGACGCATTAAAATATATTTCCTGGAATTTAGTGGGCCGGTTTGTATTTTTCACCACTTGTTAGCAGCAGTTGAAGGTGTTACCATTTGGAAGGAAGTCAGTTTCCCAAAACTCGGTTTCCTGTAACCTTGAATTCAAAATCTTGCTTCTAACCTACAAAGCCCTCAACAACCTAGCTCCGTATTATATTTGAGATCTTATGGTTCCATATTTTCCCAGCAGAGCACTTCGCTCTCAGACTGCAGGCTTACTCGTGGTTCCTAGAGTTTCCAAAAGCAGAATGGGAGGAAGATCTTTCAGTTATCAGGCTCCTCTCTTGTAGAACCAACTTCCAGTTTCTGTCCGTGAGGCTGACACATTGTCCAGTTTTAAGACTGGACTTAAGACTTTCCTTTTTGATAAATCCTATAGTTAAGGTTGGATTGTTATGCTGCAATAGGCTTAGACTACCAGAGGACAAATTTACCTCATTTCCTTTTAAACAAATTGTTGAAATTAAATAGTTTTCATTCGGTATTATTTCTATCTTAACATGATTCTTGACCTGCCATTGTGTATCTGTTCCTCCTTCATGTTCCTCTTAAACCCAGCTGGTTGAAGCAGATGGTCGCTTGTCCTGAGACTGGTTCTGCTAAAGGTTTCTTCCTCATGAGTGTTTTTCCTTTCTACTGTCGCCTTCGTGCTTGCTCAAGAGGAGAGTTCTGCGATGGAGTTACTCTCAAAGCAGTCTGCTCCTCAGATAAATAGTTAAATTATTATTTTTTTATATATATGAATGTTTCTGTTCAGTGCCCTGAGATGACTTCTGTTGTGACTTGGAGCTATATATAAATAAACTGAGTTGAATTGTTCTGCACTGCAGCCTGCGCCTCGTCTCCCCAGCTTGCACATATTGTTTCTGTGTCCCCTCTGCTGCCCGTCTAGTAAATGGAAATTAAATGGAGATAAATATCTTTAATGACTCTGTGCTCCCAGAAAAAAAGCCAGTTTTTATGATGTGTAAAACTTAGCTAGGTATGACAGCAAGCCAAGTGTCCTTTATCAGGGGGTTAGTTTCACATCACAAACCTTGAGGTTAGTTAATCATCTAAAGTTGTCCAGTAGGTCGGTGAACTTTTAACGCAGTTCATGTGTTCAGCTTAATAGAATTTTCTGCTGATTTGCTTTTGACTCGCTGTAATCATAAACTGCCATCCCACTTAAGTTCATCAAAAGCAGATGATTAATTCTGTAGATCCTGCTTCCTTTTCTACTCATTTTCAGATAAATCACTGGAGGCCATTAACTGCAACCCGATGTCAGATTTTAGTCTTTTTCAGCATTGATCTCAACGGTTATTTTCCTGTCTTCTCTCATTGTCTTTGTTAGCATCCAGAGAAGGAGTGAAACATCTGCTGGGTGTCCTCGAAGCTGAGGTTTCTTCCTCTGAAGTACCTGAAAACCTTTAACCGGTGAAGATGAGCCTTTCAGGGAACAATTAGTTCCTAGAAAGATACAAAACACCATCTGTGAATAACTACCTGAAAATGTTACTTGATGATTTTTAATTGCTTTACTAAAGCATCAGTGGTGTTCTCTCTTATCTTATGCTGGTTTTGCTTTGTTTACATGTTAGATTTTAAGAATTTTTAAATAAAAAAAATAAAAAAATCAATTTTGTCCAAATTGAAATGATTTCTATGAAAAATAACACACAGCACACACAGTTAATATTTTATCAGTATCTTTGCTCTGAAAAGTATCAATCTACAAATGTAATATGTATAAAAATATTTTGTAATGCTCATCTGTAAATTTGGCTCAATTTGTATTGAAACAAATTCTGCCACCTTCTGGCCAAATGTTGGAAATATTTGCTTTCAGAGAACTTGACTAAATATTTGTTTGTGTACAATGAAAAAGGGAATATGTCATTATGGTTCTTTTAGTGAAGATAAAGTAGGCTAATTTGCTAAAAGATAAGAAATTTCACTACTCCCATTAAAATTTTTAACAGTGAAGACGGTAAATGTGTTTTTGTAGAAACAAAAAATTATTATTTTTTTAAGTGTATATTCATTTGACTGTTAGAGTAATGTGTCATAAATCACAGAATGGATTTTAATAAAACTTTCCAAAAATAAGCAACAACTTGATGTACGGCTATGACTACCATATTGTTCGGATTATAAGGCGCATTAAGCGAAACAAAACTGTCGGATAAGTCAAACTTTATTCAGTTCATTCACAATAATTCAACATTCAGTTGTACCGCATAAAATCAGTTCGAGGTCAGTAAGCACAACCAGAATTAATACATAAGGCGCTCTGGATTATAAGGCTCTGACGATTTTTGAGAAAATTAAAGGATTTAAAGTGCGCCTTATAGTCTGAAAAATACGGTAATTAATTTATGGAGTCAGCCCCATTAAAGATGGCCGCCACAGCCATCTGACCTCAGAAAATACAAAAACTAATGTTTTACAGACATTGAGCCAAGTTATGGTTTGGTAGTAACTGTCCAACTTGTCTTAAAGATTTCATCAGTAACATTTTTGTCTGAGGCTTTAAACTTGAGGAAGACTACTTCATTGATTTGGTAGCAAGGTTCAGCAGAAATGCAATTTTCCTCTTATGTGTGTGCAATGGATTTTCACAGCTCTGATGGGTTTCTCCTCTGTGAATTTGTTGGTTTGTTAAATCCGCAACCCTCATGCAGCCTCATGGATCTCTGAAATCCTAAAAACAAGACTTGGTCGCTATGAGATTGGAGAGGCTGAGGTCAGAAAAGACTCGGGCCTGCAGAGGTGCCGCTGATGTCTTTGAAATTCAGTTCCCAACACGTGTGTCCTGACTGCAGAAACCTCATTACTGAGAGACTCCTGGATGACATGCAGCCGTCATCTGTTTCAGCCACATGAACTCAGCCAGTCCTTTTTCTGCCCACACCTTCAGATTACTGTTGAACATGTAGAAAATCCACCGATGACACTTCATGAGACGTTATGCAGTTTTTACTATAATCTTTCTAACTCGTTTTCTTTCAGTGTGTTTGGTCTGCACACTGTCACATCTGATCTCAGAGATCATGCAGTCACATCTGCAAATAAAAGAAAGCACTAAAAGAGCTTGCCTTATGATAGAGAGGATATCTGTTTAGGTTAATCCCAGGGATCATCTGCAAACAGCTCAGGCTGTTTTTTTCTCCTAAAGCCTCCTTTATCACTTTGTGAGCTTGAAAATCAAACCTGCTTGGAGGAGCTGCATGACCACTGGAAGCCTAATTACTGCGAGAAAATCAAGATTCATTTGTTTTGGACGTATTTTGGTTCATGTTGGACCTCAAATGGAGATGAAGACAAAGAACTAAGCAGAAAGCAAAGGGTGTTTGGAAGTAGAGAGGGATGTCATGTGAGACTAAATCCATACAAGTTAATTAGCAGCAAGGTGCTGATGTGAAACACTTAAAATAACATACTGCCAGCTGGCTCACCAATTAATATTATGAGTGATTTACTTGGATTTTAACAAAGGACTTGACAGCTGGAGAAAATTCATTTGGACAATCCTGGTTTCTAATTATTCAAACAGTCTTTGCAATCTGGATTTTTCTAACAGAACGACATAAGGAACAAAGCATCCAGCAAAACTGACAAACATGTTCAATTAAACCAAAAGCAAAACCCTGATATGAATAAAACTGCACAGTGCATATTTGCTGTTGTTCTGAGTTGGTAGAAAACATGTCGCTCGCTCGTTTAGTCCGGGTCACGGGGGCAGATGGTGGAGCAGTGATGGACAGATTGCCCGTCCATCACAGGGTGAACAAACAAAAAAAAACATGCAGAGCCTCCCACTCACCAGCATTATCAATTTTCTTATACGCTCACCAATAACACACTCATATGACTTAAACTTTATTTTATCTTTTAGAGAAAATATGAATTTCCATAAATTTAATCATTGTAAGAAACAGATTTTGACTAGAAGTGCCCATTCCTTTTTGAATCCCACTGATTAAACATATTTCCCCACAAAATGAACTAAATTGTTTGTGGCATTCGTTTGTACCTGTTATAGAAGATTAAACATTAATATGTTGTAAATGTTTATTTGAAAGCATGTCTGTTAAACCCTTTCAGCTCTAGAGTTGATGTCTTATTTGTAGAGAAAAATGTATCAAATAGACACATTTTCTATAATTATAAGGGATTCTTTTCAGGACAGTGCATAAGGTTCGTTTGCACGGTCCCCTTTTAGTGGAGTTTAAAAAAAAGAGATCGTCTCTGCTAAAGGAAATATATTTAGCCCCGAAATAATGACTCCTTGTATTAACGTTAGAGACGTCAGTCGTTTAAACAACAGTAATTACATGGACTTGAGGTTTGACTTCTTCTCTCAAACGCTGTGTTTGGCAGAAGAAAAAAACTGCATAATCACTCTGTATTGATCTTGAGGAACATCAGTGATGCTGCTGTTCTGGGAAAACCATGAGCAACACAAATTGCGGAGCTGTGATTTGATAAGTGCTTCGGTATTTTAACTCGACAGCTACTGAACTGAACTGCAGCTCTCATCTGACATTAAACATTTCCAGGAACGTTGCCTGCATTCCAGTAATTTGTGAGTTAGCAAATGTCTGCTGTTAATGGCAATGATGTAACGAAGAGGGGGGAAAACATTTGAAAAAATAAAGCTGGGGGGAAAAAAGGTAGCTTATATGTGAGATAATTATTTTGTCCTAATAATGACGTCTTATTTACTGAACATTGAGTTTTTCCACAGGTTTAATGAACACCTGTGTTCTTCACTCGTCTTCTTAAGATGGATCAGGGCTGCAGTCAGGCCTGAAATGTAAAGACTAAAGGTCACGAGGAGATTGATCTGAATGCACTATAAAACTGTGCTTACGCATCATTTGCTGGAAATCTCCTTCCATATTGTGCACAATGTCAATATATTTTTGTCATGTGTTGCCTCAATGAATCAAAAACAAAGTCATATTTCTCATTTCTGTGTTTTGAAGGCATCTCACTTAGCTTGTGAACCAACAGAAACCGTGTGGTCCATTGTTCAGAAATAAGGCTAAGAAATATCTTTTCCTCCCTGCATGTCAGCACAAAGTAATGGCTGAGTGAAACACAGGGAAAAAGAGCCATCAGTCAGCTCAGCGCAGGAGACACCTCTCCAGGAGAATAAATGTCAATCACTCAAGATTGTGCCTCTGCAGCAACACTGGCCAGACTTTTGCTGATGGACTCTGGCCAAGTAACTACTTGGTTGTCTGGATCAGCAAAAAAAAACCCCAAAAAAACCCCAACAACCTGTTGACAAGGTTTCAGTGAGCATCACAACCTGCTGCTCTGACTGTGGTACAAAAAATAAAATAAAACTCAAACTCTGACTGGAAACAACAACAAAAACATATTTTCTAACCTGGTAAATATTTTAAATCATTCAGGTCACGATCCATAAAAAAAAAAGAATAAGAAATGGATAAAAAACAAAAACAACTGGACTTCTGTTCTGAAGCTGAAAACATCAAGTTCAAGTCAATTTTATTGCCATCTCCGTCACATGCGGTGATGGAAATTATGTACTCGGTCCCAGTTACATCCAAACATAGTAAAAATATAAAGTATAAAAATAAACTGTATATAAGAACCCAAGATATACACTAAACACTAATAATGTAAAACAATACGGCGCAACAACAGCAGCCCGAACATGAGTCTGTGTGGTGAGCAGATGGGTATGAATGAATACAGCAGCATGAGATAATCAGCAGCATGAGATCAGCAGCAGCACAGATAAGCCACATATCACCAATTGAAGTGTCATTACCGTGATTTTTCTGGATTTATGAGTCTAACAGCTTCAAAGTAGAAGCTGTTCCTAGTGGTTCTACACTTAATGCTCTTCAACCTCCTTCCTGAGGGGAGTGGCAAAAAGTGTGTGCTGGGTGTGTGGGGTCCTTCATGATGCAGGTGCCCTCTTCTTGCATCTGGAGATGTCTGTGATGGTGGGGAGACTGACTTTGCTTCCCATCTAGGAGGATTTATCAATTAAAAAAGGTCTGGAGTTCCAAGCTTTATAGATCTGCATGAGATGCTGCGTTATGTACCTGCAGATTAGACTGGAACTGCTCGCCTTTACGCAAGGAAACTCACAGATCACAGGAACCATCTCTGTTTCAGTTTGAGATGCAGACAACAGACTCATCCACAACAGCATAAGAATCAACTCCACCATCAAGTGACATAGAGCAGAAGATAGCCAAAGCCCAGAACAGTGAGCGGATAAGACAGATCCACGTCACCATTAAAGCTCTCTCACACAAAATCGATCAGACTTGCCAGAAGCCGTCTGCTCTTCTACCCAAAACCCAGACAGAGAAAGTTTTCAGTTTTGTTGAAAAGGCCCAACTTATGTTGCTTGAGGATCTGAAAAACTCAGAAAGATTTTCTCCAAACGCAACATCCCAGTATTTTAAACCCAACAGGACCCTCAGAGAGAAGCAGGTCCATCCCAAGAACAGAACCCTGCAGCTGAATCCGACCGGTACATCATGAGGACTCTCATGCAGATCTATAAAGCTTGGAACGCCACACACTCCAGACATTTTTGAATTGATAAAACCTCATGGATGGGAAGTGAAATGTGTTCAGCTTCAGGATAGAAGTCCAGTTTATTTTATTATTATTATTTTGTTGCTTTTTAAAATAGGTTTTCTAACTATTACCAGTTTCAGGAAGTGTTATTTTATGTTTCCATAACCTGTAGCCATGGTTATTTTTTAAGTTTCTGTCTAACAGAGCCCACTTCCGTCACTTACTGATTGAAACAAATGTTCAAAGTGTTTAAAGACCACTTCACTCATAACTAGAAGAGTGGTGGCACAGAGGTTAGAGAAGGTGGGCCTGCGATAGGAAGATCGCCGGTTCAAGCCCCGGTACCGACAAAATCAAAAATGTGCGTAGGGTATGTGAAGCACCCACACCTGCCCCCACCCTCATTCGTCCCACTCTGGGCCCTTGAGCAAGGCCCTTAACCCCCACCATCTGCACCTCCGGGTGTCCTAGATAGCAGCTCTCTGCTTCACACAGAGGGCTGTGGTAGCTCGGTGGTCTGTGGTTGTGTCAGGAAGGGCATCCGGCGTAAAAATAACTGCAAGTCTTCGTGCGACTTAGTTCGCTGTAGCGACTCCTGAAGCAGGGAGCAGCCAAAAGAAAAAAAAAAACTATTCATAACTATGACAGTTTCTTAATTTTAACTATAATTATTTATTTTGATAACCAGCTTTGAGCACAAAAAATATGTGTATATCCAGCCTGAGAATCACTCATGCGTTTGTCTCCCTACGGCATTAAGGGCAGATATAAACACGACACAATACATTACCATAAAGACACAACATAATACAACACAGTAATTTACAATATTATGCAACCAACTCAATAACTATTACCTAACAAATGATTTTTAAATAATGACTTTATTATCCCAGTATTGCAGTATTGTGGGGGAGTGGTGGCGCAGAGGTTAGAGAGGTGGGCTTGTGATCCGAAGATCGCCGGTTCACGCCCCGGCCCCGACAACATCAAAATTGTGTGTGGGGTAGGTGAAACACCCACACTTGCCCCCACCCTCATTCGCCCCACTCTGGGCCCATGAGCAAGGCCCTTAACCCCCACCATGTGCTCCCTAAACAGGTCTCTCTTGAAAATGAGTTCTCGTGGCTCAATGAGACTAACCTGGATAAATAATGGCTAAATGAAAAAAAAAAAAAAAAAAAAAAATTATGACACTTTGAAAAAAGTTGATTTTGAACACATTAAAAATAATAAATAAAAAATTCATACACACACATGCATATATTTATTTTACACTCTATCCTCAAGACATGAAGCTCTGCAGTCAGGTGTCAATAAATATTCATAAATTCATACTCCACATGGTTTATATTATTTTGCTTACACTGGGTATATATATATATATATATATATATAAATGCACTAATGTTTTTTCAGAATTCAATTTTTGCCTTCCAGTTTATCTCGTGCATGTTTTTGGACTGTGTGAGGCCAAACCCATACAGGCACAGAAAAACATACATCTGCAAGTTTATGCACAGCTGAGAACTGAACTGGGAATAGAGGAGACTTCACGGAGTGCAAAACATCTCCTTTTTTAGCTACTAGGAAACTGCACAGGAAAAAAACAACAGCAAGAAAAAAAAAACAACGTATGAATCAAGGCCCAAAGAACAGGAGACGAGTCATAAGTGTGCAATAAAAATGTGAGCAGTTCATTCATATTATATGCCATAAAATAATGAGCAAACTCTGTATTTTTCAAAAAGAGCAAAAATATTCTATAAGACAATGTTTCTGATACAGTCAATCTTCTGCACAAATAAAATAAATAAATAAAAAGGCATCGTAAATGCATTTAGGAGGGGCTGGAGGTAAAAGGCTGCATCAGCACATCCATGAACAGTTGTAGATCAAGCATGAACATGACTTGATGCTCTTTATAAGACTCCATCTGCTGCTTGTCCCCAGAGTCATCCATATGTTGATGTTTGTTCTGTTTTAGTGAACAGAACCAGGTCCAACAGGATTTCACCACAGTGGAGAGGAGACTAAAGTAGCCCCTGAATATGTAAATAAGCTGCAGATGTTGATGAGGAGGTTGATGCTCGTCAATTTACCTGGAGGGAGTATTTTCCTCAATCACTGATCCTGTTAAGAAGAGATATTTGATCAATTATTAACACCCAGGAAGTTCTCAGTGATTCCCAGAAGTCCTCGTCTTATGTTGTAAAAGTTTTTATCATCCGGGAAAATGTTTTGACCATAACTCATCCTCTCTCCTGTCCTCTGTCCAGTGAGTCTTTCAACCTGCGGTGACTCACGGCTAACTGAGCAGCACACAACTAAACACTGTGCAAATATGGCTCATGGTTTACTGAAGATGAAAACTATGTGTGACTCTTTATGCTTGTAAATGATTGGAAAATAATCTCTAAGGAGATAAGAATTATTTAAACAACCGTGACGCTCATCAAAATAAAAGAAAACCATGTTACCATCTCAGGTTATCACATAAAATCAACTAATAAAATGTAAAATTACTTCAAAATCAGTTCAATATATTGACATTTTCTTAAAAAAATAATAGAGACTAGTTAGGAAAAAAGCAAACATTTCATAACAACTAGTTTAAATTTGATTGTTATGACTAAAATTCGTTTTCTGTTTGTACATTATGCTGCTTAATGCCCATTTTTCAGCCGAAAAATGCATCAGTAAACAGCTGCAGCAACAACCAGTCCAAAAATGAGAGACTGATGTGAAGCATAGATGAGACATAGATGGGAGACTGTGACGAAGTGAAGATTCAACAAGTCTACTGGCTTCCTTAGATAGAGAATTTTACTAATTGTCTTTATGTATGTGAATGTTCCTGTAAAGTGCCCTGAGACAACTTTGTTGTGATATGGCACTATACAATAAACTGAAATGAATTGAATTGAAAAATAAAAAGATAAGAACTAGAATTATATCAAGAAAAGCTACTAATTACAGCAATTTAAAATATATTTTTAATATGTTAATGTTTAATGTTCCTATTTTTCTTCCTGTTTGGTACATTAAAGTAGTGCCCCTCACACACTCTTCTGGTAAAAACTGCTGAGAAGAGGGAACAGTAACTCTGATGCTGCAGTAATGTACAAACCCGCAGCTCATGAACCCAACAGCTCATAATGAAAAAAACAAAAATAAATATTTGTTCATTTTTCTGGGCAGTAACAAAAGCAATATTCTATTTTTTCTTGTCTTTTTAAAATTGGTATGTGAGCTTTTGTGCATAAAACAAAAACACATCACATTGGGCAGTTTTAATATGAGTCCACGGCGTCACCTGGTTCTCATTTAACATAAATACCTCTCAGATTGGGCATTTTTAAGTGATAATCTTTATTTTACTAAAAGCTGATTAAAATGCTTTTAAATGATTGAAATAACTTAACAAATGCATCTGAGTTGTTTTAATTCTTGACAAAATAAGAGCTTTTCATACTTTTTCTGCTCAGCTGGTTACCATAGTTACAACAGCAGACAGCATGAGCCATCATTGTGTTCAGAATGGCCTCGTGTGTACTTTTTACCACGGCCAAATCCCTTTCAAATTTCATAGTGAATATTCAGTTTGATGTTAAATCTTTGGTTGAAACAGAAGCTGCTGAACACAGGGATGCTAAGGTGTTAAGTGTGGTAAAACACTATGTAATTGTTCATTTTCATACCAATGAAGTAGTAGATTAATTTCAAGTAAACCTTTTTGTTACTTTTGTAAAAAAGGAATAATCCTTCCACTGGCTGATTTAACTTGATAATTCACTCCCAGTCTGTTCCGCCTGCCTTCTGGAGCAAATTTTCTTCACGCAAGACAAACTTGGATTGACTTTCTCCCCAGATGGTTTCAAAAATGTGTCAGTCAAATTGCCAGACTGCAAAAATCCACATTAGCATCCAAATCACATGAAAAGAGCCGGCCTCTTGCTTCTGACATTTTCCCGCTTAACTTTTGTTTTCAATCTTTTTTTTTTTTTTGCACATTTTGACAAATGGCTTGAACCCAACTATGTGAAACTGCTTTGACTTATTTAAATAAAAATGAAGGCCATATTGAAGCAAAGTATTCAAATCTTTCAAAGAGTCAATTGATCACTTGAACCGACACCATCTGTTGCTACCTACTGAGAGTTTGGCCTTAAATTTAGCACACTTAGAACTGACTCACAGCCAATGGATCACAACAACTGCAGCTTCAACCCAAAAACCAGTACTCACCCTGTTGCTTTGATTTTTCTGCATAAAATGATCTGTGTGACATTTCCACAGACAGCCACCACATGGATAGATGAAATAAAAATAACCTTTGTTTCAGGAGCATCACATCCTGAGCTGATCTCGCACTCCCAGATCTGTCACTCTTAGTTTAGCTGGAAAGGTAATGCTGTAGATAAATTGTGTCCTTCACAGTCTCCTTGGAAGGGTTATTTCTCCATAAAAACTGTTAACAGGTGGAGACATATATCAACAGGATTTAAGAGAATAAAAGCTTTTGATGTTGAAATGAGGAGGTGGTCCCAGAAAAGGTCAATAAAAGTGAAATCAGAACCCACCACTAAAGAAAAACACCAGACAAAAGGTTTAGTTCAGATCTTTTAAAGTGTTTTGTGGAAAGGTTGTGAGTAACTAATATCTTACCTGTTGTAGATGGCTCTTTTAACAAAAGAGTCAGAGCAGGCTTAAAACAAAAAAGCAGACTGCTACCGTATTTAACTTTTAAAAAAGTCCCAACAGGTTTAGTATTTTTTAAATCAAACAGGTTTCAATGATAAACCAGAGCCAGTTTTCTTAGCACCAGCTTTTTCCGTCTCCACCAATGGAAGCTCTGGCACCATAGAAATGGCGCTAGCTTTTCTCTGGGCCAAAACAAAGAGCTGCTTTTGCCAGGAACTGCACACAGAGCTAACCTTGTTCTGTTGCTGACAGAAAATTAGATATCGAACCTGAGGGTCCTGGATTTGCAGCACATCACAGCACAGAATTCAACAATGAGGCGGTAATGAAAATATCAGAAACTAAACTCGCTCAGATTGCGTCTCAACTGGAGCATTAATGCCTCCCGTTAGGTCTTACAGCTAGGAGCACATGTTAGGAATGATCCCCAGCTTCTACTACACCAAGCTTTGTCTAGATTTTTGTTCAACTGGCTGAGTTTTTGTATTGAGTAATGCTGATTAGCCAAGGTGGCCATTTTGAACACAGTTGATTAAAAAAGTTAATCATGCATTTGATTCCTTTTTGGAAGTTTCACTAAAACCCATCTAATGGTTTATGAGATATTCTGATAGACGAATATGACGTCCACCAGCAGTTAGTGCTGCAATTTGAAGCAAACTTTCCGTCCAATGTTTGGCTCTGTGTGTTGTGAATGACTCTCAGCTACAACCACAGCAAATTTGAGCACATTCAAGTTCAAGTTCAAAGGACCACACTCACCCAGCACACACGTTTTGCCCCGCTCCTCTCAGGCACGAGGTTGAGGAGCATTAAGTGTAGAACCACTAGACTGAGGAACAGCTTCTACCCTGAAGCTGTTAAACTCATGAAGCTCTAAGCAGAATAATCACTGAAAAAAAAATCACTGTAATGCAACTTGATTGTTGATATGTGCTGCTGACTGTCCATGCTGCTGATCTCATGCTGCTGATTTATTCATGCTCATCTGCTCACACAGACTCATGTTCGTGTTGCTGTTGTTCATCGTATTGTTCTTGTACTATTAGTGCTTGGTGTATTCTTAGTTTAGTGTATTTCTTAGTTCATATCTTAGATCTTATTGCGGCTTTTCTTTTACAATTTATACTTTTGTTGGATGTAACTGGGACCCTGTGTACACAGTCTCGTTCCACCACATGTGCCACATATGATACGAATGACAATAAAGAAATCTTGACCTTGAAGTTGTGTTTGTCATATACAAGGTTAACAGTCCAATGAAATGCACAGGATGAGAAGAACCGATTTGACTCACTAAAAAATAAAGAACAAACAAACAAGAAATACCAAAACATGCAATAATGGTACAAAAATAAAGTACCAAAAAGTAATTATAATATTTACAAGGTCCTAAAGAGAAAATAGTAAACAACAACATGGTAGAATTTTAACGGTGTAAGCAGGATGAATTTGTATGAATAAGTATTTCAAGGTAGTAAAATAAACTGAAATGCACATGATATATATTGCCAACATATATATTATATATTATAACCAACATAAAATCTGCACAGGTAGTGTGACAGACATTCAGTGATTGTTTCCTGAAAGTTCCAATAAAACTTGTCCTGTGGTTCATGAGATATTTTCCTAACAGACATATAGAGTTGACAAGGTATGGCAAAATGTAAAAGTAGCTCTTCTACAATCTGATAGCTGAGAGTGATTCACAACACACATTCCAAGTACTACTACCACACTAAACTTTACATTGTGATCTGTAAAATGGACTAATTTATATCCATTTTTGTGTTTTATTATGTAGAGTTGGCTGTGGCAGCCATCTTGGTTTGAGTTTACCCCATAGATTAATAAGCTGTAGATGTGTAACCAATCTGAGAGTTTCACTGTAGCAACAATATAAACTTGAACATTAACATTTTTGGGATTTCACATCGTTTTACAGGAATTCAAATGATTTGAAATGGACGATACTCAGACCAAGATTGATTAGATTAATTTTGTGTTTTTTTTTCTGCTCAGAACAATGGACGTAAAATACATTGTGGATTGAGCTAAACGACAAACAGCTGTGATTTCTACACCACATAGCTGAGAGAGCTATAACACAGAAATGAAAACTAGAGCTTAAAGGCCTGCAGTGAACATGACCTGAATAGCAACAGTTTATATACGTGTGTGTGCGCATGTATTTAAGAATAACTTGGTTTTAGTTTAACAATATGGGCTTAGGTTTCCACATTACAGTCTGTTAAAGGATCATTATTATGAATGTCAGTGACCCCAGCAGTATCAAATGTTTAATGAGATGAATAATCCACATTAACCTGGTGACTTTTTCATTTTTAGATTTATTGCTGTTGCACATAAAGCTATTAAATATGTGGGAGTAATAATGTAAAAAAAAAAAAATCACTGTAGACTACAAATGCTCAATTTGCATTCTTGTCAACATTTGACATCAATTCACTTTTATCTGAGGAAAGCTTCTGATTCTCCTGCCTGATACTTTGGAGGAGCAGACAAGACGTGGGCCTGTGGAAGCTTATTTATAGACGATCTTTATTACAAGAGGGTAATAAAAAGCTGACATTTCCTGTTTTTATTTATATTCTTTGATGGAGAACAAAATTAAATCCATCATCGTGTAACAGATCATACAACACAGGATGAAATAAGTGAAAGTGTGAAATGAATTACTGTCAGGGATTCAAATCAGAGCCAGAAGAAACGCCAGAGTTAAAACGTGCATCAAGGACGTGTATTTAGCCACTCATTGTTTGCACTTTTTGTGCACACACACACCAACCAACTTCCGTTTCTCTGACTGGGTAAATGTCGATCTTTAAAGATAAAAAATAAAAACAGGAGAATCTTGCTAAATGGAAAAAAACAAACTGTTTCATAAAAGATGATTTTAAGTTTTGTCTTAATCACATGGCAGAAATTCAAGCTGGCAAAACAAACAAAGACAAAAGATGGACAAACTCATGATCCATTGTTCATGAAGTAAACTAAATATATTTGTTTTTCTTTTATTAGGTTTGACTTTTATTAGTGGTTTTATCAGTATTTTTTCAAACGTTTTCCTCATATTGACAGACTCTTTCATTACCTATTTTTACAAATTGCCATTTGTGTATAATTTAGTCTTATGGCAGAAAATTCATTTATTCTGACTCGGTACACCCCCATGCTTGACTTCAGGCCACCACCTCTCTCCCCATTAAAAAAAAAAAAAAAAAAAAAAAAAAAAAAAAAATCACTCCTTGATGCCAATTCTCTTTCACATTATGCAATCATTCAGACCCCCATGAGAAATTTAGTCTCCAATCCCCGGGCTTTCCAGCAAACACTGCAAAGTCGGATCATTGCCCTGGTTTTGTTTCGATGGGGGGAAACTTGTCTGATTCTGCTCAATGCTTTCACACAATGAAGCCACCGACCTCTCACTGCTGAGCAACATTTGAAGCTGGGACAGAGAACGCACTTCAGAGCTGCTTGGTTTACCACAGTGGTGGATGAAAAAAAAAAAAGGATTTATTCGGATTTCCTGGTAAAGTTATTCCATCCACATTCCAAAGAAAACACAATCGTGATGTGCTCATGTGAAGAAATCAGAAGGCAGAGCCTCCTCCGAGATTTCACTTCAGAGACTCCTTTGAAAGTCAAGTCCAGTTAATCACATTTCACTTGGACCCACATCACAAATTCTTCACAAACTCAAGGTTGGATAAAAAACAAAGTTTGTTCGTGCTTGTTTGTAAAATAAACTGTGATGTTAATGATAATGTTTTAGTTTAATATGATACTAGTGACACAGACATGCATCACAATCATTTTGGTTTAATACAGTATTTTTCTCGCCTTCTGTGAGTGAGCTGGCCTGATGAGACAGATGGTTTGTTTTATGAAGCATCTGTCAACCTGCTGATGGAAAAATAGCAGGTTTTGGGACATTTTACGAGAAGGCATGAACCCAAAATGTTTTATTAGCAACCAACAAAGTCCATGCTCAATAATCCAGATATACAATCCAACAATTTTCAGTCAGGTCATCTGGACAGTTTCTTTTTTCTTTTTTTTTGTGCTGAAACGTTTCACCTTCTATCCAGAAGGCTTCATCAATCCAGGAAACACACAACACAAAACTGATTCTTCCCCCAACAGCTTACTCCAACGTGGAACAAACCAGTTATGTTGATGCCAAGATGGTCTTCCTCGTCGACAGTCATGTCAAACTGGTTCAAAACCAACAAAGTCCATGCTCAATAATCCAGGTATACAATCCAACAATTTTCAGTCAAGTCAACTGTCCTGATGACCTGACTGGAAATTGTTGGGTTTTATTAGCAACTTCTCAATAAAAACTTAAAACTACTATTTTAAAGAACCTTTGAATGGTAATTATGATTGAATATATTTAAACATCATTAAATAATGATTATTAGTGATCTGATTGTGTTGATCAACGTTGCTGAGTAATTTTAGAAAACCAAAGGGGAAAAAAAATCATAATTAGGAAAAAACAACATTTGTTTATATCACACAGTCATCATTCTGAATATTACAGTAATGAAGACGTCTCTAATGAGTTTATTTCATTCGTTTTCTTTTTGTGATTAATGTCATCATCCATGATGGTATCATTGCTTTTTTTAT
This sequence comes from Nematolebias whitei, assembly GCF_014905685.2. NCBI lineage: Eukaryota > Metazoa > Chordata > Actinopteri > Cyprinodontiformes > Rivulidae > Nematolebias > Nematolebias whitei. The sequence continues at coordinate 18,077,833 of NC_056500.1, forward strand.
TGCCTGATTATTACCAATCCCATAGACACTCATATTTGCCATGCAAATAAAAGTTACATAAATGTCATAATAATGAGAAAACATCTTCTTGGAGATGTTTTACTGAGCTGCAGGATGTTCAGCTTGTAAATAAAGTGGTTTTCTGCTATGCTTCAGAGACGTTTTCTCCAAATGTAAACTGCTAACACCGCCATGAACAAATATGGCCATGTTTGCCACTGGTTTTGTTACAACTACGGTTGTGTATTATATGCTAAGAAAAGAAAATGATGTTTATTATGGGATGAATTCACCCTATCTGTATGTTTATGAAAGCCCAGTCTTTTATAAACATACAGTGAAATGTAATTTACTCATCTTCCTTTAAGTCGTGTTAAAAGTTCACTGACACATAATTTATAAACACAAATGATCACAAACTCTCACTTTGGGCGATACATATTTCTGTTACCACTGACATAAGAACACACAAGGTGGATAGAAGTGGCAAGACATGCCGCTGTAGTTTTCTTTTAGCATCTGCTTGTCAGGATGAGATACTGAGCCCGTATAATAATATCAGCCTCCTCAGCTCTGTCCTGTCCTCCATGGCTTTGGAACAACAACAACAACAACAACAACCGCTTGATTGAAAGCTGAACCAATGACTTTAGCACTTACAAAAAAAAAAAATCTAGTTTGTTTGTAATATTTATAATTGAAATAGGATATGATATTAGATTTCTTAAAAATAAAAGGGGGAAAGGTGGTGCAGAGGTTAGAGGAGGCCAGCCTGTGATCTGAGGCACACACACCTCCCTCCATCCTCATTTGCCCCTCATTACTCATTTACGTAAACACAAATCAGAATAAGCTTTATTGTCATTGTACTGAAATACAGTGAGAATATGTTTGTACAGTCATGTGAAAGATGGGCGGAGTGCTGCTGCAGCAATGTGCCTTATCGTGCCTTATTAAGAGCCTTATCTTTTTTTAGAATGCTTTTAGATTGAAAAAGGGAAAAGGCCATGCGGATAGGATAACAGCATCACAAAAAAGATCTCTTCACACCTTGTCCTCATCAGGACACAATTTAAGACATCAAAAAACTCTACCAGCAAGCACATTTATAAACCATTACATATGCATTTGATGGCAAGATGATGAGATTTGTCCATGAAGCACTTCCAGATAGCACCATAGTCCTGTTAAGATGTTGGTGTCAGCCGGTAAAGCTCTGATAAGCCTTCACAGAAGTTCTCGGGGGGAGGGGAGTGGCATAGACATAACTTTTCCTTAATCGACACATATCTCAGGAGAAATTTGATAAGTCGACCTACTTCAAGGCCAACTAGTGGAGTCAGATTCAGATAAGCCACAATTGTTGATTTTTTTCATGCAGACTGTTTTTTTTTTCTTGCCAGCCTTGAGCCCTGCTGGTGCTTTCGATTCCAAAATGGCCAGATTTGTGGGCATTCCACTGGTCTGTACTTATGAGCCCCCTCCAATGTCGTCCCCAATACGCTGGCGAGTCCCAGAAGCCGCACGTGGCCCACGATTCTCACAAATCGCTTCCATACTTATAGTTTAGTTCGTAAAGCAGCTGATTTTGAGTACCCGAAGCACAAACCAAACCTTCACACAGACTCTGCAGTTTTGCCATGGCCGAAACTGCTGCTGCCGTCTTCTTTAACAGCTGATAACATAGGTATCGGCCAATGCCAAAAAGCAGAAACCCTGCTATCATGGCTCCAATTATATAAACATCTTCGGCGTCCTCCTGAAATAATACGGAAAGATACATCAGCTCCCAAACTTCCCATGGATCCATGACGTATCCTGCCACATGCGTCTCAGTGGGGCATGAGGGCTCTCCACGACCCTGTCGCTTTGTTGAAAACATTTTATGAATTGCATTGAAAGTCCAGCTGACCAGATCTATGACAGTAGTTTTAGTTTCAGAAGATGTGTAAAATAGGAGCTATGATACACAGACTGAGAGCAAAAAAGCAGGAGGAGGACAGGAGAGCAGCAGGAGGAGGAAAAAGCTTCCACCTTGCATGAGAGCGAGTGAGAATTGTCAAGTCTTCATGCGAGTTCACTGGCTGTGGCAACCCCTGAAGAAGGGAGCAGCCAATACTAACAACACTTCATGATCATTTTTGCTGCCATGTCAGCCATTTTGTTTATTTTTTCATTAAATACCTTTTCTTTACTCTTAACCTGAGTTGTCTGAGTCCTCCATGCATTTTCTGGGTTCAAACCAATATCAAATCCTTACATAATATTAACAAAACATTTGTTAAAATAGATTAGGAAACGCTGCTGTTGAATATTTGGAACAACTGTTTGCAGTAGTTTCTTACCAAATGAATGAGGTTACTGTATATTTAGTTTACAACTTAATTATTAACCAACCAAACAATTATAGAATATGAGGATGCAAATGCAAATTTAATAAATTCTCTGTTATTAGTCCAAAATAAAAATGGGAGCTTTTCCTTGCCCTCATTTGATGTTCATTTGAACAACTTCTTCAAAGTCTTTCTTTTCTTCCTTCCTGTTGCTTCCTGCTGTTGAAGACTGCAAAATATTTCTACTTAGTCTGCTGAATATCTCCATTTTTGGATCAATCAAGCTTTCAGAAACCACAAATAAAGAACAAAAACAATCAATCTGTATCTGACTCGGTACATACCTTTGTGTCCAAATCACAAATAGTCATAAAACTGTTTTACAATCAACAAAGCAATCAATAATTTGGAAACATGGCTGTATGGGGAAACAGGGTGTTTTTAAAAATATATATTTTTAAAGCTGATAAATGTCTTTTAAAAACCCCATGACTCTATAGAGCTTCATTTTAAATCTTCATTGTTTTAGTTCCAGAATTGCGCTGCTCAAGGTGGCTGCATGTTGGAGTAGCTCTCTTACATTCATTCTGAGTTTTTGCTTTTGAAAACTTTAATTACTCTTTTTTTCTGGATGTTAATAACTTTTTCGGATGATTTTCCTCTGGTATCAGATGCTGTTCCGCTAGAAGAATTTTTACTGAAAACTTTTTTACTTTTGGACATTTGTTATGATGCGTAACCATGACAACAAGGTGGTTTTCTACAGCTGGGAGCAGCTGATTAACATCTCAAAAGCTAAAAAAAATACCTCAACTACAGCCCCAATCCCAAATGAGTTGAAAAGGAGGTGCCGTATGCATTCCCATCTACCTGGAGGCAGTGCTTGCATGCCTGACCGCAGAGATCTTGGGGGTAGCGGGAAACGTGGCTCTTGACAGCAGGAGGATTGAGATCGTCCCCTGGCACCTGCAGTTAAGTCTGCAGCGATGAGGCACTCGACAGGCTGCTGGGAGAAATGACATCGCTCGGAGAGGAGTTCTGCCTGGCAGCCAGGCAGTCCTGCTGCCCAAGAGGATCAAGAGTTCTGCTGGGTCTGGGTGGACGGATCGGCATCTGCAGCCAGTTTCTTCAGATTTGCTGTGGGATGGACTGCTGCAGATCCTCCCTGTCCAAAGCCATCAGCATCTAGAACAACTCTTAATGAAACCAGGATGATGAGCTACAACAACAATTAATTTCCCTTTGGGATCAATAAAGTATTTTTGCATTGAATTGAATTTATCTCCTTTAGCCAGATCATTCTATAAATCAACATTTTGATTTAGAAATGCCAGGTTTGGCTCAAATCTGATGAAGATAAACATAACTTAAACAGTCTTACATCTTCTCACTCAAATTTTCATGATGATCTTCAGGCAAAGACAAGAGAGGGTAATGAATGTCAAAGCAGACACTACATCTGCTAAAGAGACAATCCCCTTCAAAATAAAAGATGACTAAATGTCAAAATATGTCTTTTCCACGAGTCACATCAGTAGAGTTTCAACCAGTGTGTCTCTTGGGGACATGACTGTATTTTAGTTGTCCTTTGTGTTTTTAGGTTTGTTCCCTTTTAGATTGTTTTCGCCCCTCCTGTGTTTTCCCGATTCTTGTGTTTAGTTCTGGTAAATGTTTTCATTGTTGGTCCTTGTTGTACACCTCTGTGCCACCAATCACTTTTCCTCACTCTCCATTTTTCCAGTCAGCATGCCACACCCATCTCCACCTGTTCCCCGTTTCATCAGTCACAGCTGCAGACTCTCCACTCATCAGCCCAAGTCTTACTTCTGCCTCAGTTCAGTTTTATTGATTCTCATGCCACGTTCGGTTTTCCTCGGTCTCCTCCACGTTATCTAGAAGTAGTTGTTGGTTTTGCTGCCAGGCCAGCCTTTGTTTAATTTAAATTAAAGTTTTAGTTAAAGTTAAAGTTTTCAGTTTTCCTTGGGTCCAACCTCATACAGCGGTGATGTGTCCTATTCTACTGACCTTTTACAGCCTCAACACTAGACTTTAAAATGCAAAAAATAAAATTACCATGGTTTTAAAAACACGTCTCCAAATATGAACATTTTCATGAAGGATTCTGAATTCAAACAGCTCGTGTTGTGATTGAAGCTCATCTTCCGGCTCCTTTTACTCAGCTATCAACCATCCAGAACACACCAGCACATCTTCATACCAGAATCAAACTCCAACAAGGCTTATTCTCATTTTATTTTGTCTCAACATGAACCTCATCTAACACCAGTTACATCTGTCCAGTCCTCCCAGGTGTTATATTTCAGTCAGTAGATGTTTTTACCTGCAGCTGTGATGTGATCTGATTTCCTCAAGAGGATGATGTTAACATGGAGGGTTTGATGGAAATATTAAAGAAAGTATCAGTATATTTAATGCTGCTAAGTTTCCCCTCTTTTAATTGGTTTATACTAAAAAAAAACCTTCCATTATAAGTGTTTTACAGGTTAAACTCAGATACAGAGATGTCTGGTGAGCAACACAGCGACATGTATGGAAAACTAAAACCATCATTTATGATCTTGCCAAACACAAGAGTCTGTCAGTGATTTATTTACAGAGTTCATTGTTGATGGACTAAACAGAATCATCAACATTTTATTGATCTGAAACTGTTAACGACCTCCTCGTACCAGTTTAACAACGTAGCCTGCTGGGTTAAAAATTATTTTTCCCTGAATTTTACAAACCTGTTCTTCGCATTCAGTCTGTGAGGTTTATCTTCAGCATGTAATTTTTTCTAAGAAGAATATAAAGCTAATTAAAATCCTCTACAGGGATTTTGATGCTGGCACCATCTTCCTATGATATAAAGTTTATTTTTATGGAGACTTTTAAAAGCTCCTCTGCAGGGACGACTTCCAACTTTTTGCAGCGTCAGGATCAAGTAAGCGATGCAGATCTGACATGAAATTTATTTCACCGATAATAAACTACAGAATTTCTTGAGAACTCTGACGGTACCTTCCAGGGGCGATTCTAGAATCTTATCTTTAGGGGTGCTTGGCCCCCAGTGTTGACAATGCCTTTCAGGAGTGAACATTAGCGTCAAAAGCATTTATAAAGTGGGGGGACACAATGGTGGTGGTGGTGGAAGTTTGGGGGTCCTCCCCAACAATATTTTGAATAAAGTAGATACTATTTCCTGCATTCTGGTGTATTTAATGAATTTTTAAACATCTCTGTTTACCTAAACTTGATTCAGTTACTATTTTTGAGAGCATGGCATAACAAGAAATAGCGCTAAGCTAGCGGCACACAATACAGACACACTAGCTAAATATACTACAGACGTAACACTCCGTTTTACATTACACAGTCCATTAAACGTTTTGTATAAAATCTTAGTGTTAACGGATCATAACAAAGACTAAACTTATGTAAGCAGAAGTTGCAACATAGATATATCTACATTTAAAACACACAAAACAAAGCACAAGTTAAGAATTAACATTTCATTTAACCATTAAGTGTACAATGTAATTATGACAAAAAAAAAAAAACCCCAAAAAACCCTGCCTGCTGGGTTAAAAATGATTTTTCCCTGAATTTTACAAACCTGTTCTTCACATTCAGTCTGAAGTTTATCTTCAGCATTAAAAATAAATAAATAAAAAATAATAAAATAAAAAAACTGGACTTATAATGTAATTATGACCAAAAAAAATAAAAATGGAGATTTACCTGTAGTTACCTTTGTACAGATGAACACATGGTACTTCTTGTTTATCACTGCTGTATTCAGCTGCTCATGATGGCCGTGGGGTTTTATCCATCTTGTTTTTCCAGACTCCATTTAGGTTTTGGAAATGGAATAAACTTGTCACATTTTTCATTATGCTACTGTCTTTACTTACTCTGCTCAACCCGTTTTGCATTTGTAATTATTTTTCTATGCTTGACATGCGTTTTTGTCTTTCAGCTGCACCTGCACCTTCATCTGGACCTGCCATTCTGTGTTCGTTTGTCTCTCCTTCCTGTCCTCTCAAACCCAGCTGGTCAAAGCAGATGGCCGCTTGTCTTGAGTCTGGTTCTGCTGGAGGTTTCTTTCCTTTAAAAATGGAGTTTTTCCTTTCCACTGTTGCCACTGTGCTTGTTCAGGATGGGAGACTGCAACAAAGCCAAGATTCAACTCGTCTGCTGGCCTCCTTAGATAGAGAACTTTAATAATTGGCTTTTCTATGTATATATATATATTCTATGTTCCTGTAAAGTGCCCTGAGACAAGTTTTTTGTGAATTGGCGTTATATAAATAAACTAAATTTAATTAAATAAACTGTATTTTACCCTCTAAACAGAGTAACGCTGTCTGAATTATATGTTCCCTACTGACAACGTTTAACCATTTTTTCCTGATGATTTTTCACAAAATCCTTCTGACCACAAAGCGTTCGAAATGCAAACCCTGACATTATTGTCAGAGGAAAAGGGGGTGGAGCTCCTGCAGGTAAGGGACATTTTTTTCTTCACTAGCTCAACGAGGCGCATGCGTTCTCCCTGCTCCCTGTTCTCCCTGCTCCCCTCCTGCTTTTTTGCTCTCGCTGTCTGTGTATCGGAGCAGCTCCCATTTTTTTTTTTTACACATCTTCCGAAATGAAAACTACTGTTTTGGATCTGACCAACTGGACTTTCAACATAAATTACAAATCTTTTCAACAAAGTGACAGGGTCCTGGAGAACCTTCATCTGCTCGGACAAGATGCATGCAGCTGGATAAATCTCTGCAGGGGATGTGTCTACCTCTGCTATCGAGCGAGGACGCCGAAATTGCATATAATTGGATTTATATTAACAGGTTTCCTGTTTTTGGAATAGTCTGGATCCTGGTTTATCAACATACAAAGAAGACGGTCGCAGCTAATCTGGACCTCGACAGGCTGCTGTCTATGTGAAGGTCTGGTTCGTGCTGGAGGACTCAAAATCAGCTGATTTACGAGCGAAACCGTAAGTTGGAAGTGATTTTGGATCACAGGCCACCTGCGTCTTTGGGACTCGTCAGCATGAAAAACCATCTTGAAGAGGCTCGTAAGCACGGACCAGTGGATTGCACCCTAATCTGGCCATTTCGGACCTTGGAAAGTTATCAGTACAGACTCAAGGCTGACGGAAAATAGTCTGCCTGAATAAATCAACAATTGTGGTTATCTGAATCTCTCCCCAGATGGCCTAGGAACAGGCCGACTTATCAATTTCTAATGGGAAATGTGTAAACTAAGGAAAAGCTTTGTCTATCGCAACCACCTTCCCTCCCTCCCCCACCCCCACTTATGTGGAGTCTTATCAGAACTATGCTGGCTGACCATCATCTTATCAGGACAATGGACTTTTTAGTGCTTCATGGACCGCCTTGTTGTAAAATACATATGTAACGTGTTCATAAATGTGCCTAGCTGGCAGGGTTTTTTAATGTCTTAAATCTTGCCCTGATAGGACAAGGTGTGAAGAGATCTTTTTGTATTGCCACTACCCTCTCCTCATGGCTTTGTCCCTTTTTCTTTCTAAAAATGTATTCTGAATAAGAATAAGAAGGCCGCGCTTTATAGCAGCAGCTTTGTGCACTCCGTCCATCTTTCGGACCGCTGTACATGCATGTTCTTGTTGTATCTTGGTGAACTGATAAGCTTATTCCGATTCTGATTTCACTTTGGGACAAACTGAGGTAGCTAATTGGTCAGTTGTTGACAAGCATGCTGGACTGATTGACAGTGGCAATGAGGCTCAGACTCCATCCATCATCTTTATCCGCTTCTTCCTTTTGGGGCTGCGGGAACCACTGGTGCCAGATGGGGGAAAAAAAATAAAAGGCTAAAATTGAATGAATTGAATGCAAAAAAAAAAAAAAAAAATTGCTACTGGTACCTTCTGTATCTTACCTTCAAGTTGTATTTTTATAGCTGAAAATTAAGGTAAGCTGTTGTATAAATACTCAGTCTCCATGTATCCACTTTGCTCTTGTGCACATTTTTAAATGCTTTTATCAGTGCCACTAAACATTTGTTCCTTGACTTTCCATTTCTTGAAGTCCCAAGGCTATAAATATTATTAACATGAAAATATCAGCATCTCCATCAGTGGAACCAATGAAACCACTGCAATTTTCACGGCTCCTGCCTTCACTGACTGTAGCCATCTGGTTCAAACTGCCTGACAGGCTCAGGAACATTGATATGGATGATCCAATGAACACGTCTGTGCAGCCAGCAGTAAAATATTTAAGGTTTTGCCTTTGGCTAATTTGTTTAAACAGAGGCTGACACTTCCCCTGGCTGCACCGACTCCATCTGCTGTGATAGCCGGTTTAGTCTCAGGACAAAAAAACACAACTCAACAACAGCATTGGTAGCCATTAAAGCGAGGGCTGATCAAAGATCCACAGCATGTGCTCCTGCTCCGGTGGCTTCAGATCAGCAGCTAGGGCCGTTCAGTGTGATGGATTAAGTTTCAGAAGTGCACAGTGGAGTCACTCTGAGCTGCACTCATGTTCTGTAAGTCTGTCATCAGGGACACAAATGCAGTTTTAATTAAAAAATGTAATCACTGCATGAAAATGAATTATTTAAGACACTCTGTAATGTTCCAAAACAATAGATTTTAATCATGAGCCTATTGCATTCTTCTTGCAGAGAAATTCAACTGTGTTTTCTGTCAAGTGATTTCCTTTAACGTGGAAAGGCACATTGTTGCGATGATGGGGTGGGGGGTGGTAGTAGAAAGCTGCACTGCAATAAGATCAGTTTACGTGCCAGTGGTTTTAGTGTTCCAGCTGATGGCTTCTGGTTTTATGAGGCTAATGTTTAAGAAACAGCAAAACAAGAAGGGGAGTCTGTAACATAAATGCATTCATCTGGTGCTGCAGAAGCTTGGACTGGTGGGAACACAAATGTTGGGGCAAATTGTTTTTTAAGGAAATTGAAGGATTAAAAATAAAAATCAGCTAAGACAGAACAGCACTAATAGTCACACGAGAATGTTAATTATGCCAAAATGTACTCATATTTTTCCATTTATTTTGACATATTTAAAGAATCATCTGTTTTTATCAGGCATGTTTTCTCAAATTAATACTTAACCTGAGTAGTATGATTTAATGAAATTCCAGCTAATGCAAAAAACACAAACATTTGATTAGAAAGTTAAACATTTTAAATGAAATCTGATATGATTGATACACTGAGACTCAGAAATGTAATCACACCAGTTTATATACGTTGTGCAGTGGTGCTTGACGTATCTGAAATGGTTCCTGGTGTTCATCATACGTCTCCTGAGGACACTTTGGTGAAATGTCATTAGTATTAACTTCTTCTCTTCAGTATTTGATGTAATAACATGACGTAATCTGTGTTTTTCTGTTATTTTCTTTGAGTTGCTCTTGTCTCTATTCCCCTTGTGATTTGTATATTTGTCTTGTGATCCTCGTGTTTTCACTCTGTTTCTGTGCTACTCATCACTCACACCTGTTTGTAATTAGTAATCATCCCAGGTGCTTTCATTTCTCCCTCTCCCTCAGTCCTACTTAAACTTCTGATCACTGCTCCATGTCGGCTGATTATTCTGAACACCCTTCAGACGGCTTGTTCTTCCTTGTGTTTTCCTCAGTTTGTCGTGTTCCTGTTCCCTCCATGTTCAATGGAAGTTTTGCTGTCACGTTCAGCCTTTAGTTGTTCATTAATAAACATCTTTATTTTACTTCCTGCTCCTCATGTCTGCCTGCACTTGGGTCTAACCCAGACGTCGCCAACCTTTTATGATCAAGAGCCATTTTTACTCCCCTAAATAAAATGTGTCCAGAGCTATACAACTGGGATTATCAACTGGTGGCCCATGGGCCACTTTAGGTTTGTTGGCGGAGATTTTTGTGGCCAGTAGGGGTGACATTATAAAGCAAAAAATATTTAATGATTTTAATTTTTTTTTTTTTTTTTACAATTTAAGCCAAATGAAAACACCAGATTCTTGTAAGAGGGTGTGTGGGGGAGATTGTTTATTTTTTATTTTTTTAAATAAACAAAACTATGAACTGTGTATGTGTATTGTTTTATATGGGAAAACTTAAGTGTCAAAATTCTGTAAAGCAAACGTTTGAGTATTGAGTATTTGCAAAAGAAATGACAAAGCATCTAAAACTTGTATGTTTTTGGTGTTTGTATAACAACCAATATTCAGTTATGTCAGTTTTGGTCCAAGCTTGAAAGAGCCGCTGTGGAGGGACCAAAGGGCTGCATGTGGCTCCAGAGCCGCAGGTTGCAGACCCCTGGTCTAATTGAAGCGGGCCGTGAATAAATGAGCCGTACACCCATGTCCCCCATTGCTGAGAGATTTGAATAGTGAATGTCTGCAATTTTCGAGATGAGTGTTTTTCTGGACTGGAATTGAACAGGGAATGCAAGTAAACAATATTTTTGGTGCAAGATATTAAAGTGAGCGGGAGTTACACTTTATACTCATTTGAGAACCCTGTAAGCAATGTAAAAAAACTGGAAAGCATAGTTTTCTTAAATGATTGTGGTGGTTGGTTTACATTTATTATATAGTGGCAGCCAGCCATCTTGCATTTTCAAGTGGCAACCCAATTTTTGATAAGGACTTTTCTTATTCCTTTATGTAACCATACAGTACCTCACCTACACTGCCTGGCCCAAAAAAGTTACCACCAGACTCTCATCAGACCACATGACCTTCTTTCATTACTCCAGAGTCCAATCTTTATGCTCCCTAGCAAACTGAAGCCTTTTTTTCCTGTTCGCCTCACTGATTAGTGGTTTTCTTAAGGCTATACAGCTTTTCAGTCCAAATCCCTTGAGTTCCCTTTGCATTGTGCGTGTGGGAATGCTCTTACTTTCACTGTTAAACATAGCCCTGAGTGCTACTGTCGTCGTCGTCGTCGTCGTCCTTCTTCCATTTGATTTCACCAAACGTTTGTGTGATCACGATCATTCAGGATTTTTTTCCGGCCACATTTCTTACTTGAAGATGATGGGTTCCCACTATCCTTCCAGTTTTTAATGTGTTGGACAGTTCTTAACCCAATTTTAGTATTTTCTGCGATCTCCTTAGATGTTTTCTCTGCTTGATGCCAATGATTTGACCCTTCTCAAACAGACTGACATCTTTTCCACAACCACACAATGTGACTTTCAACATTGTTGTTTAAGAAATGAGAAGCAACTCTTCTTCTTCTTGAATTTTCTTTGGTGGTTGGCATTCAAGATTTTGAAGCATTACCGCCATCTGCTGTTTGTCAACTGGAATGTTGCTCAAAAAAAAAAAAAAAATCCATAAGAATGTATAAAAAACGCTCATATTCTCTCGAACAACTGAGTCCTTTTCAGGTATTTCAACAAGATGTTGGTACTTGCAGAACTTGAATTTTCTTGTAACCGCACTACAGGGTCAAATCTGACGTTTATCGCATTGAGTCTATGAATCATTTTGTCATCTTTCATGATGGTATTTTTGGCAGATCATTAGCACATGTTGTATGGTCTCATCTTCCCCACAATAGTCACATTTACCCGTGTTATGTTTCCCTATGATGAATAATGTCCTGTTCAATCATGTGTGTCTAAATCTGAGTCTCGAGACGACAGTTTCTTTCAGCTCTTCTCATTTCTCCAGCTTTTCGTTGAATTCTGTAGAACCATTGACCTTTTCTTTCTTCTTCCCATTGCTTTTGCCATGTTTCCCTCATTCTCTGCTTTGTGATGCTTTTTATTTCTGCTCGACTGAATTTTACCTCTATTTCCACTGAGTTGTTTTTGGTGGCCTCCTTTGCAATTTTATCTGCCATTTCCTCTTATCCCTATGTGAGCTGGAATCCATAAAAATGTAACTGTTAACCCCATCATATTATTTTTGAATAGTGTTTGCTGTATTTCTGTCAATATGTCTGGTCTGCTTTCTGATCAACAGTTTTTTATACTAATTACTGATGAACTGGAATCTGAGCATATGACTGATCTGAGTGGTTGATTATCTTCTATCCATTGAACTGCCAGTAATATTGCGACCATTTCTCCTGTGTATGCTGATAATTTTGTTGTTTAATCTCTTCCCTACTTTAACTCCAAACTCTGGTATAATGAATGCTGCCCCTATTTGTCCTGCTGTATTTTTTGAAGCGTCTGTATATATTTTTACATATCCATAATATTTATTGTGTTCGATAACTGTATTTGAAATCAATCCATTTCTATTTTGTTCTAATATTTTAAAGTAAACTGTTGGGTCCGAGTAACCATAGATGTATGTTTGAAAGTGGAACTGTTGCGCTGACATTAAGATCATCTAATTGAATTTCTGCTGACTTTTGATTTATGGTCCATCCAAAGCTTTTTGTGGGTTTCTTTTTTTTCTCCCAGCAAGGTTTTTAATATTTCTTGTGTTGGATGGTTTTGTTTGTGTCCTTTCAGATTTGCCCAGTAGTTTAATGCTAATTGTTCTCTTCTAATGTTCAGTGGTGGTTCTCCCATTTCTACTAATATTGATCCTGTATGTGTTGTTTTGAATGCCCTGGTAATAATCCTTAATGCCTGATATTGAATACTGTTTAACTTTTCTAAATTTTTTTCTGAAGCTGAACTATAAACGATACTCCCATAGTCTATTATTGATCTGATTAATCCTGTGTAGATCATTTGTGCTTTCCTGTCAAACACCTCATGATATTTAGAATCCTTTTACATTTGTCTAACTTTTTGGATGTGCACTGTCCAGTCTCTCATCAAACCAGATGCCCAGAAATTTTAACTGTTTTTCTCTGTCAATTACTTTCCTGTACAACTCGAGTTCCTTTTATTATTACGCATGTTTTTTTTCTTGTGAAAATAATTGATTTTGTCTTTTCTACTGAAAATTTTAATCCCCATTTGACCGTTTAACTTTTTTTTTTTTATTGCTTCCTGTACCTTTTTTTTTTATAATAAACTGTAGATTTTTGCTTCTCTTCCACAAAGCCCCTTCATCTGCAAATAAATACCTTCCCATTCCTGTTTCTACACCATCAAACATGTCGTTTATCATTATAGAGAAGCAACTCATTGCACCAGTAGGGGTTAAATAACTTGTTGCCAGCTGAAAGATAATCACCCATGCAGTAGTTATCCAATAGGAGGCTCGTACCTATTTGCTTAGTTAAATCCAGGTGGTGACTTTGTTTTTGTTTGTTGCCAGGCAGTGTATTTATCAAGTTCACAGGACGGACAGTATTTCCATTTCCCATCTTAGCTCTGTGTCGGGGGACAAAAAGGAGCTTTCTTCCTTATTTATTTGATGAACAGGGATGTGTAATTGTGTCTATTGTCAGATCTGTGGGTTTTGCCTCTACTTGTGATTATTTTTATTTAGTTTCTGAGTCTGTTTTTCCAGTTTCTCTCCTGTAATTTCTTTAAGGGGTCTCAAACACTTGATGATTTCAATGGAAAAATTAAGACTTATGTTCTTGTTTTTAGTATTTCACCCTGCTTTTATGGCACCCTGATTTATTGTTTTGTACACTACTCTTATTTTAACTGCATTTATTTACTGTAGTTTATGGTTATCACTGTTTACTGTTGTTGTCTGTACTTTATATGTTCTGTCTGGAACAGGTCTCTTGTAAATGAGTCCTCGTGTGGCTCAATGAGACAAGCCAGTATAAATAAAGGTTGAATAAATGAACGTAGTCAGCTCCTGCTACACTCACCTGTTCCTCATTGTTTTTCCCCAGGTGTTGGTTATTGCGTCTCGTTGGTGTCCCTTTTAGTTCAGCGTCTTTGTTCCCACCTTGTCCGTAGATTGTGCTGCTACGTCTTCATGCTCCATTTCCTCTATGCCTCCCCTTGCTATTTTTTTTTTTTTTTTTTTTTTTTTTTTTTTTTTTTTTTCCCCCCCCTTTTTTTTTTTTTTTTTTTTTTTTTTTTTTGTAATTTTTTTGCTGCCTCAACAGCTTTTCTTTTTCGAGTTTCGATTAATAATTAAAGGTTCTTTTATTTCACCCCTTGAGTTCCTCCGAGTCTGTCTGCACTTGGGTTCAACAAACAAACTCCGAGCACGTTACCTATTTTGCTTTGCTTGCACTACATGAAATCTTTTGACTCTGCAAAAATGCAACTTTGTGATGATCACTTAACATTAATATGAGGCCTGCTTACAGTCACTGGAAAAAAAAACCCTTTTTGCCTAATGGGTAAAACCTTATCAGTTAATTATTTGTATACAGAAGGAGCGTAACCGTTGGCATTGTTCTTCTTTTTGTTCCTCCAGCAGAGCAGTGTTTTCCCCAGATTCTTCATTTCTCGCAGGTCTTTTTAAGTATGTTTTGTCCTGGTCAGCTATTTGGTCATTTTATAATAATGCAGCAGTCTGTTTCAGCAGAGCGGTTCCTTATGGGTCAGCAGTGCAGGCAGCAGAGACATCGTAAAACTTACAGCTTGAGAGTAAGAATTGTACACGAGCGGGACGGTGAGCACACAAATTAAACCCAAACTTGCTGTTTGACGGACGTGCTCGGTCACAGATCGCTGTGGGCTGCCTCGCTCTTGTCAGGGAAGCAACAGGCTTGAGTCAGCTGCAAGTTCTCAAACTCTCAAGCAATGCTGTCAAACTTTACACGCTCGTATAGCTTGGCACTGAAGTTCAAAATGTGGAATAAAACACAGTTTTGAAGTAAACATTTTAATCTGTGTATCAGTTGTATGAAGCAGTTAAGAACCTGATTAGTCAAAGGTCAAATAAAGATTTGAAGAGACTTCTGACTTCAGCAATAAAAGTGTATAAACTTTGTTGGAAAATTTAGGTTTTTTTTTTTTTGAGAGGAAACCAATAAATTCATAGGCATTTTAGTGTTGTGCGACATATTTTAATAATTGAGCTCAGAGGAGAAAGTTTGAAGGGAAAGAAGCAGACCAGCAAAGATAAATACACCTTTATTTAACAAAAATCATCAAAACAGAACAAAAGGACAAAATCAATACATCTATAGGCTGTGGAATTTTCCATATTCTTTACATATTTTTCCCCATTACAGCAAAAAAAAACCTGTGAAGGTGTTGAATTGCTCTTGATAATTCAGCCATGAGCCATTTTTTCCCATCTTTTGAACCTTGAACTATTATTTGATGTAAAAGAAGTTGTCCTTTTTGATATCTTACATGATGAAATCCTCAAATCATTTGGGATCTTTAAACTCCCATAAACCCATGATATAAATAGTTGTTCTAAGAGCCGCACTTCTCTTTCCTAAGGTTCCATTAAACAAAATCTATTGCACAAAGTGTAATTACAGCGCAACTCATTCATTTTCCCCTTGTTAATTTATTTATGTGTTTATTTATGTATGAAGTGTGGACTCGCTCAGTATTGATCGTAGTTTTCATCCCAACACTGACCGGCTGAAGTGAGCGCTGAGGCGGCAGTAGGGCACCACTGATGGTAACACGAACACCAAAGTCAAGTCATCTTTTTTAATAAAGTGATTGGTTTAGGATTTATTGCAACATACGAATCACTAATTGTACTTAATTCCCCATAATTGCAAACTACTCTGTTCAGAACAGTTATGACTTGCAAAAACCAACTTGGCTGCATATTTTTACATGTGCTCTAATGGATGTAGCTGCTGCATTAAATTTCAATTCCAACATCCCAATATGGTTGGACAACCTGCAAAGTGCAGAGTGTCTTGATGGCTGAACCTTAGCAATTGTTGCCAGGGCAAACAATGTTGCTACGCATGGCTCAAGCCCAAGAAGTTATAAACATCCTCTGTTTAAGCCTTGCTCGTGTCAGTTTAGGAAAATACCAACTGAATGCTCAGATGAATATCAGTAAACAGTTTATTCTAAGAGAGGGATGACAAAAAGGGATGCAAAGAGGAAAATCAGCATGAAGCTGAAGTTGTGGCTGCTCAGTAGAAACACCCCAGGTGTGCAGAGGTAAGTCTCTTGGAGAAAGAAACCACAGTGCAGCAAGGACTACATGACTTTTAGCCAAACTGATTAGTTAACAAAATTGAATATGTGCCAGAGCCCTGCTTATTGTAGAATGTGACTCCTCACCCTGTGCAGCGATTAGGAAGCTGCCTGTCGCTTTGTGACGTCAGAACATTATTGGCATTCAAGCATTTTCGTGCCTAACAAGAAGCTTGGAGTCATAAAAGCTGATGCAGGGCGGTAAAATTGTTTGATCACTTCATCGAACCATCTGTCCAGAGATTTCACTTTATTCAGTCAGTAAGCATAAAAACAGATTTGCACCGTTCTCTGAATTATAGGTAGGAAAAATTTCCATTCATCCATTATCTTTACCCGCTTTTTCCTTTTTAGGGTCATGGGGGTCACTGGTGCCCATGTCCAGCCATCACTGTGCGAGAGGCAGGGGACACCTTAGACAGGTTGCATGTCCATCACAAGGACACAGAGACAAATGAGACAAACCATTCACACCTAGAGACAATTTAGAGTTACCAATCAGCCTAACATGCATGTTTTTGGTCTGGGAGGAAACTGGAGTACCTGGAGAAAATGCATGCATGCACAGAGAGAACATGCAAACTCCGTCCAGAAAGGTCCCGGGCTGGGATTTGAACCGGCGACCTTCTCACTGAGAGGCAACAGCTCTAATAACTGCACCACCATGCTGCCAGGATTTTTTTTTTCCATTTAAAATGTTTTTGGTTCAGTTCATCACCTCTCCACTTGTTCAAATATTGTTGGACAAGATGCTAAACTCTTAATTTACAGAGTGCATATAAGTGTGCAGTTTTGTAAAAAATAAAATGAAATAACTACTGTGCACAAAAATGAGTGTTAATGCAAATGCAGTGTAAAATATTTTGTAAAACAAAGATTAAGTGAAGTCACGCAAGTGTTATACTTGAAATAATGTTCATTCTAAATATGTTCACCTTTTTAGAAATTTTATTTTTTGTGTCGCTGGCAGTAAAAGTGAATGAGTAACAGCTTCCCATAAAGAACTTCTGTTTTTCCTCAGACCCTCCGTCAGGTGTTTTTATATTAGCCTGAAACTGTCTTGTTCTGGGCTGCTCAAACAAGCCAGTGCCAGCCAGTTTCTAGCAGTTTAAACACGAGGAACTGCTTTTCTGAGAAGAAAACAAAAAAGGCCATGAAGCCTACAAATTGCACCTCATGGAAAATAATGATTAGTTGATACTTTGTTGATCTCAGGGACAGCACAGCTTTTTTTCACCCCTCTCTCCTCTGACATGGATACAGTGGTTAAATAGGTCAGTCATAATGAACCAAGGCAAGTTGCTAAGCACATTTAGTCATTCTTTAGCTACAGTTAGTGCTGTGAAAGCAAATACGGTAGATTTAAGGCCACTGGAACCTGAAGAACTAATATAACAAACTTTGTATTATCACTTAAATTTTAGTACAGTAAATGCACTTGTGTTTTATTTTCCTGCTGTTTAACTGCATAAAATCTGGACTAGTAAACGAGTTGTTACTTGCTGTGAAGAGCATTTTCAGCCTTCTCTGGATTTAAAAACTTCTAAATCCTGTCACAAAACAATAATCTGGTGTCTGCTTACAGAAAAGTGAAATACTGACAGTCAACAAAGGTTTTAAGTTCAGATATTCATGTTTGCACTGACTCATTGTTTGGGCAGACAAGGCAGCAGAGTAATTAAATTATATTCATAGGGGACCTCAGACCATAGGATCCTAATGTCATCTGATGGTTGCAGTCTGGCTGCAGATTGTCCAAAATCTGGTTCCTTTTTCTTTACAATTCTGTATGCATGTCCACAAAAGAAGCACTTAACTGGAAATGCTCATCTAATGGTGTGAAAACCAGAGGGAGCAAAGTGTGCAGAACAGCACAGGTCAAAGCTTTTAAATGGTGATCTGTGAACATGACGCATGTTTTGGTTCTTTGCGTGTGCAGAGCTGAATGAGTGCCGGAGAGGGTGAGACTGATCATCCATGCTGGAGAGTATTTTTTGTTCAGTGACCTCCTATTGGAGTCAGCCTCCCCATCATCACAGACATCTACACCTCCAGATGCAGGAAGAGGGCCACCTGCATCATGAAGGACCCCACTCACCCAGCACACACACTTTTTGCGCTCCCCTCAGAAAGGAGGTTAAGGAGCATTAAGTGTAGAACCACTAGACTGAGGAACAGCTTCTACCCCGAGGCTGTTAGACTCATTAATCCCTAGTCAGGATTATCACTAATGCCACTTGGTTATGTGCTGCTGACTATCCATGATGCTGATCTCATGCTGCTGATTTATTTCATGTTGCTATGTTCATTCGTCCTCATCTGCTCACATGAACTCATGTTCATGCTGCTGTTTGGTGCATTGTTTTGTATTACTAGTGCTTAGTGTATTCTTAGTTTAGTGCATTTCTTAGTTCATGTCTTGGATCTTACTGTTTTTCTTTGCAATTTGTATTTTTGTTGGATGTACCTGTGACCCTGTGTACATAGTTTCGTACTATGAATGGGGCGTTTACATGACGCATTTTTAGTCTGAACGGCCATTTAATCCGATTACTTATGTCCATAGCTACTGTGTGAGAGGCGGGGGACACCCTGCACAGGTCCATCACAGGGACACAGAGACAACCATTCACTCCAACACTCACACCTAGGGACAATTTAGAGATTTGGTGTGAAAAAGTAGAAAAAGCAAAACTAAACTGCTGTTAGTTAACAGAACTTACAATGTGTGACACCCTGTTAACTCTAAAATCTGCCTGTGAGCTTAACCAATGGATTCTGTCACTGCTGGCCCACACTGACTGGGTCTTTAGCTGCACTCATGAACCACCAGCAGCAGCTCAGCTGCAACAAGCAGCAGAGCGGTTCAGCTGCAGTCATCATTCTGAACTTAATGAGGTCCATTGATTTGAAACCTGTTAGATTACAACAATTTTTTTTTAACTCCATCACACTCTGAATTTCTCAACATAAAAAAGTGGAACAAAAATAACAAAATAAATAAAGCAGCAGTCATTCAGCTACTTCTTCACTTAGTATACAAGTTATGGCACTTATAGTTGATAGATATCCTGCTGATAAAGGAAGCAGAAATCCCAGACACAAAACATTACACTACATTAGCACTTTGTTTTTAAGTAGGTTTATCATTCATCATCTTATGACTCTGAAGTACATCTGCAAGTTGCAGCTTTAATATTCCTTTTTCTTTCATCTCAAGTTAATTTCTAACACATCAGTTGCTTCTCCAGTGGTAATGATGAAGCTTTCATGGCTGTGAAGAAGTGACGTGTTCCAATGAGGCTGATGGCTCGGTGCCATCCGCATCTCTCACCCTCACAGAATATTGCAATCTGAAAAATGCATCCTCATCTGTTTCAGTGCATCATTTTACTAATGGGATTCCATTTTTTTATCATTTAGAAATGGCCTCAACTGCATCATACACATACTTACACAAGTGCACACACAATCCGATGCAACTGTTGTCTACTTACAGATTATATCTGAACTCTCAGAAAGTCATCTACTGCTGATTAGCTGTTGGAGTTGAACCAATGGCCCTAACTTCATCCCTTTTAGACCACAGAAGCATTCGAAGTCTTACAAGGAAGCTCTTTTTATGAATACTGGTTATGCACCAACAGTTTTACATTGCACGTTTTGTACAGAACTCTAGTTTGTAGATTTTGTAAATGGAAATCTGTGCATTACTCTTTTTAAAGACAACAGAAGATGCAGCTACTCTCCTTGAGTCCTCTATTAGAAAGCAGGTTTGGTGTATGCAGGGAGTCCTCAATGAGCCGTACCACAAAACTTTGTAAGTAAACTCAGGTTTTCCAATTCCAAATATGCTTGTGTTAACAGAAAAGGTTAACATCAACAACAATCAAAATTCTGGAACTACATTAAAAGAAAAAACAAACAAACCTTACAATGATTAATTATTCTGAAATCAGCATAGCTGCTGCATAATAAAGTTTAAAATGCTAAACATGGAGTCACATTCATTGGTTAATTTATCAGTTTCATTGTGCCAGTATAATCAAACTGCACACAGATCAGACAGCAGACCGTGCATTTATAAATTATTTATTCGTGGCAGATATATTCTTGTGAAACTTCAGGATACTCATATCCTGTTTGAGAAAACAACAAGGAAATCTTTTAGAGTTAATCTGCTCTCCAAACTGAGCAGCAGAGGCTTTTTTAGATGGCTGTTCGCTGAAACTTTAAGTCCTAAATGTACGCCCCGACTGCATGAATCATTGTAAAGTGGAATGACCAGAAGTCTACGGGGCATCATTAGACCTTCAAATGAAAGTAATCTGATTGTATCCTGCTTTATACTTTACCTCACTCGCAAAAAAAGAGGGTAGCTAAGTCACTTGTGCTTTGAAGCACAGGAGCAAAACAAATGACTGAAACTTAAAGTGATCCTCTTCTTCTGTGGTACTATCTTTTGTCTGCAAGACAAAAACAAACGAGCCACCAGTTTTATTCAGTTTTCTCTTTGATTAATTGCTTTTCCAAGCAGTAAAACTTATTTGAGAAGCCTAGAGTACAAAATGTTCCACTGCTTGAAAACGTGTGCTACAAAATGGTTTGTCAGCTGTGGGAAACTCCTGGACTCTTTGTTCAGTATCAGAGTCTTGCAGCTGCTACAAGGGAATTAGTAAATTTATCATTTTGTGAATATTGATGCTGCATAACTCAGACAGTGATAAATAACAGTGCAGTGGCTGGAGGTGGATGGGGACTGAGCATTGTCATCAGAAGTATTAACGTGTGTGTGTGTGTGGGGGGGGGGGGGGGATGTTATCTGTAGGTCCTCCCCCATAAAATTTTGAATAAAGTGGATGACATTTTCTGCATTCTGGTGTATTTTAACAAGTTATTAAACATCTACGTTTACCTGTAAGTAAACTTGATTCAATAACTATTTGAGTTTATGGCACAACAAGAAGTAACCTGACCAACAGCTCACCTTGTGTGAATAGAGCACACTCCATTTCTCTCAAGCATCCTAACCGCCCCAACCCAGTCGACAACTGCCTGCACTAATGTAGCACTAAGCTAGGGGCATGCAACACAGAGGTGTCTCCCCCTCCTTCCCCTGCCGCATAGACCAAAAACCCCGAAGAGATGAGCACTCTAGCCAAGTGTCCGGGGAGAAACGGTGCATGCAGTGTGGCAAGTTGTTGTTGGTAACCAGGGAATCCTGGAGTGGAATTCTAGTTGTTTGTGTATTCTGTTAAGCAAGTGGAATGGATTTGTTCATAAAGCAATAGAAATACAGCTGGAATGGGGGGGGGGGTCCAAAATTAATTTTTAAAAGTGAGAGGGACACATCCCCTTCACATACTGTATGATTAATTCTATGCCTATGGGACTGAGGTTTGGAAACTGTGATGCTCAAAGCTCATGTAGAGGACAGGGTGAACTTCATCACTGGTGCCACATAAAATAGAAACATTAGTGATATGTTACAAAGATGAAAGCAAAAATAGTAAAACATGAAAAAGATGCACCACCTGTTGTATTTAAAACAACATTAAAATAAGCATGCCAAAATAACTACAATTTTTATAATTCTACTCAGAGTACAAATTAAAACCCTTTTGGCCTACTTTCTTTACAATATTTCTTATGAATTTAAATCAAGTAAAGTGGACAATCACTACTGATCCCAGGTGTTGCACTAAAAATATGAAATTAAAAACATCTATTTCTACCGCATGGTTCATTATACACAGCGTTCAATTTACATGAAATGATTTACAATCAACTTATTTTAAAGTTAAAGAACAAATGTTAAATGCATTCAAAACTAAACAGATTCAACAAAGAACGTGTGCAGTCTTGTTGAAATGTGTTGAGGACTATCAGCTACGATCACATCAAATTTTTGGTTAATAGCTATAAAATTATGACTGTTATAGCCAGTTGGCTGTGGCAGTGATCTTGGATCTAACTGATTTCTAAAAGTAATCCGTTGTGGATGTACACAATGATTACTTTCTGGCGACGACAGTGATGTTATAAATATCTATTTATGTGTGTGTGTGTATGTATAATGTGTGTATCTATAAGAAAGCCCACTACAGAATGTATTTTTCATCAGAAGCTCTGTGGTTTTAATGTTGATTCTACTTTTATGAGAATCTTTTATTCATGTTTTATTGAGTCTCTTAACTTTCACCTTCATCAGTTGGTTTGGATTGTTAACATGTGAAACCGGAATAAACTCTCGGGGATTGTCAGGATGTGCAGCAAAACTGCTGGCATAGCCCTACAGAACCTCACTGACCTACAGAACCTCACTGACCTACACAAGGCGAGGTCAGTGAACAAGGCCAGGCTGACTCTGGCAGATCCTGATGACCCACTCCATGGTGAGTTCAGGTTGCTTCCATCAGGATGCAGGTATCTGCTGCCCAGATGTAGAACCAACAAACTGAAAAACTCATTCATCCCTGTAGTTATCAGGCTTCTCCACCAACATCAATGACTTCTGTACTGTTATTTTAACATCTTAGTGTCTTGTGTAGTATGGATGTTTTGGATGTTTTATATCTCTGACTGTGAAACAAATTGCCCCTCAGGGATAATAAAGATTCTTGAACTTGTACAAATACAACATATAATGACAGGGCGGCTGTGGCTAAGAGTTGGGGGTTCGAATCCACCAGCAGTCACTTGCCGAAGTGTCCCTAGGCAAGACACTGAACCCCTCGTTGCCTCCAATGTGTGTCCCTCCAGTGTATGAATGTGATAAAGCTCTGATTAGTCTCATTAGAATGATTTGTTCCATTAGTTTTGTAGAGATCTAGTAGGGTGCTGTATGAATGGGTAAATGAGGACACGGATTGTAGTGTAAAGAGCTTTGAGTATCTCGATAAGATAGAAAGGCGCTATATAAGTACAGTCCATTTACCATTTACAACAAAACATCCTCAACAACAGTCTCTTTGTTCCATTTGGGACTGTTGAAATCTTTTGTATTAATTGGGGTTCAAAGACTGCCCTAATGTGCATGTGATTAGTTCCACTTCCCAAATCATTTCCTGCTGAGTCATTTTTTATGCCCTATTACAGACGATGGGACAACGCCAGTAAATGTTTCAGTGGACTGTTGACTCAAGTGTCTGCTCACATCGACTTCATTTGCATTTAGTTTTTAACTGCTTTGGTGCCTCATTTGTTTTACTTTAGGGTTTTTAAATTTATCCCAGCAACAGCAATAAAGGATGAAAAAGGAAGAAGTGGAGCTCGAGAAGCTGAATCTACAAAATCTAGAAATCTGTAGTTCCTCAGTCCTGTTTATTTGAAACCTTTTCAATACGCTTGACTTTTCTGACTCCAAACTTGTCTCTTCGTGGCCTCAAAGTGCATTAAACTGTTCTGTAAATCCATAGAAATGAGTCATTTAGGCACACGCTCGGAGCAGTGTGTAGCTGTCGGGCTCACTGAGGACACTCCTGGCATGAATGATGCACATGTGGCTTGGAAAAGAGCTGCTATCACTTACAGTTCCTCATGACAGTCAGAAAAACAATCTCCTTCATCCTTGATCCACAACTTCCCTCAGGAAAGGTAGGGATTTTTGTGTGAACGGTATGGTAAATGTACTGTACTTATACTGACCACAGATCCTCTTCTGTGCCCCCATTTACCCATTCATACAGCACTCTGTCTTTACAAAGGCTGATCAGTGCTTTAGATCAGGAGTTCTCAAACATTTTAGGTTCAGGGACCCCTTAAGGGGAGATAAAGTTTCAGGGACCCCCTCATAACCCTCATTTTTATTAAATAATTTTCTTCAATTTGTCTCTTCAATGCAATGGAAATATTTGTGTAACATTAATGCTTAGGACCTGTTCTTTGATAGTATTAATATTTTCAATTTTTATACTTTTGCACATGGGGTATTTTTCATTCAAGACACTTAATATTTGTTTTTTATAAAGTAGATGCAGTTTCCTGCATTTTGGTGTTTTTTAATGGGTTGTTAAACATTTACGTGCATAATTTTTGCAGACCCTCAAGCACCAGCTCGTCCCAGTTTGAGAACCACTGCTTTAGATCATTCATACACCGATGGGACACACATCAGAGGCAATGAGGGGTTCAGGGTCTTGCCCAGGGACACTCGAGCATGCGACTGTTGGTGGAATCGAACCATCAGCTATCCCATTGGAGGACGACTGCTCTAACCACTCAGCCATAGCTGCACAGTGTGAAAGATGAGAAAATGGGACGTTTGGATTAACTCATGAAGTATGACCATATAATATGTTTAAGCATCCAATGAGGACTTTCTGTAAGTTTATTTAAAATTTGTGCGATGGTTAATAAAATATTTAAACACATGCACACGCAGACAAGTGCAAAAACTTCACTGTCTGTCTTTGCATTTCAGCTGTGGGTGATATTTAGCTGTGTCTATGATCAGATGTGTTTATTTCGCCTTAGCTTTACATAATTTAACCAGTTTATTACGGGAAAGCGTTTGTCAAGTGATTGTGTTAAGGCGACATGGTTATTTTTCAGGCTGCATCCTCCAGTGAAGTGTACATCCATCTACTTTATTATAAATACCACAGTTACTATAATTCTGTGCCCAGTAATGGAAAGAATGTTCTGCAAGCAAGAACCCATAACCCATTGTGAGATAACTGCTGAGTCACTAGTTCCCATCTATGGCTGTGTCAGAGACTGACAGGTATATTATGTCCTTTTTGATGTCGCAATCAAACGCCTCTATATCGTCTCGGGGAGCGGACATGTTGCCTTGCTCAAGTGTATTTCAGTCGTAGCGGAGTATGGTTGTTAGCTCTCCAGAAGTAATTGCTGTGGTTGCGTCAGAAGGGATTATTTTAAAGAAATTTATTGAAAGAGCTGATAGATGAGAAGTGAGTCACCTCAGATGAGTCGTTCAGTTTAATGGAGGTACATTTACTGAATTAATTGCTAAAAAACAGTTGGGATCTACAGAAAGGCTCAATTAAACTAAATCAGCATTTATATTCAATTCAAACCTGGCTTGTCCTTAAAATGACTTCAGCTTTTATTACAGCAAAAGTAGAAGCGTAAGTGCTTCTCGAAGGTGTTCTTACTTTTGGCAGGGAGGTGCGCAATAAAAAAGTCTGTTCCACCTTTGCAGGGAATTTTCGGGCAGATGATTTCAGTGCTTGGAATGACATCATTAATCTCAAAGGTGGGCATGAGTGCCATCATGAGGTAAGCTGCCTCTCCAAGTGATGTGTTTTCCTATTTGGTTTATGAATATTTGGTTATAGTTTATTTTCTACCACACAAACTGGCGCTTCAGTTCGACTGATAAATGTTTTTCTGTCGGATCACAGCTGCTGATTTTGATTTCCTTCAGGATCTTCAAGGCAAAAATATTTAGTTGAAACCGTCCAGAAAATCCATTTCCCTTTCCTTTCTGTAAAATAACACGAGTAATTTATTTATCCAGAAGGGAAATTCAATTCTAGCAACAGCAGAAAAGTTGTGAGACAAACAAACAAGATAAGAGGCTGACAAAAGCCCTCAACGCTGACAGAAACTCAACAATTATCTGCTGCAGCTGGCTCAGGGCTGCACAACAACAACAACAACAACACAACAGATGTTTCCCCCCGAAAAGCCATTAACAATGCTGACACATTTTATAAAGGAGACTGGTGAAGGTGAGGACAGTCTGCTTGAATACAACAATATTAGATGTTGGTGAATACACAAATGGAGATGAACAAGGATATTTTTTTTAAGATTCTCTAAATTACATGAGGAACTCATTTTTTTTGTTTGTAGTTTTTTTGTGTGTGTGCATTTTTGCATTTAAATCATTTTGCATATAAGGAAAAAAACTGCTTCAGTTCATGTAAAATTTTGCCCTATTTGAACCTTGCTTCAATACATTTGCTTTTTGTTTTTAAAAGACATTCTTTTTACCTTCTATGACAATTGTAGGATTTACCTTTTTGCTACTTTTACCATCGGTTTTGCTACTTTGAGCTATGTTTTGACCATTTTAGCAACTCTTGCTAATTTTAGCTTAAACTTTTTTGCGGCTTTTAGCTTATGTTCGGCTCATTAGAGCCTCCATTTTCCTTTTTTTTTTCTTTTAGACTTTTAATGCTCATTTTAGCATGTTCTGTTTGTCAGTTTCTGCTTTTCCAACAAATGTCAGCAGTCATTCAGCACTCGGCATGCACACTGCAGTTTCTCAGCACTCGGCATGCACACTGCAGTTTCTCAAACACAATCAAGTTTTTGTGTGGATTTGCATGTTAAAAAGTGAGCGAGTCAACAAACACTAAAATTAATCATATCATGAATAAATCTCCATTTTAAAAATTTTATTTATTTGACATATGACACACCAAATCAAATGTAAATGGCTGAGGAGAGCAGTGAAAAGCTCATTTCTATTTAGTTTTAAAATGTCTTATTCCATTTTCTACTGTAAGGTAAAAAACAGTCATTATTTCAAATGGATTCTTGCAGAAAAAAAGAAGTCAGTCTGCCAAATTGATGCTTCTGTCACAAAACTCTCATGATGAAAACAAAAGGATAGTTTTAATATATAGCATATTTTTCAGACTAAGGCTCACTTAAAATCTTAATTTTCTCAAAAATCAACAGTGAGCCTTATGTATTAATTCTGTTTGTGCTTACTGACCTCAAACTGATTTTATGTGGTACAACTGAACAATGTTGAGTTATTGTGAGTGAGTTGAATAAAGTTTGACTTATCTGACTGTTTTGTTTCGCTTAATGCTCCTTATAATCCGGTGCACCTTATAATGCGAAAAATACAGTACTGGTATATATTCTATATTTGTCACTAAGCCACAGAACTCTGGCTCATGTTTGGATTGTGTTCAAGATGTTCAAAGGAAACAACGGGGGGATGCGCTTCAAGCTGTTATTGAAGCAAGGTTCCAAAATACAAATTATTGTTAATTTGGATAATTTCTCTAAAACGAAGCAGCTCGCCCATTTGTTTCCCAGGAAACAGACGTTCACTTCCTCGTACATCTCCCACACTGTGACCTCTGTGGGTTTTATAAAACATGCAGCCCACACTCGACCTCCTTCAGTTGCTCTGCTTGTAATGAAATACATTTGTCAAGAGGCAGTAATAATAGTGAACTCTATTAAATAGAACATGTCGACTTAAAAAAAAAAAACCTGATGTCAAATCACACTAGAATTTAGAGGGACACAGATGGAAAAGATCTAATGAAGCGCTGATATTTTGCTGTAAAATTAGCTTTGAAATGAATCACATTCAACAAACACATTCATCTACTAAATAAGTGTAACTGTAGTGTTTTTTTTTTAAACAATATATTTTAAATCTGTGTTTTAGGTTAATATTTGCCATCATCCAATAAAAAATCCAAAATTTTAAAGAGCAGTCCTCTTCTAAAGATTTTTGTGTTGATGTAGAAACTTTTGAATGTAGACATTTATTCAGAACATAAC
Source organism: Nematolebias whitei (assembly GCF_014905685.2). Classification (NCBI taxonomy): domain Eukaryota; kingdom Metazoa; phylum Chordata; class Actinopteri; order Cyprinodontiformes; family Rivulidae; genus Nematolebias; species Nematolebias whitei. The sequence goes on from NC_056500.1 coordinate 18,105,675, forward strand.
AGAATAACAAAATAAAAAATAAAAAAATCAAACTTTTGTTCCTCCAAGGTTTTCACTGTAGTATTTTATCTTTTTCGTTGCACATTCTTGACCATGACAGAAAACTGCACTTAAACACGTCATCCGACCAGTTACAAAAGGGATTTAAGGAGGAAGCAGAATGGAAAAATAAATAAAATGCAGCCAACAAAATGTCTGTAAAACAAACAAACAAAAAAAACTAAATCTTTGAGTAGCCAAAAAATTGTTGTCATTCAAAACAAAGATGGAGTTCAGTTTTGCATTCCTTTTCACAAACACCACAAACAAACAACTCTCTGTGTCAGTAAACAGTCACTGTGCTCAGGGTCAAAGGAAGCATCCAACACAGAAACTGGAGACAAACTGGACTTTATTTGCACATTGTTTATTTTCTTTTAAAAACATTTCTGTTTATCTGCAGCTTAAAGTGACTCGTGATGCCGTCACTCTGTACAAAGAGCAGTTTTCTGAAACAGCTGCTGAACCTTGTTCCAGAGACCACACCAAATGTATTTACACACCGAGTTTAATTATTAGATTGAAACTCTGATCCTGATCTGATCCTATTGAGCTTGTTCCCAGAGAATAAAGTTCTCCAGAATCATCGTATAAACCTAACGTGTCATTGAGCATCGTCTGCTGGACATCAGTCTGCTCATGAATGCGCTCTCTCCCTGCTGCTGACTCTTTGTATGTGAGCTCTCCTACTTTCATTCAAACAACTTCTGCTCGTTTTGTCAAAATCCAAGATGGCTGCCTCCATGTATGTAAAGTGCCAACTTCAATTTTGGTGTGTGGCTGCATCTAGGCATAAGAAAGTTCACAATTGCAACTGGCTTGCCAAAATCAAAGTGTGCTGACCATATCACAATCCAAGATGGCCACTGCCATGTATTAATGTAAAATGGTCACCCCGATCATTTGAGGTAACTATTCTTTCTAGTTTTTATACTGCTTTAAAATATAGTTTATTCAAATGATTGGGGTGGCCAAAGATTAATCAACTGTGGCCAAGGCCACCATTGGCCACCCCCTGGCTCTGCCAGTGTACTTGGTTGTGGTGCATAAAATAGATCATTGCAAGTGCAAGGGATTGGTCACTTTGTGCCGTCTTGGACAAACAAAAAAATCTTACTCTGTTCCTCTACCCACTTGAACATCTCGCACAATAAACATTTACTATTCAAATCTCTCAGGAGTATATCAGTCTTCCTGATTTGTTTAATAATAATAATAACAATAACAATAACAATAATAATAATAATAATAATGTACAGAAACAAGATAAAAAAACTGTACAGAAATCTTTTAAAATTCTATCCTACTATAAACATTGAGGCAACGGTGTTTTACAAAAATGTGAAATTAACACATTAATGAAGCTACTTTACAAGATTTTTTCCATTTAAACTTTATTTATCCATGTTAGTCTCATTGAGCCACGAGGTCTCATTGACATTTATTTAGATAGACTGAATGAAAGTCTGTTCTTTTTAAGTCTTCATACTATTTTTCTACTGACATTTGTATGTATCTGTGGTGCTGTTTATAATTGAGACGCAGTACATGCCACCAACATGTAATTCTGGGCTCTACAGGGGAGATTATGCTTTACATCGGTACAGACATGGGTTAAGTTTTTTCATTCAACCTTTATTTATACAGGTTAATCCCACTGAGCCTCGAGGACTCATTTACAAGAGAGACCTGATTTCTTAAAGAGTGATGACAGTGGACAACAACGACAACAATAGACGATCATAAGAGGCATACAATGTTTTTTTCTTTAAATTCAAATAAGATGGCATAAAACAATAGTAGCAAAAATAGCTGATTGGAGCAGTTTAACCAAAATAAATCTGCAGTGAACCAGCGACATGTTTGCTTAATGTCTCATCTTACACAAAAGTGTCTGCGTTGTCATTATCAGTGTTTATCATTTTAGGATAACTTTATTTAATTCTTGAGGTGCAGATGAAAATTAATAACTTGAAAAAAATAAAGAATTTTTTCACAGCCATTTTAAATCTACCTTTCTAATACTTGCTTCATTTTTAGCTTTTAGCTACAGCAATGACAAATTTAGCTGACAACTACTGTTTTTGACAAATTTTGTATTTGTTCTCATCATTTTAACTTTTCCAATTAAATAAAAGCTTATTTGCCAAATTTCAGCAAAAACTTCACTATTTCTACATGATTCAAAATTATTCGAAAGATATTTGTTCTATGCTAAAACTGATTGAATGATTGAAATGATGCTGGAAAAGCCTGATAGTCTCAGCAAGCATGAAACATTTGACTTTGCAGGGATGATGACAAATGGTCGACAGTTGCCAAGCGATGCTGATAAAAAGATTTCTGGTTCCTCTGAAGCCATGAGACAGAATTGCCAAATGATTTCCTTCTGGGTCATCAAGTGGGACAGAAACTACATCATGAATCAAATGAGGAGAATCCACTTTATACAAATATATCATTTCTTTTTCAATATGAGCTGAAGATGCAGACAGCATCTTTTTGAGCTTGTTCGTGTATTTCCTCCAGGATTTTCTGACTTATTTGCTGATTTTCTGTGTCAGGATGTTACCACCTCTCAGACGGAACAGGCTGCCAAAAAGACATCCCCTCCCTTGTCGCTCTTCCCAGAACTCCTCGGGTGTCTGAGAAATGCACATCTTTCACATTTTTCCTTCATGGCCTTTCAGTTCAATCATTTGCATGTAGTTATGGTGTTATGTATCAGCTGAGAAGGGTTTACACATTAATCAATTAGCCAGCCGGCAGAAAAACAAGTTAAACATGTCGGTAACCTTCGCTGATGAGGCACAATGTCAAAACAGACACTTTTTTGCAATTGCATTAGACAATAAACATTTTCTGGTTAGAGACTAAGTGTTTTTCCATCTCTGATCACTACATTAAGTTTTAACATTACACTATATAGATTTGTTGTAATAAATAAATAAATAGTACCTTATTCCTGCCTCTGCCTCAGTCTCCATGGCTCCTGCTCCATTATCATTCTCCACCACCTAAAAGGTCAATTAGGATGGTGTCGAAAGGGTCGGTGATGGTGTTCCACATTCTAGTATCTTCGTGGGGGTCAGTGATGTAGCATAAAGATGCCCTCCCCTGACTATAACCTCTGACCTTTAAGGTGTCTACCAGATTCACTGGTTTCTTTAACTCCACCAATGTTCAGTCGGGTCATTTGGATGGTTTCTTTTGTTGCTGAGACGTTTTGTCCTTCATCCGAAGGACTTCTTCAACGTTGGTGTTTTGAACCACTTTGGCATTATTGCCTTAGAGGAGTTGATGGGGGAGAGGGTGGGCCCTGGAAGCCATCTTATCACCAGCAAACTAGTTTTTCCCACTCTGGGAGTGAGCCGTTTGTGGGATTCAGTTTGCTTTGGTGGACTCCTCAGACTGAAGAAGTCCAAACAGTATAAACACCATCATTTAATTGAATAAGATGCTTTTGAATGACTTGGTCATTCAAAAAAAAAAAAAAAAAAACTCCGGTGGAGGAAAAATAAAATATAAAATCCATAGGAGTGGATTGTTTTTGTGGGATTTAGTTCAACTTGTTAAGAATTCGAAACAAATTTGCTGTTGCTGGTCACTGCAGAAAGCAGCTTTTATGATTTAGCTCAGCACTTGCACAAAAAGATAAAATCACACAAGCTGTGGGATGATCAACACAAGTACCTCAAGACAGAAATGTCATTTTTTGCAGACGTGCTTCGAGCTAAATGTTGCCTGTGCAATCTCTTGAAAACACCATCATCTGCTCTGCATGTTCACTCCAAGAGCTTTCAGTTTATTTCTTCATGCTGCCCACGATGCATTTCACTGTTCGTTATCTGTCTACCTCTTAGAAGTGAATTGAATGGGGAATTAATAACTTCAGTGGAATACTACTGTTAATATGATAAGTACTTCCTGTTGTCAACAGAAAAGTGAAGAGACTCTGGAGTCTCGGACACGGAAACATATTCAGGACATTACGGCTCTGACTTTTTTTGTAATGTGTAAACTTTTAAGTAAATGTATTAACATTTTGTTCACATTAAAATACATTGAGATCGATTTTAAGGTATTTAAGGATGTTGTGTTCTTTGAAGTCTTGGCAGACACTGTTTGTGTCTCTTTCTGTCTATTCATTCAAGAATAAATTTATTGTGTCTGCCTTCTGTCATCGTCCTTTTAGTCTCCTTGTGCAACATTTTTCTCTTTTTATATCTTTGTAGTCCCTTTGTGTTTGTTTTGTCTGTTAACGTTTCATTTTTGCCTTTCTTGTGTCCTTTTTTGCTTTTACGTCTCCTTATCCAGTCTCCATAATGTGAGATTTTATCTTTTTGTTTGCTTATGCATCCTATTCGTCCTTTAAGTCATTTTTGTTTCCTTGTACGTTTTTTGTTATGTGTTTTTATTTGTATACAAATAAAACTTTATCTATCTCTGAGAAAAAAAATAGGTAACACTTTGCAATAAGGTACAAAAAATTTGATTAAGTACTAGGGAACAAATCAGGAGTTAATATGTAGTTAACCAGTACTTACTGAGATACACACAGCCAAGCCTTATTAGGAGACTACTGGTTAGTTACCTTGTAAACGAAGAGGAACTAATCAAGAACTAATGGGTAGTTACCAAAGAAACTAAAGAGGAACGAATCAGGAGCTAATAAAATCAGTAATCAACAGATTTTTGACAATTACGAGCTGTGACCTCACTGGTGCAAAGTTTATTCAAACCCTACATGGAGAATTTCTCCTCTGTTTCTGTGGTAACAAACCAGTAGTCCCCCAATAAGGCTTGGCTGTGTGTTCCCCAGTAAGTACTGCTTAACTACCCATTAGCTCCTGATTTATTCCTTAGGCATTCCCTAGTATTTAAGCAAATTTTGTGTACCTTTATTGTAAATTGTTAGCGAAAAATATTTTTATATATATTTTTTGTATTTTAATTAAAAAAAATGTGTGTCTTTTGTCTCCTTATACTTCCTTTTTGTCTTCTTATGTCTCATACATTTTCTTCATTGTACGTTTTTTGGTCTGTCTTCTGTTGTCTTTTTGTTTTTATTCACATTTAAATAGTTCAACTATTATTGGAAGTTCTGCTGTTATTCTACTCATTTTAACAAAACTCCACAAATTTCTGCAAAATCACTCATCCACACAGCATTTACTCAGAAAATGCAAATTTGTTTGATGCAAATTTGCTTAATAATTGTCAAGTTTATAGCTACAGCATGCAACTATAAACCTAATGTATGCTTTATTATATTTATACTGATCAGCAGTTTGGTGAACTAAGTTCTTTATTTATAGTCAGTTTAAGCTAATATTACTGAGATTTCCAGATGTTTGAAGCCAACTCAGTGAATCTGTTGCTCTGGGTGTCAGTATCATCCAATAATTACATTTACCCGCTTCTTCCTTTACAGCTCTTGTGGGTCGCTAGTACCCATGTCCCGCTATCACGGTGTGGGAGACAGGGGGACACACTGGACAGGTCACAAGTCCATTGTAGATGAACATATGCTGATATATATTCATAAATTAAACGGATTCTTTCATTTTTCTGGACTGTATAATATCGTGCATTGACTAATTAAAAACGTAACGTGAGACGTTAATTTTCTTTGACCCATCAAAATGAACGTGGTCATTTATTTACAGAATCAAAATTTAACATCACACATTTACATTAATTTGGCAAAATGATTTAAACAACATGGCTTATTTAGCAAGTTTTACAAGGAGGAAACAATACGGCGATTGTTTCCCTTTGCTTCCAGCTGTACAATTTGATTAACCATACGGCGATGGTTGAACAACTTCACAACAGACATTTCTAAAAATACCTGGAATGATTTCTAGCAAAAAGAAGAGCTTAAAGATGGAAAATGAAGTTTATCTGGAGAGAGATGGGTGAGGGAATTTGTCTGTTTTAACCAGAACAGCACGCTCCTTTGGACCAGCTTAACCCAACGGTACACTTTGGTTGAGAACGACTCTTTACCTTGCAGATGATAGTTTCAGCGTTGGTGTAGAGCTTTCCTTTAAACTCTTCCAGCGTCTCCGTAAGAACAGCTAAACCTCAGGAGTCGTGAGATCGTCCTAGAACAGACTTCTTCATAATTCCTCTGAACTTCTCTTGTTCAGCTTAGTCGCAGATGTCCTGAGCATTCTGAATTCCAGCCTTCTGAACTCTGGAACTGCTGTGAACTAGGAAGTGTTGCACCTTTTAAAAAGGGTCACTTCCGGTTCATTTGAGGACTTTCTGATTGGTCGATGGACCAACAGAGGTGTGTTTTTGTGATGTAAGGTGTTGTTAAAAAGTCAAGGAAAAAGATTAGATTGTTTAAGAACAGACAGAAGATATTATGAAGAACTCAGACTTTGTGGAGTCAATTCTCTAGTATCTTCCTGTAAAAGTTAAACATGACATTTCTTTTTCAGTAAACTTGCAGTTGACCGAAACTTGAACTTTGACCAACTTACACAACTTGCTCATTGAAGACAGAAAATCAGACAATGCATCATTAACCTGATTTCTACTTTGAATGAGGATTAAAAATCATTATTACTGTTTCACAGTTAATTAAAAATGAGTAGTTCACTTCAACATTTAAAAATGGTTTGAACTAACACAATTTGATTATCAAACATTTGTAAAATAGTAATGATAATCGAAAGTAGTCTTCTTTCACTTGATTAATTCAAGAAAGAAAGTCTCAGGATGGGTCAACCTGTATTTCTGGATTCAAATCAATGAAATGACAGTTTCTGTCCCATAAGGTCCTTAAGGTCAGGATTTGACCTCAGGCCTAGTTCACTACACCATCACAGGGACACATTAAGAACAATTTACACTCGCTCACACTTGGGGACAATTTAAAGTTTAGAATCAACCCAACGTGCATGTTTTTGGTCTGTGTGAGGAAATCGGAGTACAGTACCCCCCAAAAAAGCACACATGCACAGAGAGAACGTGCCAGACTGGGATTTGATCCGGCAACCTTCTCACTGAAAGCTCTACCAACCGAGCCACTGTACCACTCCAGTTCACATCCAGTTCCATGCAATCCTATTGAGTCTTATTCAGGTTTAGATCCAAATACTGTACACACAGTACTTTTTCAGTCCTGATGCAACAAATTTAGATACAATTTATTGATCTGAGGTAACCCACAGACTGCATCTAATCTTTACTTTGAAAAAATCTTTCATTCTGAGCATGCATGATGACAGAAAAGTTAACTTTGAAAATCAAGCTGACAGTTTTTAGCAAACAGTTTTCAGGACTAAAATTTGTCATTTTTTCAGCTGTTGATGTGTTTGAATTATTTACTGCCATCTGATTTTATATCTAACCTCTCCTGCCCTAAAATCTTCCTGGAAACACATCAATATTATACATTTTTGACAGTTATATGGACTAAAATTGATTTCGGCTAGTCAACATTTTCCTACCAAATTAGGATTTTGCGTTACAGTCAATTTTTGTATCATTTTTTAAAATTTATTTATTTACAACATAAAATTGCACTATTTTCAAAGACCTAAACCAAAGTAAAGATCTTGTCTCTTGTCTTCCTGCAAAAAAGAGTAAGCAGTCAGATATCAATATGACACAATAGAAGAGATAATTTAATTGCAACAAAACGTGTGAGATAAGTTGCAGACACCACTGTCTGAGGGAGAAAAGCTTTAAAGGTTGATCAATCCCAGGTTTGAATGTGGCTGGTTAGTGTCGCTGCTCAACACCCTCCAGAGCTTCAGCGTCAGCTGCCTGCTCATAATAACAACTCATTTTAATCTCTACGTAATCTCCCACAATCGTCCCAAGAATTGCTGCAGGAAAATAGACAGAACGATCACTGCGGAAATGATTCCTGTTCATGTCCTTCTCTCTCCGACTTCACTGCATGAACTGACAAATCATGGCAGGGTTTAAGGAAATTGACTTTGTCTTTAGGGCTGTGCTTTGTTTTGCTTTAGTAAGAACAATGAACCCGGGGCTGCTCCGACTCCAACTTGAAACGCCTGTAGACAGAACAGAAATGCATTTTCTGCTGAGAAAATGTCATTTACTACTAAAATTCATTAACTACAAAGCCACAACGCAAAGAAAAAAAAAAAGAGCTGTTGACTCTCAGCGGGGAGCTTTTTATTTCTTTTGCTGAGACTGGATAAGTGATTCAGGAAAACCCACTGCATCTAGAAGATAACTCAATTATAGATGCAGGGTGGTCGATCTGTTATGAAAAAAATACAAGCGCCATTACAAAAAGACAACCACCAGAGTCAAAGATGAGAGAACAGAAGATAAATCAGCTGCCTTATTTGTAGGTTGAAGTCCCCAAATTATGAACAGTTTCAGAATCCACTTCTTCAAGATTTGATGCTTTTATAATGAACATTTGCACAACCTCACGTGGTTTGAGCTGATTACAGCCTACAATCTTTAGGTTAGTTTCAAAATTGATGTAATGACAGTTGTTGGTAACATTTTAATAAATCTTAATCATTCTTAAAATTTAATATATGTTTTAAATAAAAAAAGGCTTGTGGTATTTTAAACCTAGAATATATGGATAATAAATATATGATGGATTTGCTCACTGTTGAGGCCGAGAGTGATAATGCAACAATGTAAGAAGGTGCTTAAGAGAACAACTGAAACTTTAGATGATGCCAAGATTTGATTAACAAGTCACAGCAAACAGTGCAGGTCAACATGCAGCAATAAAAATGGTAGATACCTTCAGTTTGGAGGTTGCTAATTAAACTGCTTAATTAACAAAAATTATTTAAATGAAAAAAATACGTAAAAAACAAAAAACGTTTTTCTCCACTATTTTCAGATGTCATCCACAACGTTAAATTTCAAAATTCAAACCAAAACGTTACAAAATAAATGTTTTTATTCTATTGTGAATCTTTTTAGCAGTTCTGTCAATTATCAGACATTTGTATTGTGTATCATCAATTTGAAGCACATTGATTTTTGGGTTGCAGAATGGAAACTATGTTTTTGTGTATGTAAGTAACACACATTAGGACTGTAATGTAATTTTTCATTTCTCCAAACATCGTGGCTTATTGGACCATAATGGTAAAATAACAGTTTTACCTTGTTACCTCTCCTTATCTGCAACAATAATAACCCATCAAAAGGGCTTTTATTTTGACAGTAAATTACATTACAACTGGCAGAGGATTGATGGGTGCAAATCTTACTAAATCATTTGTGTGAATCACTTGCCTTAATATTTTTAATGCATTTGCAGAAGAACCAGGAGTAAAAATCAGTGTGTTCACAGGTTATTTCAACATTTTACACACTGAACAGTGTGTGCAACAAAAGCAAACTTTTAAATCTAACCCAGAGTGTTTTTCAGGGGTCTAAGCCTACAGAGGCAGGGGAACAAGGCAAATCAGCAGCGGAGCATGAGCCCTATTGTATCTGTGAAGGTCTGTTATTATATTTTTATTTTTCTCCTGTCAATAAGTCATACTGCAGCTTAAACTGGAAGACACAGCTGATATTCAAGTGCACATGTACCAGAAACACACTGGGCCAAATCCACCTATAAGGCGTTCTATCAAGTTCTTTGTGTTTGTTCCTCTAACTTCTAAACAGTAAGATACAGGGTTTTTTGGATGTCCATTATCCCTGGACTCAAGTCTCATGCTATAGGCCCCGTCTATTTCAGCCTAAATTTGCTTTTTGCTACATTGCAACATTTTCTAAATCTACTTTTGACTTTTCAAAGTTTTAATGTTCAGTTGCCATGAAACTCACCATAGCATGCTGATCATGTTATTAAAGGAAAATAGTTAACTTTTAAGCTGTGAAAGTTATACATACAAAACCATTTTACCAATGTAGCTTGGTCGTAGCTTGTCATCTTCCCTCCCCTGCAGAATGTCTGCATCACTGTGCTTATGTGCAGGGTGTTTTTTCAATTTCACTCTATCTCTCCTCGGCCAAGGAGTGAGAGTCTGTTAGGATTTTTTTTTGCCTCCAAATCCTTTACATGTCCATTTCATCACTTTTTGTCTGTCTAAACAGGTCTCACTTGTAAATGAGTCTTCGAGGCTCAATGTGAATGCATGTTTGTGTATAAATAAAGGTTGAATGAAAAATAAAAGCTAAAAGCAAATTCAGCTATACCTTTGAAACAATAACAGATGATAAAATTAAATTTCTACTATTACAGGATTCAATTCTGAGTTAGTGCACTGAAATTGATAAATATTGAGCAATAGGAGGTGCAATAAATCATAAAGGATTTTCCTGCAAAAACGACTATTCGGATATTTATTAAATTTGTCATCGCCCTTTAGAATAATGCCCTGAGCTTACACCTAATAGATAATTATATACAAGTAAAGAGAGCATGGTGTAGCTAGTCTTAAAGACACTATTTTCACAAACTTCGTCATGGAGCCCAAATTTTCAAAGAGTTTGAAAAGTTTTCATAAAAAATAAGTATGCCAACTGCTATAGAATTCTAAATACTTGTGTCCACCTATAGGTGACGCTATAGTGGTATGGGTAAAACCTTTTGGTCTGTATTTAGAAAAATGTACCATTGTTTATTCAAATTGACAAAATATGATAAACCTTTAAAAACCATCTCCTCAAAGGGCACAAATCCAATAAGAACAAAACTTCCTTTAAAGCAAATATAGAGTAATGGCTAAAAGGTTTTTGGAAAATGTTTCGTTTTTAAATGACTGAGTTATGTTTATGTATATTAAAGCTAGCTAGCTAGCTAGCATCAACCCATTCTGGTTTAAAATACCTCCTCAAACGCACACGCACACACAGAGATAGAGACTGACAGCTAGCTTGAACCCCAAGGAAAAGGATGGATAAGATTTGGAGTGAGACCAGACACGGTTTGGAGATAATGGCTTTGACCAAAAGGAAAAACTGGAAGAGGCAAAGCTGAAGATATTGAAGTTCTTCTTGGTACTTCTTGGAAGTGACAAGGATGGAGAAAATTAGGAATGCAATCAGAGGTTCTGCACAGGTTGAAGGTCTGGGAGATAAAGTTCAAGAGGCCAGACTGAGATGGTTTGGACAAGTCCAGAGGAGGGACAGTGGGTATATTGATAGAAGGATGTTTGAAATGCAGCTCCCAGGAAAATAAAAACGAAGAGGAGATATACAGGATGGATGCAGCGAGAACATGGAGGCAGTTGGAGTGAGGACAGAGGGAGAAGGAGGAGGAGGATTCGCTGTGGCGACCCTTGAAGAGGGAAAATCTTAAAGAAGACAAAATGGTCTAAACTAACACTATATATGTATATTTTTTTCATTTAGCCTTTATTTATCCAGGTTAGTCTCATTGAGCCACAAGAACTCATTTTCAAGAGAGACCTGTTTAGGGAGCACATGGTGGGGGTTAAGGGCCTTGTTCATGGGCCCAGAGTGGGGCGAATGAGGGTGGGGACAAGTGTGGGTGTTTCACCCACCCCACCCACAATTTTGATGTTGTCGGGGCCGGGGCTTGAACCGGCGATCTTCGGATCACAGGCCCACCTCTCTAACCTCTGCGCCACCACTCCCCTCATATACAGTATGAGTGACAGTTTTTGGTGAAACAGGATTTGGTGTTCATCCGTCTGGGCATGGTTCCACTCAAAATACTTTTTGAACATATTCATATTTTTTCATATTTTTGAGAGAAGAGCAAACACTATAAACCTCTCAATCACAAAGACAGATGTAGCTGGAGTCGCCCCATTAGTGTTTTGGTGGCAACAAACAGACTGAAGGATCCCATGATCCCCTGATGCCACACTGGAGGGGTTTTCTTACAACTTCTGGGATGTTAAGATGAACTAACTAAAAAGAGCAGAATGTGTTCAGATGAAGGAGCAGAGCTGGAGGACAAGTGTGTCCCCCCCCACCCAAAAAAAAAAAAAAAACTTGTTTCAATGGACTATTGAATAAGATTTGTCTTGTAATTGGATTAGTGTCTTTATTGCTGTATTATATGAAGAAATGAGGCTCCAATAAACAGACTTGTCACTACTGGCACAATATTTTATAAAGTTTCAATTTTGGTGCATGATAAAAATGGCTTTGGAGGAATAACACATTTAACTTGGTGCACTCATTTATTCTTGCTTCCTTGCAGAAAAGGCGTTTTTGTAAAAATGCAAACGATGTTCAACAAGGCTTATTGATCCAATGCAGTATGAGATGGATCAAGATCAATTAGCTGGACTGATTATTGAAACCTTGGTCATTAACACACAGAAAATGTACAATCGATAGCAGAACAGTGGATTGTGCTTATGTTTAACCAGTGCCCATAAAATAAACGCATACATTATTTTCTTTTTTGTTTTCCTCAGCCTTCCGTTTTTGCAATTAAATACACATTTAAGTGCCACATGCATTATATTGTTCATACATTCTTTGTCTAAAGTAAAAATGAAACAAAGATGGAAAATAACTTAAGAAAATTTTCTAATTCTGCATAAGAGTAATTAGTCAACAAGAGACTAAAATGATCATTAATATTGAAAAGGAAATAAAAAAAGGCTTTTATGAAATATCTAATTTAAGTAACTGTCATACAAACTGGCTAAAATTGTCTTAAGGCAACAAACGTCACCAGTAACAAACACAAAAGTCCAGTGGAAAGTATTAAATGCATTTGATACATTACAAAAATAACTTGAACAAGTTTTTCCCCCTACATTAAATCATTACCACATATTTTAAATAATACATACAGGTTTTGAGATAATGTTCTGTCATTCACTGAAAGCCAAAGCTTATGCAAGGTCTTCCAGTTTTCAGTAAAACAAAGCCAAGCACTGCACTTTATACATGATATATGAATGGCTCTGTTGTAGCAGGTCAGATCTAACACTGGTTAAATTAGTTTGGAACAATATGAAGAAACAAAAATCTAACTGAGGACATATCAAGGTTCAAGGAGACTTTATTGTCATCCCCATCACATGTGGTACATCAGGTGGAACATGTGTACTCAAAATCCCAGTTACATCCAAAAAAAGCAATAATATGAAGTATATATAAAAAGAAACGGTATACAAGGATCTAAGATGTATGCGAAACAATAATACAATACAGTGTATTAAACAGCAGCCTGAACATGAGTGTGGCGAGCAGATGGTTATGAATACAGCAGCTTATGAGTAAGAAATAAGCAGCATGGATAATCAGTACGGGTGCACAGATTTATCGGCCCCGATTTCCTTAATTTTGGGAAATTGGAAATCTGCTGATACTTACATGAGAAACTGATTTTACTTTTTTTGTTTGTTTTAACAACAATTGTCTGAACTTCATTTCTATTTCAGAATACTGCAGGTTAAAACAAGTTTGTATTGTTTCTTGATATTGTTCAAGGGTATGTTTTTCAACAAAATACTGGAAAATTGAAGGTGCATTGTGACCTTATAACACCTGACGGTGTCGCTTATAAAACAAAATCGGTATCGGTCAAAATCGGAATTGGCAGGTCAGACTTTTTAAAGATCGGTGATAGGCCAGAAAACTGCAATCGGTGCACATTTATCAGCTGTACAGATCAAATCTCCAGTGGCATTACAGTGATTTTTTTTTTCTGGCTAGGGAATTATGAGTCTAACAGCCTCAGGGTAGAAGCTGTTCCCCAGTCTAGTGGTTCTACACTTAATGCCCTGTACACTTAACGTTCTGTCTGAGGGGGGTGGGGCAAAAAGTGTGTGTGCTGGGTGAGTGAGGTCTTTCATGATGCAGGTGGCTCTCTTCCTGCATATGGAGGTGTAATGTCTGTGATGGTGGGGAGGCTGACTCCAACAGACTTCTGTGCAGCCTTCACCACTCTCTGCAAAGCTTCTCTTTCTGCAGCTGTGCAGCCTCCATGCCACACGTAGATGCTGGAGCACAGGATGCTCTCCACTGCACACCTGCAGAAGGAGGTGAGGACTGAGCTCCATCAAAATGATGGCTCCAATTTTAGATTAAGCACTTCTGAAAACTTCACCAGTAGCTTTTTTCAGTTATCCAACTCTCAACATTACTTTTAAAGTGGTGATACAACACAGTTGTGCTGCTTTTCATTTGTTATTGGGGTTAAACTGCTATTGACTTCATCAGTGGTGTCCAGTTTTGGTCCTCAAAACCACAAAATATGCAGTTTACTGGCTTTCAGGGACTAGGACTGAAAACCACAAGACTACACACTCTGTTTTAGGGAAAATGTTACACACAGCAGCATCTCAGTCATTTGAAGATAAGGCAATAAAGATTTTGCAAATGTTTGCTTGCTAAAAGGATGGCAAGATACAATAATAGTTTAGTCGAAGAATAATCTTTATCTGACATCATTTAGCCTAAAGTATGCCAGTGCCTAATAAAACTATCAGTCTGGTGGAAATCTCATAACTTTGATCTAATTTCCTTGATGTTATTTTCTTCAACACAACCTTGATGTTAAAGTACAAGTGAAAAAGTAATGAAATGCATCTTGGGGGCTTTGGCATGAAGAAATCTCGAGTAAAGTCTTTATTCTAACCAACCTTCAGCTCATCCCTTACACAACAGCAGAAGTAAAAACTGCTCAGTCTTGGTACTCTGCAGAGAAAAAAAAAAACCTTCTGTGTTAATAGAAACTGAGATGGGACTAATTTGTGCAGACAGCCCCAAATACGCAAACAGTAAACATAATTTAGTGGCAGATTAGGTTTGTCAAGATGTCAACTGAAACAGTAGTTCAGATAGACATTTTGTCTGTCAATTGGGTTTTAAACGCTTCATTAAATAGTCAATTTTCCTCGTTTTTTTTTTTTTTTTTTTTACCTCATTGACAATTTGTCACGGGGTTTTTGTTACCACAGCAACAAATCAGCTGTGGATTCAATAGTAAAGTGTTATTTCCTATTTTCTTTGTGCAGTTGAGGGCAACAATCCTACCCCAATTCTATCAAACACAGCTTTCACAACTAGCACAACTGTTTCTCTGCTTTCAACCAGGTTTGTTTGAGGTTATTGATCGTGACAAAGTGTTAATGAAGCTTTACTGATATGGCAATAAAATAAAAAGGGCAACAATATATTTTACTCTAAACAATGCAAAGTGGTTTTCTTGCCAATCTTCCTTGAAATATACGAAAGCTTACATACTTTAACTATGTCATTAGGATTACATTGTTCAAGCAATGCTATTTCAATTGGTTTCTCATCTCATTAATAAATACTGCTATCTATCATCAGTGCACGTTCTTCCTACAACTGTGGCCAGGAAGTAGCTGCTCTGTCTGATAGGTTTAAAACTGAGAAATTGTACCATTTCTTACTTTGACCACATCACATGTAAGTCCAACTAATAAACTGAACGGATGCCATCTTTGATCTGAGTGTTGATTGTCTGTTAGATGATGCTTTACTTCAACAGAAGTTTGATTTCATGCTTGTAATGCTCTAAAAATGGCTGTGATTAAAGATGCTTCATGGGAAAGAAAATGAAGGACCTAAACACAGAAGTGTGAGGTAGGAGTCCGAGAGGTAGTAAAAAGTATATATCTTATTAAAACAAAACAGAGGCTGCTGAAAAAGCAGAAATATATGAATAATTGCCGTCCTTGCCCTTGTCGTCTCCCCTCCCTTGTGGAATGTCTGTGTCACTATGTGCTTTTATGCGGGGTGTTTTTTTCAATTTTAGACTCTCTCTCTCCTCGGCCAAGGAATGAGTCTGCCAGGAATTGTTTTGCTTCCAGTTCCTATACATGTTGACACTTTCATTACTTTTTTGTCTGTGCTAAAAGGTCTCACTTGTAAATGAGTCTTTGAGACTCAATGTGATTTATCTGTATAAATAAAGGTTGAATGAATGGAAAACAAATAATTTTGTACAAAGAGCTAAAGTTAGGCACAAAATTCACTAGCAAGAAGGCAAGACTGGAAAATACAACAAAAAGGATCTGGCAGTGAACAAAAGGATGTTGGAAGTACAAGGCAGGTGCTATGATTAACAAATTAAAACCAGGTGTGCTGCAAAGCAGAACGCAAGGTGTACGATAAAGATTGAGAAAACAAAACCGTCAAATATCTCGACAAGAGGAAACAACAAAACTGGAGGCTTATAGTTCAAACCTGAAACCAAAACAGCTGATCATGGCAGTATGTAGTAAAGAGTTGTCAACATGTAGTAAAGAGTTGTCAACATGTAGTAAAGAGTTGTCAACATGTAGTAAAGAGTCCAAAAGTCTGTTGGAGTCAGCCTCCACACCATCACAGACATCTACACCTCCAGATGCAGGAAGAGGGCCACCTGCATCATGAAGGACCCCACTCACCCAGCACACACACTTTTTGCTCCCCTCCCCTCAGGAAGGAGGTTAAGGAGCATTAAGTGTAGAACCACTAGACTGAGGAACAGCTTCTACCCTGAAGCTGTTAGACTCATGAATCTCTAACCAGAATAATCACTGTGAAAAACCACATCATGTTGCTGCTGATCTGTTTCTTGTTGCTGCTGATCTGTTTCTTGTTGATTCATGCTCATCTGCTCACAGACTCGTGTTCGTGCTGCTGTTCGGCATATTGTTTATATACTACTGGTGCTTAGTGTATTTTTAGTTAAAGTTTTTCTTAGTTCATATTTTAGATCTTATTACCGTTTTTCTTTTACATTTTAATACTTTTGTTTGATGTAACTGGGACTCTGTGTACACAATTTCATTCCACCACATGTGGTTTGTATAACAAATAAAGAACCTTGAATCCTTGTAGTCTTTCACCAGGCAAACAATTTCAAACTATTTTGTTAATTTCTGAAGCTGATCGAACATATGAAAATGAAAGTATTACATCATCTACTAAGACAGAACTTTAAAAAAAGACTTAATCTCATGTAGAAATCATCATTTGAAGTGTGAACTTACTCAACAAGTTCACACTTGTTGGTCAAAGCTAAGCCCAAATGTCCAATCCTCACCCTAAACATATCACTAATGACATTTTGTGTCATTAGGACTTCTGTTTCATTAACAAAAAGGCATTCTGGTCATGCCAAGGCTCTTAACGCCAACAAAACATCCCATTGAGTCAGCAGCAACATGCCTCCACTCACAGGGGTATGCAACCACTGGTATTAGAAAACTGTTGAATTTTTAATTATTTAAATGGTGTAATCTAAAGTTACTCATTTAGACAGTTTCTGTTGAAACTAAACTGTCATTCCAACATGTTATTTTGACACTGAGGCTTCAAATGCTTTGTATGCTTATTTAGCAAATCATGAAAGTGAGGAAAAACGTGACTTTCCAAGTCAATAAGTCTGAGAATATGAAAAACAATCTTTGTCCACTTTGAAATCAAACTTTACTGCTTGGTGGCTGCTCATAGATTGTATTGTTTTTAACCATTTGGCAATGCTGTTTAAAAAAATTAGCATAATTTGAATTCTTTAATGTCTTCAGAGGTATGCACAAAGTGAAATATCATGTGTCTGATATAATGCATTAGCAGATGATCAATAATAGCCTGAGCGAACAAGCAGATGATGAAACACTGTTGAGATCACACCCACTGCTGCAGATCATTGATATGCACCATGCACAGAATGCTTAAAGCATGAAAAACGTTTCATGTTTAACATTTTGCAGTTATTTATAGATCTTTCTTTATAAGTGTTTTAAATTTATTAACAACTTTATAGTGGTTCCTAAATTGCTTTTTCCTCATAAGTGTGATTCAGGAAAAGGAGTCAGTTTTGATGTTTAACATGCTCTCTGTCTCATATATTCTGTATATTTGCTGCCATATTAAAAAGGGTGATGCTGCAGGCTGGAGGCCTGGTTGATTAAATGAGAAAACTATTGATCACAGATGAGAATGTTTACTGGAGTGGAACTGCCAAATGGGTGTGGATGGATTTATGACTTCATTAGTTTGTGTTTGAGGTTGCAAAAGAAGTTGTCTGTTTTATCAGCTGCAGAGACAATACCAGCTGATCCTTTAAGTCTTGTAAGTTGTGAGGTGGGGCCTGCATGGGTTGCAGCTGTTTTTCCAGCACATCCCTCAGATGCTCAGTCAGCCTGAGAACCAACAGCTTTAGAAATAGAGTCAACATCTCCTTCTCATATTCCTTTTTTTAAAGTTTCAAGTCCGATTGCACTGTTGAAAGAACATATTGTAGACAGGAAGAAATGCTGAGTCTGCAACATTGTTGAACTGGGCGGTAGATGAACAGTAATACCATTTTTAGTTTCTTTACAAATATTATCCAGAACGTCACACGGCCTTAAAAAATGTCCATCTTCCAAGCTTGGACCCTCATATTAAATTTATAATGCAAAATAAAAACTTGGCCATTCTATGATCCAATTAGGATGCTCACATGTTACAATGTACAACAAGTAAACATTGCTCAGCATAAATCCTCAGACTGGACCTGTTACAACAACCGTATTGCAATGCTAAATACTATGCACTGTGTACTAACACCTTTCTGCCATGGCCCAATTTATAATTTTAATGGTTTATGATACAGTAGCTCGCATGATGATGCCAGGAAACAAGGTGGATCTATAAACTCCAGCCCTGAGCGCTCATTATCCACAATTTTAGTGGTTTATCCTTGTTGGGCTTCCTTAGATTGTTATAAATCACTGCATAGTGAGCCACTTAAGATCTATTGGTTTGGGGATGTTTTGATTCAGTTATTCATCTATCACTGTCTGATTTGTTATTAAGATTAATTGACTTGGCCATTTTAATGCATTAACTTCAAAAGCTGTCTGTCTAACCCAACATTTGTGCCTTTAAAAACGTGCACTAATGTAAGATGGGTTTATGTGATAGTTTAAATGGAGCCAGATCCATAATCAGGCAGGGGGTAAACGAGTGATACAGGTTTAATAATCACTGGTAAAACACGGTTCTTCCAATTTAGGCTTTTTCCTCTTCATGGATTGCCACAGCGAATCATCCTCCTCCATGTCTTTCTGTCCTCTGCATCCTTTGTCCTCACTCCACCTACCGCCATGTCCTCTCTTAACGGCATCCATACAGTATACAGTATATCAATCAACCTTTATTTATACAGGTAAATCCCATTGAGCCTTGAGGACTCATTTACAAGAGAGACCTGATTACAGTATACAGTATATCTTCTCTTTGGCATTCGTCCTTGTCTTTTTCCTGACAACTGCATTTCTAACATCCTTCTACCAATACAGATTGGTAGATTACTGGTAAAACACAGTATGATAGGTGGAAAATACTGTATCTTCATGTTTGTTTGGAAAACCTATGAAAAAATGTGGTTGTCGTTTTTGAAAACATTTTTAATTTTCAGAGCTGGTTTCTTCCAACTGAGAACCATTGCGAAGAATAAACTCTCTCTCATTCACTGACTCAGAAAAAGTACCGTATTTTTCACACCATAAGGCACAACATCAATGAACGTGTCTAATTTCATACATAAGGTGCACTGGATTATAAGGCGCATTAAGCAAGCTTTATTCAGCACATTCACAATAACTTTCAACATTGTTCAGTTGTAACACATAAAATACAAAAATACTCAATTTTTCAGTTCATGCCTCTTCCACAAACCTATCAAATTCTTCATCTTCAGTGTCTGAGTTTAACAGTTGGGCGATTTCAGCATCAAGCATGCCCGGATCCCTCTTGTCATTATGATGCTGTTACTTGGCTGCTCAGTGATGATTCCACCATAAGAGAAAGCTCGGATGACACTTGAGACTGATACCTTAGCCCAGGCATCCACGATCCATTGGCAGATAGTGGAGTAACTCGCCCGGCGTTGTCTCCCTGTCTTGGTGAATGTGTGTTCGCCTTCTGTCATCCAACGCTCTCGCGCAGTTCGCAGTTTAACTTTGAACGACCTGTTGATACCAATATTCAGCAGTTGGGAGTTCTTTGGTTAATCCACCCAGAATGATGACAAGCTCAGAATTAGTTTGCTTCACTTGGGTTTTTACACTATTGTTGAGATGGGCATGCATGGAGTTGTAGATCATTAGGGATGGAGATACAAGTATGTGAAAAATGCTATCAGGTGTCTTGACGTAAACTTCTCTCTGCCACTCTCTCATCTTCTCCTCGTCCAGCCAGCTCTTTGGGTTAGCCTTGATGATGCTGGCCAGAAACTTGTCTTTTGGTAAAGTCTTCCCATTGCAAATGACCATGGGTGGTAGGTTCTAGCCATTAGCCTGGTAACTGAGAACTACAGTGAAGAATGACTTCATTCCCTGTGGTGCATATAGATACCATACTGTTACCCGTTTTCTCAACAGTATGGTTCACGGGGATGTCAAAGGTGAGGGGGGCCTTGTCGATGTTGGTGATGTGTTCTGGCCGGATCTTCTTTTCAGTGATCTTTTACTTGCAGTAGGTGTGGAAAATGGCCAGCTTTTCTTTGTAATCCTTTGGCAGTTGCGGTGAGATGGTAGTTCTTGTGCAGATGGAGAGATTACTTATGTTGTATTTACAGTTAAGCTGGTCATGTCAGTGCAGAGCACAAACATTATGGATGAGTTTGCTGATGTGTTCAAAGGCATAGGAAAATTTCCAGGAGAATGTGATATACACATCAACCCAGACGCAGCGCCTGTGGTGTGTCCCCCACGGAGGATTCCTTTCACACCGTGTGAGCGACTGAAACAGGAGTTGGATGGAATGGAAAAAAAAAAACGGCATAATTGCCAAAGTAAAAAAGCCCACTTAATGGGTAAATGGACTGGTGATCGCAGAAAAGCGTGATGGAAAACTCAGAGTGTGCCTCGACCCACGTGAGTTAAACAAAGCTATCAGAAGGCCTCACTACCCTCTTCCAACACTGGATGACCTCACGCCAAAGCTGGCAGGAGCACAGTACTTCAGTGTCATGGATGCACGTTCAGGCTATTGGGCCATCCAACTCACAACGAAATCATTGTTCCTGACGACCTTCAACACGACTTTTAATAATAATAATAATAATAATAATAAACTTTATTTCTATAGCACCTTCCAACAACGCCTTGCATTGACCAAGGTGCTTCACAAGACAAAACAAGATTAAAAACAGGACACAATAAATCAGTGCAAATTAAAAAACACAGCGAGAATAAAAGAAGGTAAAAGAGATAAAATAAAAAAATAAATACTAAATACTAAACTACTAAAAGTTAAACATTAAAAGCCCTTTTAAATAAGTATGTTTTCAGTTTGGCTTTGAACAGAACCAGATCAGAGATGGCACGCAGCTCACAAGGAAGAGTATTCCAGGCTGCTGGGCCTGCAACAGAAAAGGACCGGTCCCCCCATTGTCCCCACCTTTGGCAGGTACCATTTTCCACGTCTTCCACTTGGAATAATATCTACACAGAACATTTTCCAAAGGAAAATAGACAAGATGTATGAAGGACTCAATGGAGTGGCAGCCATCGTGGACGACATACTGGTGTATGGCAGGACAAAAGAGGAACATGATGAAAACCTACGAGCCATGTTAGATCGCACAAGGGAGCGAGGAGTGCGCCTGAACCCAGAAAAATGTGTCATTGGTGCCACTGAAGTGAGCTATTTTGGACACAGACTCATCCGGGAATGTATCAAACCAGATCCAAAGAAAATTCAGGCTATAAAAGACATGCCACCCCCAGAGAAGAAGAAGAAAAACAAACTGGAGACAATTCTCGGCATGGTGAACTACCTGTCTAGATTTGCACCTGGACTGTCAGAGGTGAACGCACCGCTGCGACAGCTGCTCAAGCAAGATTCTGTATTCATCTGGGATCAGAACCACAACAGAGTGTTTCAACAAATTAAGGACCTCATAACCAGAGAACCAGGTCCTGTCCTAGCATACTACGATGCAACCAAGGAGCTGCGCCTACAGGTCAATGCATTGAAATACGGCTTGGGAGCAGTACTAATGCAAGATGAGCATCCAATAGCGTATGCCTCAAACACTGACCCCAACAGAGGACAATTATGCACAGACAAGAAGGAGCTCTTCACAGTACTTTTTGGATGTAAACGCTTCCATACCTACATATATGGCAAGAGGATCATCGTCGAGTCAGACCACAAGCCATTGGAGCACATATTGGGAAAAAAAAACAATCTCTATTGCCCCAGCACGTCTGCAACGCATGCTTCTTCAGCTACAAAGGTATAACCTTGAGATTGTGCACCACCCGGGAAAAGACATGCCTGTGGCCGACACCCTGTCCAGGAAGCCCCTGCCTGACTTAGACAGCACGTTGAGTGAAGGCATGGAGGACCAGATCCATTCAGTGTTGAACAGACTACCAGTAAGTGACAGAAAGCTTTCAGAGATACGAGCTGCTACGGCAAGCGACCCACAGCTCATCCAGTTAAAGCAAACTGTACATGCTGGCTGGCCTGAGGACAGAAAAAAATGTCCCACAGCACTACTGGATTTCTGGAATTTCAGAGATGAAATTTCCCACTATGATGGCATCATCTTTAAAGGTGACAAAATCATTGTGCCGGCAACCCTGAGAGGCAACATGCTGGAAAAAATCCACATTGGACACATGGGGATTGAGAGGAGCAAACAGAGAGCACGGGATGACCTTTTCTGGCCAGGGATGGGCAAAGAAATTGCCTCCAAAGTGGAAAACTGTTCCATATGTCAGGAGAGACGTGTGTCAAATCCAAAAGAACCCCTCATCTCACACCAAATCCCAGAGAGACCATGGCAGGTCGTAGCCTCAGACCTGTTCACCTGGCATGGAAAAGACTACCTCATAGTTGTGGACTATTACAGCCGTTATTTTGAGCTGGAAGGATTGACATCCACCACTACAGGAGCAGTCATCGCAAAACTCAAACCTATATTTGCCAGACACTGGATACCAGAAAAGTTTATTTCTGATAATGGGCCACAATACAGCTCACGAGAATTCAAAAGCTTTGCAGACACATGGGACTTTGTGCACACAACATCAAACCCCTTGTATCCACAGAACAATGGTCTTGCTGAGAGAACAGTCAGAACAGCCAAATCAGTTCTGGATAAAGCTCATGCCCAGAGGGTAGATCCCTACCTGTCTCTCTTAGAGCACAGGAACACGCCAGTTGATTACTTTAAATCACCAGCCCAGCTTCTGATGAGCTGACGTCTGCGATCAGTGCTTCCAGTCACCAGAAATCAACTAAAGCCACACACCGTAAGTCAGACGGCAGTACAGGCTAAAAGGAAGGAAAAACAAGAACACCAGAAGCGATACTACAATCACAGCGCCACACCACTACCAAAGCTGCAGCAAGGCAACCATATTCGTTTTCAGCATAACACAGGACTCTGGAAACCAGCTGTCGTCATCCAACCTGCAGAGACGGATCGTTCTTTCATCATCCGCACCAGTGAGGGACAGACCCCACGACGCAACCAGCGACACTTGAGGAACACAAAAGGTCCATCAGCACCTTTAACACCGACAACTGATCCAGGAGCTCAGCATGAAAAGGCAGCTCAACAACAGACAGAGCCACAGCTTTCATCTGACTGTCACAAACCAAAAATAACAGACCCATACTGACCACAAGATCAGGACGAGTGGTAAGGCCAAGAACAATTCTTGACTTATTATTGTAAAGGGTGTAGGCGGATCGCTGCCCTAAATTTAAAAATAAAAAAAGATGTGAAATGATGGAATGTTTACATGAAATATTCACGTGAGATGACGTGAAATGATGTTTACGTAAAATGATGTTTACATGAAAATATGTGAATGTAAAATTGTTTGTGAAATAAGGTGAAATGATATCCACGTGAAACGATGTTTACGTAAAATGATGTTTACAAGTCTGACATGTTTACTGCAACATCATTTTCATGTGACAATATATTCAATATGTGTACCAATTCAAAGAGGACGTGGCATCAAAAAAAAAAGGGGAGATGTCGTATTTACAATGTTGTATAATAAACCATCATAATTATTGTCCTCATGGGCTTGCCATAAGGTAGACAGGATGCGACGTAAGTGGAGTGTACATGTTACGAGCCTGCAATAAACAGACCCATGCTCGTGAAGCAGTGTCGATTGTCTTTATTAAGACAAATACGAAATATTAAAATTTATGCCTTTTCATAAAACGAAAGCACCAAGAAGGACCTCCTCGAAAGTCGTTGATGTTCATGTTATGTGCTACCGCTGTTGCCTTGAGTCAGCTAAAGACTGTAGAGATGATTCTACCTGCTGTTCTCTGTTCAATGATACACTGTTCGATTTTGTCCTCCAACTGTGGCCATCTCGCTTTGTTCCCTCGGAAACTCTTTTGGGTTTTCTTTACTTGGCGCAGGTCATCTTCTTTCTTCCTCCACTTTTGCACCATTGATTCATTAATGTTGAATTCTATCGCAGCTGCTCTATTCCCATGTTCTACTGCGTGACTATCCTTGAGTTTTAAATCTGCTTTGTAAGCATATCTCTTTACAGGTCTCATTTTGTGGTCCTTAAATACACACATATACACATACACCGGTATGTTGAAGCACTACCATAAGTATTACTCTGCGACACTCCTGACTACGTTACTGCAAGACTCCCGACTACGGAAGCCGCAATAGGGCTTTAACAGACTTCTCGAGTACTCGACACATCGATTCCTAGGACATCTCTCGAGTTTTTAAATTTCACGTCAAGATTTCGTAGTGACGTCATTACGTCACCATTACATCATTGCATCACGTGTCACATGATCTGCACCGGGTGCAGGCTCTACAAAAAGGGATTCTTCCAAGCAGACGGATGGCATGGAGCAGGCCCAGTCTTGGCAAACAGGTAGAAATACGTCAATGGTATGGAAATATTTAACTAAAGATGAATCTTCCGGTTCAACTACCGTAAGGAAACAGAAAATTAATCAACTTCCTGACTGTTTGGAGCTCGTTGCGAACCGGTGTTATACCATATTCTGTGACCATCGTATACTGTGAGCGTAGGAGGCAGTGTTGCATGCATTGTTGCAGGTCACAGAATATGGTGTAACACCGGGTCCAGTTGACCGAACCAGAACCAGCTTCCTCTGACCTTGTTTCACAAACAAAAATCAAAAAATATTAATCTCTAACCCTATAAAAAAAAAAAAAAAACTATAAACATATTAATCTCTAAAACTAAACCTAATGGGCAACACCACGAGCGGTGGTGCAGGGTGGTCAACCGCCCCACAGTGTTTAGTTTCGTTTTTTTACGTGCCACACGTTTCTTTCACTTTTGTACAACAACAACAACAACAACAACAACAACAACAACCAGTTTTCCTGTGACTTATTTGCAGAATGACAAATGGGAGGAGCATAATATACGCTCCCAATGTTTTGTTGGTCGTTTTTTCTTGTAAATAATAATTTACTTTTTTTGTAGTTTTATTTATTTAGTTTTGCATCTTGAGATCCTATGACATCATCAACTACTTGAGTTCTACTCGAATTTTATCATGTTAATGTTGAGTTTAAAAATTATGTAGTCGTTCAACCGCTAAGCCGCAATGCACGGTAGCAGCTATGTAGCTTACCAAAGTCATTTTGGCATGATTTATGAGCACCGTGCCCCACATAAAATCAGTTTGAGGTCAGTAAGCACAACCAGAATCCATACATACTGTAAGGTGCACTGGATTATAAGGCGAACTGCCAAATTTTGAGAAAATTAAGATTTTTTTAAAGTGTGCTTTATGGTGCGAAAAATACGGTAATTTGTACTCATTTTCTGATGAGGCAACTGGTAAAGTCATTGGTATTGGCCAATTTCTGCTTTCTTGAATGGAGTTAGACTTCTGACAGATGCTATAATTTGTGTTTGGTATAATTTTATAACCCAGGGTTCAGAATATCAAAAGACTTAAAAGACTCACTGGAGGTCAGATAAAATGGTAACTTTATTTTCAGGGAGCCACAGAAGGAAAGGCTCTGCAGGACAGCATAAGGTGAGTGTATGTTTGAGGTTAATAAGATCCTACATAAGATTCTGAATGTTTTACTAAAGTTTTCTTTTTTAAAGGTTCTGCAAGGGAGGTGAAAGGACTCCTGGTTCAAGGTTGGAGAAAGGAGTCAAAGGTAAGTGGAGTTGGTGCTGGGTGAAACAATGGAGAGAAGGCAAGTAGCAGGCCAAGTTCCTAATCTTTGGGTTTTTGTTTAATAGGTTAGATTGCAGAAAATCTCTCTGGAGCAGACATAAACAGAGAATCAGTTGATTAAGAAGCCCACAAAGAAGTCTGCAAGGGTACAGGTAAAATATTTATAAAACAAACTCTTGGAAGATTTTAGGATTTACACAAAAGGTTGTAGATTAATGTCACTATGCAGTAACCGAGTGGCAAACAAAGTCTAGTGCACCAACTCAGCTTTAAGTAGGAGGTGGAGTAATCAGCCGTCATGAGGGACAGCTGCTCATGGAACAGTACTGCCCAATTGCAGGAAATGGTTAGTGGAGACACAGCAAAAACACAGGAATCCTAACACATGCAATAGATCCCACCTTTAAATTCATGCTGGCATCTTCACACTGGCTTCCTTTTCATTTTTGAATTCAACTTATGGTTTTATTGTTTAATGGGTTGGCATCTTCTTACCTCTCCAGTCTTTTAAATATGCACCCCAAATATTGAGGTCAAGTGAGCGAATACTTCTCAATGTACCGGAGCAGAGGAGAATGAGCTTTTGCTGAAGCTGCACTAAAACTTTGGAACAACATCAAGACTACACACTTGAAACTTTCCAAACCAGTTTAAACACAGAACTGATTAAAAAAAAAAATTCTAAGTATTATTTGTTTGTTTGTTTTTTGTAAATAAAGGCAGAAGCAGGTAAAATATAATGGATAATGAATTGTTTTAATCACTGTTTGTATTGTTTTAACTCGTATGGGGTTGTGCTTATAATCTGTTCCATGAAAAGCACTTTGGTCCACAGTGGGTTTTTCAACACACCCTAATATAATAAACAGTTCTAATCTACTTATCACCCGCTGACACTGTTCGTGACACTTCATGCTGGAGTTTGTCCTCACATTATTTACCTGTTTCTATATCAGCCTCCTCATCACAACATCCATATGCATGTAGCAACTCCTCAAATGGCTGCACAGGGAGTTCAAAGCCATTTGGTGCCAAAACATTACAGCCTGAGCACAACAATTTGAGCAAGTGTGTGCAGGAACACGGACACTGTTGGATTCTCTCTGCAGCCAGCAGGTGACCTACTCATCATTGTTTACCTGACCTTGGGAGGCACAAAGCACAGCACTCCCCTTATTCCCCGAGTACAGTCGAATAATAATTTAAATAAAAATCTGTCTTTACATTCAAAGCATATGCAAGGTAAAGCAGATGTATCAATCACTGTGATAATTAATTCAGAGTCATACCTCTGCTTCTTCCTAAAAGGCCTTGAGGGATAAATTATGTCTTTTAGAATAAACATACATTTATCTTTATTAGCATAATGGTTTGTGGAACGAGAGCATTAATGAACAATACAACATGACCTCCATGCAAACAAACAAGAGACAGAGACTTAGGATCTTTTTTTTTTTTTTTTTGCTACTTTGACTTTATTGTCAAGGATAAAATGAATATTGTGTGATTGTTGTTCTTCGAAAGTCTTTTTCTGTCTAAATGCACGTAAAGCAACAACCAAAAGTTTATAAAATCATGACACTCAATGCATTATTTTCTCTCTAAATTCCAAAAATTACTTTTATTTATCCTATGCCTACTTTTGCTTTTAAATACTTAAAATGTTAATTGAAGAAATATAATATAGTAAGGGATTTACCTGTCTAAATAAAGGTTGAATGAATATCTTTGGGCAATCCACTGACACGCTAACACAATAAAAACAATTCTCCCTCAGCTA
Organism: Nematolebias whitei; assembly: GCF_014905685.2. Taxonomy (NCBI): domain Eukaryota; kingdom Metazoa; phylum Chordata; class Actinopteri; order Cyprinodontiformes; family Rivulidae; genus Nematolebias; species Nematolebias whitei. The sequence continues at coordinate 18,133,594 of NC_056500.1, forward strand.
AAATATAATGACGTAAACTTCCAATTCAAAAGCTGTTTTCATTAATTTAACCTAATAAATCTGTTGTTGTTTAAATATGTTAGCTTCTTTACAATTTAACTCGATTTTATGTCTACAATTCAAAATGGTATGTCAGTGTGCTTCTCTTCAGTCTGTGGAGCCTGACTGATGAATTGTGGGACACTTAAACGTTTAATGGGCTCTCTAGAATTTATCTGATCTAGACGCTGACTTAACTCAGCAATAAATAGACAACACGGCGTGCAGAGCTGGGAGACAGCAGCAGGTGATTGAATTTACACATCGGAATTAGTCACAGAAGACACTGAAGAAGGTGGAATATTGAACGTTCTGCTCCACTTTTGAGGTAAACTGTCCATATTAAAGTCTGCAACATTAGTGATGCTTATTAGATCAAATGTGTCTCGATGAGGACGTCTTTAGTTCAAGTTTTATGTGATGTGTTTTTTTCACGCATTAACATTTAAGAAGTAGTTAATTTACCTGCACATTGATGCAGACAGTTTTGAAAAAAATTACACAAATGCTGAAAAGTCAAAAAAAAAAAAAAAAAAAAAAAAAGCTTGAATAATATGGTTAATTTTATTTATTTATTTTTTTGGTTCAATGCAAAACCTTAACAAAGTTGGTACATCATAATTAAACATGTCTCACTGTTTTCATGTCTAAAGTTCAATTTGATTGTACATTGATGGGTTTATTAAAGGATTTCTTCATGTCTGGTGAATTATGTCAATGATTTTGATAAAGCAAACGATGAATCAACCCGTCTTGTCAAAGAAACTCACTGCATTTAGGAACTGTGCAGAGCATGGCTGAAATAGAAGGTGTCAAAATAAAAATAACATGGAAGAAAAGGAAATCACATTTCTGAGTTTATAAACCTTTCTCTCACTTTTGCATGAAAACAAATCACCAATTTGTGCCCTTGCTTCTGCATCTTTTGCACACGAATCTGCAAATTAACCATTCTTTATGCAGTCTGGTGCTGACCCAACACTACATTATTCTGTGCAAAAACCATAAACATAACTACGACTTTCCAACGTTTAATTTTAACTTTATTTGCATTCTTGTATTTTTTCCATCTTGATTATGTAAGTGACAAACAAACTTTCTCAAGCTTTTATTTTGTCTTTTTGGTAACAAGTGATAATTAAAGTTTTCCACGTACAGGATCTATAATTTCCAAACAAATGGATACTTCACCTTCCTCCCATCATAGAATCATAGATCAAACTCTATAACTTAGATTTGACCACAACAGGTGTAAACAAGGACATCGTAAAGAACGACTTTTAGTTTTAAGACCTCTTCAAGGACATTCAGAAACGGACCTGTCGGGATGAAGAAACAGACGAGGAAGACTCTGCTCCTGCTACACAGAAAGATGGTAAAGAAGATGAAGAAGATGCAGGAGATAAGAAATGAACTCAAACAGACGCAGACGTAGATAGATGCTGGGATAACCAGGAACGAAGTTGTCCTCTGGTGACAAGAAACAGCATGAATATTTTATTCTGTTCCAGGAAAAATATTTTCACTCCTCCTTTAAGAGCCACCGTGAATATCATAGAGATGTGACACAGTGTGTTCATTAGTTTATGTTTGTTATTGTGCACACATCTCAATGTGCAAACCTAATCTAAATCATCGATCACAGGAAGTGGTGTTTGAAATGTGTGCAAATTGACTCAAAATGCAGAGTTTGCCCTTTTCCTGTCCCATCTAACCCTGCATTAGCAGTACTAAAGTATGTGAATGTAACACTACATTTTGTGTAGTTATATTATAACAGGTTTACATTTGTGCTTTCTGTTCTCTCCCAGTGTCAAGATGTCCAGAAGACTGGACTCCAGTTCAATACTTAGGACATGCAAAGACAGCAGATCAGAGTTTTTCTGAATCTTAATTGGCGTAATCACGGTACACATTGTACTGAAGTTTTACTAAAAACTTACTAAACTTTGCAAAAAAATGAAATGTTTTTGTAAAAAAACAAACAAACAAAACAAAAAACACGTTTTGTTTAGATTCTCACATAAGACCAAGTCAAACCCTGCTGACTTTATTGGGTCTTCATTCTTGCTTCTTCAAATTGTCCCCACAGTAGTGGGGTCTATCATCACCATCATCATCATCCTTATTATTATTATTTTGTTATTGTTATTGTTATTGTTATTGTTATTGTTATTATTATTATTATTATTATTATTATTATTATTATTATTATTATTAGTGTACCAAAAGAACCATTCACAAGTAAGAAAAAGAGCAATGGAAAAGCATCAATCTGTGTTACTGTTTCTAAATTAAGTCTTTGTTCTTCCACAGAAACTTTACAGCCATTGAGTACAGTATGCAGTGCTCACAAAGGGCTGAATGGTTAGAGCAGTCGTCTTCCAATGCAAGAGTTGGGGGTTCAAATCCACTAACAGTCACATGCCAAAGTGTCCCTGGGCAAGACACTGATGTGTGTCCCATCGGTGTATGAATGTGATAAAGCTCTGATTAGTCTCTTTAGAATGATTTGTTCCATTAGCTTTATATAGATCTAGTAGAGTGATGTATGATGGGTAGATGAGGACACAGATTGTAAAGTGCTTCGAGCATCTTGATCAGATAGAAAGGCGCTATATAAGTACAGTCCATTTACCATTTTCATCAACTACTAGAACCATGATGAAGAAAAAAAAATACATGTAGATAAACAGCCACTAAAGGTGGGTGAAGGGACATCAGTTTTGGTCAGAAGCTCAGCTGCCATTCATAAAATATTAACCAACAACAACAACAACAACAACAACAACAACAACAACTGATGTTTTCACTGAGCATGGAAAAAGATTGTGAAGATACTGTCCAAAACAGAAAACCCCTGGTGGAGATGGGAGGATTCACACTGATCTAACAGCACCATGACAACAAAAGTGGATAATTTATCACACTGGATGTTTGGTTTTTATAGCTTTGTTAAATTGGCCTTGTTTTACCTGAACACACCAAACAATAACTAGACTTTACCACACCTAAGTGTAGAGTTAATATAATATAATATATATATATATAAGAACTAATATAAAGAGGAAAAACTAGAGTGCACCCTGTTCCAGACACATCATGAAGGATGCAGAAAGATGATGATTCAAGGGCTGCAATCGCAGGAAAAACATAATAATTCTGTTATTTTATTATAATCTCTACAAGTAAAAATAAATATGCAAAAGAATTAAAAATAGAACAACGATGAACCATTTATTTTTTTTACTTTTGCCAAACTAGTGCTTTGTAAAACACTTTCTTTTTTTACTTTGTAATGTTCAACGTGCAAAATAAGCATTAAAAACGAAATGTTTTTGTGGTCTGGTGGTTCACTTCATATAAGAAGAATTAAGGACTGGGGTGATTTAATTTTCTGAAGGCTACTTTTGCTGGGATGATCTAATTCTTCACAGAGCTGACATCACTGCACACAAACATGGCGGTGGTTTCATTCTAATCAAATGGGCTCCACAGTCACTACGTCCAAATCTAATAGAGCTGCTTCTGCATGTGAGGTTGGTGCTCCTTTATTCATTTCAAGAAGGTGCTGCTCATAAATCTGCTGCAGCTGTGCTGGTGCATCAAGGTCGAGGAAAGTTTAGGAGGATGATGCCAGCACTTTAAACAACTAAAGGATTTGGGTATTTCTGAGGATATAAGTTGCTTCAAGGCACCGGGCTAAAAGCATTAAATCATACTTCCTTCACACCTCATCAAAAACCATGTAACACAGTTTAATAGCACATTGATCCGTTTATTGGCCCATTGGAAACACTTTGCATGAAGTTCACAAGCAACATGAGGCCTGTACATGCTCTGCAGTGGCCAGCGTATGACGTAACCACAACGCTCAACACATTAACCAAAAAACGTGGACATCGTGAATTTTTTTGAAGCAGCATTAGCACAAAAACCAAAACGTTATGCAAAGATGTTGAACAGTGCTAATGTCTCAGGTCTTTTTAGGTAGTTAAAGTCACTTATGGCTCATCTGCTCTGTTAGCTTTTATCCCTCCCAGGTTTGTTTTTTTGATAAATACAGATAAGTTACATCCAACAAATATTGTTTGCCACTGAGTCTCCAAGATTTTCCATTCCTGTTGTTTATCTACAATAAAATGCTTCATTTGGCCTAACGAGACCTATAAAACACTAATCGCTGCTCTCAGTCCAAATTTATAGCTGAGAGTGAAAACTATTGCTCAACATTTGATGAGGTCATATATTACAACAATATCAAAATCCCAAATATTATTGGAAAAAAATATGCTCTTTTCCTTTAATAGAATTACAGTATTTATATTAAAGCCAGAGGCGATGGCACAGAATGACTCAAAGGTGCATTTCATGGACTGATAGTCTTCAAAAACAAGCAGGCAGATGTTGCTTTCTTCTCAGAGACTAGTTGTGTAAGCTCGTCTGTGACGGATATGTTAAAGATTTCAAGGACAACAATAAGAGGCTGCAGTGGTTTACAGCATTGTTCAGTTGTCAAAATTACGTTGAGCGTTTCTTCAGAGTTTGAGGAGATGTAAATGAATGCGTGTGCAGCATAGTTTGACATTCAAAATAAAAAAGCATCACTGACGTGACATTTATTGGCATTTATGCATAAAATGTTGGCTGTTAGGACAGCTTTGGTGACATACATAAGCTCTTTAATTAGACTTAAACTCCAGTTTTCCAGCGCCTTTTTTCAGCCTTATGGTTAATACATTTTAAATATATGTATATTATTTTATGTTTCATAAAAAGACGAGTCTTTGAAGCCATTTTTTAACACTGAAATGAAGCAGAGGAACAGGATTTGCCAGATCAGTGAAGCGTTACTGGAACACAATGTTTGTGAGTCTGTCGTCACCCCCCAAAAGAAGAACAAAAGTAAAACACTAACAGCAAAAAAGGTTAAATCATGTCATCTGGACCAGTTTCTTTAAGTGAGAAATGTTTCGTCCCTCATCCAGAGGGCTTCTTCAGTCTACAGCCTGCCAACCAGATCTGTCCCATAGGCAGCTTTCACTGCTGTGTTTCAAGCCAAGATTGTTGGAATCTCAAAAGTAGACTTTTAATATGTGCAAAACAATCAATCCTCATGTGCAACAATCAAATGTTTTAGGCCAGATGGCCAACTTGCTACTCACAGAAAGCCTGAGGATAACCAAGTGTAGTGGACTAGGCCTACGTCAAAACTAAGTCTAAGGTCAAAACTCTTGACCTTAAGAACCTTGTGGGACAGGAACTGTCATTTCATGTATTTGAATACATAAATACAGGTTCACCCATCCTGAGACTTTCTTTCTTGAAGATTCAAGTGAAAAGAACACTCTCTTTTTATTATCATTACTATCTTACAAATGTTGATAATCAAAGTGTCTTAGTTCAAACCATTTTAGATGTTGCAGTGAACTAATCAATTTTATTAACTGAGTAATGATTTTTATTCTCATGCAGTTAGAACTCATGTTAAAAGCTGTTACAGAGTAATTATGCAGTTTTCTGATTTCTGCTTTTGAATGAGCAAGTGTGTGCGTTTACAAGGTTACAGTCAAACGAAAAACAAGTTGTTATGTTAAAACTGTCATGTTTTAGAATCCTCTCAGACGTAAGTAGAGATGTTTTGCACCTGTCTCCTGAAACACGCCAAAACAAAACCCTCTCGGTCTGTGAGAACATTTCTGATCTGTCTCATAACAAATTCTCGCTGTCTCTAACCTCTTACGTCACAAAACCCACCCCGTCTGGTCGTTTCTGACCAATGAACAAATCCCAAAAAGTGAACCGGGAAAGAGTCTTTAAAATGTCAGTACTTCCTGATCTACTTGAAGTTCTCAGAGAGTACAGAGTTGGAAAGTTCTCGGAGTTGGAGAGTTGTCGGAGTTCTAAGAGTTCTGAGAGCGTAGAGTTCGGTGAGAGTCTACTCAAGCTCTGCTGAGTTCTGATGGAGTGCTGTTGGAGTTCCTGACATGACAACAAAGCTCTTCCGAGTTCCATGGGATTATAACATTTTCCACTGAGGTGAATATGTGTCGAACAGAGCCTCGCCATTACTTCGGACGAGTAACAGCATCCTACTGAGACGCTGAAAGGGTGCGTTAAACGGAATCTCACCTGAGACATCTCCAGGTAAAGGAGCCGATTTCATCACCTAAGTGTACTGTAAGGAAAAGCTGAAGAAAGCCGGAGAGTGTCGATTCTGGTGAACACTTAATTTCCCTCACATACCATCTTAACTCCCTCTAAACTTCTTTCCATCTTTAAACTTTTCTATCAAGTAGAAATTCTTCCAGATATTTAGAAATGTCTGTGTAAAATGCTCACCCACATTCATGTGGGTAAAAGATCATAGTTGTACAGTTTTTATAAATGTCTTTGGTGCAGCAACGGAAAAATCATGGCCGTATGATTTTTCCTGATTGATGGCTTTGTTGTTATTTTCATAATTTGCCAAATTAATGTACATGTTTGATGTTAAATTTGATTCTGTAAATAAATGACCGCATTCATTTTGATGGGTCAAATATAAATGACGTCTCACTTTGCATTTCCTTAAATTCAATGCACGTTTTATTCAGTCCAGAAAAATGAGGAACCCGCGTTAAATGATGAATATATCCCAGCATCTGTTCATCTACACAAGGCCAACAGGTCTTTCAAGTGACAGTGTTTGAAATACATGTAGGGTGCACAATTTATTCAAAATAAATTTACAGAATAATTTGAAATGCAATTCTATATCTAATAGAGTCCATGTTGCATTTGTTGCAGACAATTCAAATATCCCAGTGCCTAAATGATGCATTTTGACAGATCCAGCTTATATTCAAGGTTAAGGTCAAGTCAAGGTCAAGGTTTCTTTATTGTCATTCGCACCTCATGTGGTACATGTGCTGGAACGGAATTGTACACAGGGTCCCAATTACATCCAGCAAAAGTATAAATTGTAAAAGAAAAACAGTAATAAGATCTAAGATAAGAACTAAGAAATACACTAAACTAAGAATTCTCTAAGCACTAAAACAATCTGCCGAACAACAGCAGCACGAACATGAGTCTGTGTGAGCAGATGAGTACGAATGAACACAGCAGCATGAAACAGATCAGCAGCATGAGATCAGCAACATAGATAGTCATGAGCAATAATTAATGGATAAATTATAAAATTAAAAGGTCAACAAAAAGCCCCCACGTTTATCTACAAAATGCCATTCAAGCAGACTTTTATCAGGCTTTCTCTCCTTATCTAAAAATCTCAACAGATCAGGGTCGTAAGGCAATCGGTAAATCACTCCCATCATGCATCAGAAGCTTGAGAGATGGTTTTTCTGGACTCTGTAGGTCTTCTGTACTTCCCTGCCCTAACGGCCCTGACACCAATGAGCATCGTTTCATCACGTGAGCAAACCAAAATAAAGACAGGTCTGATGATCATGGCCGATTAGTGAAGGTGTTTACTCGTGTGCGTTTTAACAGAAGTGGGCAGCGACCCGTTTGTTGAATCAGTTCAATTCTGGCACACGTCTTAATAAAATCAAACAACATTGCCTTTAAAGATTGCAAATTCATTAAAAAACGGAAGAAAAAACGGATATTTTCATCTCACTTTCCTCTGGTGTCCTTAGATCAAATGTTTATATTATTCATGAGCAAAACTGTACTTCAGGACACAGGAAGTGTTCCCAGTAAATACTGCATTGGATTCATCTTCATAGAACAGCATCCATTAGGAATGTATCATGTTGGAATTAATTATAATTCTTCATTTCGTCTACGAGGAAAGCTGGAACGCTCACATGAAAGGTTATTAAGTTTAAGAGTATTTGTTTTAGTGGAATAACACTGAACGCTTCAGAGCACTGAAATAATAATTACATGACAGGGATTTGAGTGGAAGGTAATTGAGGCATATGTTGCAGCAACTAAAATTAACATTCATCATTGTCTGCTGGCAAAAGGCAAAAGCAGGTAAAAAAATGAATGAAATGAAAATCTACAACTAGATGACCTATGGTGTCAAGCAAACAGCCAGCAGACCTTAAAACACACAAAAATGGCTATAACTTATTTAACTTTGGATTTATTAAGCTAAAGTTTGGTGTAGTAGCTGAGACTGATCCCCAAAACACATTCTCAGCCTTAACATTAAACAAAAGCTATTCCTTACAAATGTTCTGTTAACTATTCGGCGTCTACCTTTATATGTTCTGGCATGAAAAGAGCGGGCGACATGCATTCCTTCAGGAAACGATAGGCCTTTAATTTTAAATGCAAACATAAAAGCAACGAGGCAGCTCTTTAAGTTGGTACCAACTGCTGCATAAAGTAGACGTATGCTGAAGATAAATGTTTTTAATGCGCGGCCACATGCTCAATTAGTTTGGCTATTAATTCAGGTTAAAAACCACTTACATCAATGTGACGCCACTTAGATGTGAGCGAAATTGATTCTTTGCTTTATGACTCTTATAAAGTCGGCAATGAGCTGCAGAACATATTGTTTCTTTCTTTTAACATTTTGAGTTTTTAACCAGCCGACAGCCTGCACTATCAACTCAACATCTGTTCTGCTTTGTCCATGTTTTCCACAAAAACAGAAAGGGATAATCTTTGACTTTGCCCTGAGAGATAACCGTTTCCGATTGGCTCATTAAGTGTCTCTTCACAGTTAAAAAGACAAAAGTAGAGGCAGGCACAGAAGATGGCGCGCATTAACCTAATCGTACATGTTGATGGGTTGAAGAGGCAGACAGAAGGTTAGCTCAGAGGAGAGACAGCTTCTTAACCTGCAGGTTACCGTGACAACCAAACAATGCAACCTTGACCTGTCTTTTACCGCCGTGATGAAAGCAGATCTGGTGGAAGCAATCCATCCTGGTCAAAGCTGAAGCAAAAGGATCAGGTTTACACCAGGTTTCAAGAAGAGCTGCAGTTTTTAAAAAGACGTTTCCTCATCAGAAAAGTACATTAAATTTTCCTCCGAGACGCCTGACGAATTACACTTAAAAGATGATGAATAACTAGGATGACTAACGGCCTCAAAGCGAACAAATTCAGCTGAATCTGAGAAGAATTGGTGGAATATTTGGAGATGCATCATTTAAAAAAAAAAAAAAAAAAAAAAAAAAAAATATAAAAGCGTTG